>NC_134963.1:3967258-4271854 GCF_965638725.1 Aptenodytes patagonicus
CTTGAGGCAGTTTGGGCCTGCCTTCCTCCTCTCCCATGGTTCCGTTCTCAGTATCTTTAGCCTACTTACTACCTATGCTCAATTTTCTTTCTCTTTTCTTTTTTGAAGAAATTCACAATTTGCAAAGTTTCAACTCACTCCATATAGATACACTCAGTCAGTGTTTACTTCATTGTGGAATTTGCTATCAAACACAACCCTACAGCATTCAAGATTCAGAAGTCTCTTTCACACAGTTCTTGTTAGGTACACAACGGAGGTTCTTGAAGAGCAATTACAGAGTGTGAAAAGAAACATAAAATTTGGTCCACTCTCTATGTTCCTATCTCAGTAGCAAGACTGAAACAAAGCAAAACATACTACCCAGGATTGCAGCTACTTCTTTCTAAGACACTTCCCAAATACTGTGTAGCAGTATAGTTTGCACTATCTATGGATGGTGTTATAAGTAGCAGTCAGTACGCTTCAAAAGTTTTGGCTATGTGTTTCAGCGAAGATTTCAAGCACTTCAGTACTGCTCCAGACTAGCTTAGCTAGTCTGGAGCAGTAACAGAAACACAGGCTCACCCTTGCTAATTAAATTTTCTGGATGATTCTTTGGTTGTGATTGGCCTAGAACTAACAAAATATATCTACTGTTCTGTCCCATGCCACCTGGAATTCAAAAGAGCTGAGCTGTACAGATATAAAAGAGCACAGAGGAAAGGGCAGGCAAAGTTTCAGATAGCCCCCAAAAAACACTAGCTTGAGCTGACTTACAGTTGTAGAAAAAGGTTTTTGTCTGTCCCTTCTTAACCATGACAGTGTTTGTAACAGCCACTCTTGTGCAAAGTAACTTTACCGCTATCATAAAGAAGGCATAAAGCTTAGATAATGTGGGAGCTATGTTTGTGAATAAAAATCCAAACTCAGCAATAGTGCTGTTGCGTAAATGGGCTGTACCGATACCTTAAATTGTCATAAAAATATAGTAGAATAGTACTATTGCATTATGCTTATGGTCCTCACGTTACGCTTCAATTCAATTGCCAAAATTTCTAAGAGGGAAATTACTAAAACACCTTAAAGGATTTGCAAGCTCAAAACCATCTAAAGTGAGACTTGATCTTCCAAACCCCACGGTTCAGATTTACCCTACTTGTCCTTAAAATTACCTTTATACTTATCACCATGCCTACACACTGGGAATTGCATCAACTTAATTAAATAGTTTTTTTAATCTGGTTTCAAATTGATCAAGTTAAGTTAGCATAAAAATCATATGTAGACATGTAGCTTGGTTTTTATTCTCTACTAATTGTCAATGAATAACTTATGAAAATGTTACCAACATGTCTTATGTCAAACACGAAAGGCTTATTGCAGAAACTAAAAGGCTGCATTGAGATTGATGCAAAAGGATGAGAAGTCTAGGGAAACCGTCATATCTCATTACTAAAATACCAGTATCCTAAAGAACAAAAAAGGTTCTTTTATGTAATTTAAAAAAGAAAAAAGATGACAGGATTCAAAAAAATTCCAACACCTACATTAATTAAAAATCCTAAAACCTCAGTAGAAATCTGTCCTTTCTTTAAAAATCAATTTACAAGGCAAAATTATGACAATATGAAATAAAAATATTTGGACCAGATTCACTAAAATCTTAAAAAGAAGAAAAAGGGTATAAAAGAAAGAATATCAAAGGTCCAGATTTCAATACCATGACTTCTAATGTTATCAAATTATTGTAGTGATCATAGTCCAGTTTTAAAATTTGTTTAAAGTTAAAGAACCATGAAAGTCAAAATCAGTCTCATCATTGCTATTTGTAATGTGGCTGTAAGCGTAGCATTGCTATAGCTGTGAGGAACTAAGGATATGAGAAAGATAGGCTGAAGGCAGATATAATGTTTCTATTAGACCAGCTGGGTATAACTGGGAAAAACTTGCAAGCTTTGAGGCATACAAACCTCTCCTCAGGCTAAAAGCTTTTGAGTGCAAGGTGGTTTTTTTTTTCCTGTTTTATCAATTGATCAAACGTTCTTTCTCCCCTTCCTGTTTATTATTTCACACAGATAGATATTAGTCTCAGATAAAGGAAAAATAAAATAAATATACAAGACAGAACGAAACGATGTTTGTCTTCAACAAAAGAGTATTTTCAAGTTCAAGGCACCTGCTCAGAACTGGCAGTCTCTTCTTGACAGTCTCCTGTGTTCATCAGCACCTTTGGTAGCTCAGAACTTTGAACCTCTGTTTCTTACCACAGTCCTTATCCAAAAAGAAAGATAAAACACAAGTTTTGAAATATCTTTTCGTTTATGTCGAACAAAAGAGCTCAAAGCAGTCATAGCTACTGGCCAGTACCACAGAAAGCTGTGTGTGGGCAGATTAGAGACTAAGAGGATGGGATCACTTGAGAGGAGGGTAAGAGAAGCAAGTCACATGCAGATGATGAAAGACTGATCAGCAGTGGAAGAGAGGGGAAGGGGAACAGAAGTGCTGATCAGTGAAGAAAGGAGGAAACAATGAGCACATTGTGGGCTCAACTCAAAATGTTGCTGTTCATCGTTAGGTCCCATGGACACTATGGGTCTAAGCCCCTTGGAAAAGGTAGACTCATGAACAAAGATGTAAATTGCCTGAAAAATTTGTGATGGGGTATCCTGCCAGCAGCAAATGCAGATTTATTAATACTGAGCATTCTGCAATAAATATAAGTGCAGTGTTCTCAAAAAGCCTAAATAAACTAAAAAAAAAAAAAAAAATCCACTCCATTCCAACATTAGCAACATCCAATATTTCTGAATTTCATTTTGATATGACACTTGTTTTTGCAACATACTATACTCTGTCCATTCTAACATAGTAGCACATTTTGAAAATATAATTGAAACAATTTCACTCACTGATTTTTTTTTCCATATCATGAATTTATGTCATATCAGGACTTTAAAAAAAATGCTCTGATGTGGAGGAAAAAAAAAAGTAAAAAATAATGACTTTTCCTGTAGCACATGCTTTCCCTGAGATAGGAAGCTTGATTCAAAGCATACAGCGAAATTAGTTGGACACCCATTGATTTCAGTGGAGCAGATCTATGAGGAGATCTTGAAGAATAGAAGGAAGAAACTAGTGACAACGAATGGAAGGAATTCCTTTTTAAACAATGCCTTACAAATATACACAATGATCACTCAGTCCTGCCTTTGATGTACAACTCCCCAAAGCTTTAACTTTGCTACTACAGGAAAAGCAGAATTGGGCTCCCAAACCAGAAAGGCACGAACCACATCTGTTCTCAGACACACTAGAATTAACTAATGAGAGACCGCTGACCGCCGTCTGTATTCACATCTAGATTGGCAAGTCCATACCAAAGTCCTGCATATATATTAAAGAATCAGTGGAGACTCATTTCTGTGATTTGTCACATGGCCCTTTGTGAAGTCAAAGCCCTGTTTTGTGCTATTTTCTAGAAATACCCATTACATTTCACAAGTAAGACAAAGCTATTTGGAACAGTATTTATTGAGCTAAAATCTGATCTACCAAACCAGGACCTGTTTGTTTCACAAACCTGATCGTATGACTCTTCTGGATAAACATGTAAAGATACAGAAAGCTCAAGCTGAACAGACTCATGGGCAATACATACTATTGTTTGGACAGAAAAATGAAACCAGGTTAATATTAGCACCCAGGCTGATTTTAACTTGTAGCTCACTGAAAATAAAGCTTTTGTAATGGGAATGTTTCTACAACCTTAACTGTAACAGCACAAACACTGCTACTGAAATACAGTTTTGAGTAAGCTCCATCAAGGAGTGTTTTGTAAATGAATAATGACTTTGCTTAAAGCCAATCAACATCAAGTGTGTTAGAAAAGATGAAATAGTGCTGGAAGGCAGTGGGAGGTAGAGGAGCCTCAAAGTGCAAACAGGTGCTGATCTCCCTTCAGGGGGGATTGAGTGGCACAGACCTTACAGGCCTGTCACTTCTGATCAAAGCAAGCTCCAAGACCACATAATCACCATCACCCACCTTTTAAAGGATGCCCTGATTTATCATCTGTCAGTGTTAATAACTTGGCTACTCTGTCTAAAATACTTAAGAACATTACACAAGGATAACATTTCAATTTTTTTAAAGAAATGTGTAAATGTTTTAAACTGAAATGCACTGAAGTTCCTCCTTTGAGGCCATCTGTTGTTGGAGACCACCTGTCATCAAAAGACCACCTGAGCACATAATATCCCATCATTACAGAACTATCCCCTTGAAGCCATGGATTTTAAGTGTTAGAATATGAAGGGTGTATGTTACAGACATTGTTGTTACTGGGCTTTTCATACAGTTTGAAGCCATGGGATGACAGCCATATGTGAATAATGGCTTCATAATAACATACATATGAAATGCTACTTTGGGAAAAATCTGATAAGAGGTCTGAACATTCCTGGACTGAACTCCTCACATCCTTTCAACCATGGTGCTTGCACTGTACTGTTCAAAGTGTCCTAATACGTCATACCTAAAACTAACCCTTGAAACTACTGAGCTTCATTTTTATTTCTATTTCTAAGAAGCATTGGCATTTCACTGAGAAACAGGACTCAAATTATCGTAAATAGAATTTTGTGGGTTTTTTTCTGAATCTCATTTTTCCCTGCTGATCTCATACCCTTACCTCATTAATCTCTCTTTAGTAAACAAAAGTACTCTACCAAGCTACCCGTGCCAAAAAAAAGGAACTTTCTGCCTTTCTTCTACCTGGCCCTAACATATGAATCTCTACCTGAATGTTGAGACATAATCTGCATCATCACAACCTGCAGAGTTTGAGACAATTTCTACCCTCACCGGTAATCTACAGCTCCGACGGGAGAGAACAGGGCACTTGTACACAAGCCTGTGGCAAACATCTGATTCTTGATTTACAGTGTATGTATACACTAACAGAATGATTTTTTTTGAGATTTTTTTATGATAAATGCCTAGACTGTGATAAAATATCCTTTCCAGAAGGACATTCTGGACTTGCATTCCTTCCCCAACAAGTTTGCTATGGAGTGACTGAATTGTTAATATATCCACATATAGATACTTTTCTTAAAAGTCTACTGATAAGCAAATACCCAATAGGCCTTGACGGTACCTAGAGAAAAATGCTATAAAATTCAACAAATAAAAATAGAACATGATTTTACTAAAATATAAAATTCCTGTGAAAAGTAAAGAAGTTCAATATAGACTATTTTTGTTATATTTTCTTAAAGACTTTTTGGTATTATTATCATCATCATCATCATCATTTAACTAATGTGCAGACTTCTAAGACAAGAATAAAATTCTCTGTTAAATTATTAATAATGTTATATTAAATCACTGAAAAGTTGTGAAAATAAGTATATCACTTTCCCTTAACAGTTGTAAGCTTCCAATTCCTTAAGTAGCAACTCAACTTCAGTATTAAACTGTTAAGACTGTTAGGAGTTATGGGACAGTAAGAAGAACAATTTCTGATTTAATTAATTTTTAAGACGTCCTTAAAGACAATCTTTATACTCTGCTGCATTTACAGCACACTAGTCCTGATGCAATGAAATCAGCCTCATTATATACTTAAAGAATCTAGTTTGCTTACCAGTAAAAAACCCCCAAAAATTCCTGAATAACTGCAAAGCTGAAATAAAATCTAAATTCTTATTTTACAGTTTAGCAAGAATCTATTTGCAAAATGATGCATCTAGCCGAGCATTCATATTTGGCATTTTCGTAGAAGAACTCGCAGTTCTGCTCTGGTGACAATGAAGGGCCTAAGCTGACAACTGATTAAATTCAGAATGGCAGCAGGAATTCAGCCACTGTTGAACGTCTGTCTTCATTATTTTTCTCCTCCAGAATCCTAGTAGCAGACTGTAAAAATACATGATCAACAATGAAAGCAAATCATTTTCTATAGTCTACCAAAAAAGTGAGATGTTTATTTCAGTGCCTAATGTATTTTAGAGTGAAGCCTGAAACCATTATCTAAATAATTCTGTGTCTAGTAAAACCAGCACTAACATTCACGACAGAGATGAAATTTGTGTGAAGCAGATACGTTACTGGCAACGTGACATCCATAATAACAAAACACATATTTGAAGGATTCCTGTAGCAATGTCATACACAGATTATTTAAAAACTTTGTATTTCTTGGGATCTAACGTAGTTGATCTTAACTAGAACATACACAGATGCAAAGGCATTTATTCAGTAGTTTCAGAAGTGGATTTGTTTAGTGCAATGTCCTACTTTGGCTCCAGCAGGATTAACTTCCAGGGCATCTAAAAGCTGTGTATCAAACAGTGGCACATAGGCACAAGGGAGGAAGAATATATTTCCTCTTCCCCCAAAAGATAAATTTTATATTGAAAGCTGCTTTGCCTATGAGCATTTTAAGACATAAAGATCATTAATAATGCCTGCAACATCATTTTTGTCATTCAAGTTCCTAATCATTGCTAGAAACATTTAAAAAGACTACAAGAAGGCAAAAATTCATCTGTAGCACTGCACAGATAAATTGAAAAACCAGGCCACTAAAAAAGATCCTTTTGTTATAAAGTTCCTAGCCACAAGGTGACTGTCACAGGGATCCTCACTCTACCAAAGTCCATTAAGACCTCTCTTCTTTCTGTGATGAGATACCTGATAAAGGGTTTTCTAGAACAGCCTGTGTGAGAAAGTGAGGTTCTATTACTATCGCACCAGGTGATCACACAGCCTGTTAGTTAACTGCATGTAAAACTTCAGGTTTATACAAAATCATGCTCCACTAAAAACTTTTTGAAAATGTATTTACAATTTTACCTCTGTCAGATAGCTTTCCTAAAGTAGTATTCAAATTCTGTATTTATATTTGCCCTCTTCTTTCTCCCGATCTTCCCGAAGTCTTTTCCCAAATAATAGTAATACTTTCAGTAGTGTTAGAAGGGAAAAAAAAAACCCTGAAGAGTAGAGACTGAATTGTATTCAAACTGTGCTGAAGTGAGCCAGCTATCTTTAACATGCTGAACATACCCTATGCAAATTTTAAAGGGGTGTTAACCAAGGATCATTGTTGTAATCTCCGTGCTTTGTAAACATGGTACTACTCTACATCACTGCAGCTTTTTTACATCACTAAAGCTTCTTCCCATTCAGTTTTCTCAGTTGCAGAGGTTCACAGAAAGATGCAACTTCAAAATCCATTTATTTAATTCCAACTTGCAGTTTCTTTTGAGTAAATTATTGTTCTATCTGCTTATACTTGCAGGCAAGTATAACAACAACTATTATATTCAAAGTGTGCTTTTATCAAATAATTGAGAAAACAAGTTTATTAACCACAAAGCACATCAGAGAAAGTTTAGAACACACAAAATTATCAAACTAAAGAACATATTTTATTTTTAATAAAATAGTGGAGCATGAAAAATAATTGTATATTACAAATATATACAGCACAAAACTGTGCACCCCCGGCACAGTAAAGAGCATCACTCTGTACAAAGCTTCCCTTTGCAGAATCTAGTGCTTCTTGATCTATTCATAGTGAGAATTTGTTTAACAATAGAAAGAGTCAATAAGCCCTTTGGGTCTCTTTGAATTGATCCCCCCCCCTTTTTTTTTGCACAAATCAGTCCAAACGTGTATAACATTGGCTTGATTTCCATTAAAAAGCCACAAAATGTAACACTAAAGGGTTTCTGAGGACTAGACCTCTTAGTTCTTTTGTTAAGAGATTTCTTTTGTTGTCTTTATGTACAGCAAAATACTTGTTTCTCTTTTCATGTCATGGTAAGAAAAAAAATGTATTGCACATTATTCTTATTCACAAAGTTTGTGTCTGGTGCAGGAAGTTTCTCTTTTAGTGAAAGAATATTGCTGAGCATTATAGATTGAACCTATTTTTAGGCACTCCAAACCCACTAGGCTGAGATGAGTTATAAAGGATTTCTCCCCCCCCCCCCCCCAAAGTTAGCACGGAAGTTGCTTTCAGAGATAGCGTACTTACTGAGGATAGGCCTCTCTGGGACCTTAGGTTCCCGAAAGAGACAATGCTCACTTGGGCACTTTTAAAATAAAATAATTGCTCCATAAAACTTGACTATACCTTGTTACTCAGAAACTTGTAGGAAATCCAGCTCAGCTATGTGAAAAAGTTAAACAGGGTGTTGGTTTTTTTCTTTTAAAAAAAAAAAAAAGAAAAAAAATAAGAGGGCTGGATGAAGTACTTAACTACAAATTAGTAACAGAAGAGACTGTTTTAATTCACAATATTTCTTTCACTGAAAACCTTTCCATAAGTACATTTACCTTCAGTTTTTCACCAGGTCCTGAATTCAGCGTGATACATTTTTTGCCTTGAGATATTAAACTGTTCTCTGACAAAAAAAAGCACCATTTATTTTTTAATTTCTGACTGCTACTGCGGACATTTGTAAGTCTGTAAGGTGAGATATAGTCTTTTCTAAAACCTGGTCACACACAAGTGGGTGGTTGTAATGTCGACTCATATTTTGCAAGGTGAGTTTTCTGTGGATGTTGAGGTTTTTTGTAGATTCCGCTACTTGTAATAACACTTGCAGGTTTTCTCCTACTTCTCTTCTTTAATCTTCGACTACAAACATTTTGCCAGGACTGAAGAGTCTTGGAAGTCCAGATCCACATACCACTAGTAATGCCCACAACTAATAACATAAAAATTTTGACCATAAAAATTTCTACTGCTGGAATGGAGTTATTCATCATGCAGTCTAAATTTTTAGTCTGATTGTTCATCTTGCATTTCTGTTGAGTCGCCACGATTTTCCAATAATCCATATTAAGTCTTTCATAAAAATAGCAAGCTATCACACAAGTTGCAGGCACTGTATACAGGACTGAGAAGACACCAATCCTGACCATAAGTTTCTCCAACTTGTCAGTATTTTCTCCACCTGTTTTCATCACCCTCCTGATATGAAAAAGGGCCACGAAACCAGAAAGAATAAAAGAAGTGCCAATGATTAGATAACAAGCCAAAGGAATGAGTACAAACCCCGTCAAGGCATTCACATCCATGCTTCCAACATAGCACAACCCTGTCAGCTCATCTCCAGCCACCCTCCTCATAACTAGGATCATTATGGTCTTCACAGCTGGAATGGCCCATGCTGCCAAATGAAAGTAGCTACTGTTTGCTTCGATTGCTTCATGCCCCCATTTTTTCCCAGCTGCTAGAAACCAAGTTAAAGTCAAGATTACCCACCACAAGGAACTTGCCATACCAAAGTAATACAGAACCAGGAACACAATGGTGCAGCCAGTGCTCTCCAGTCCTTCCTGGATGACATAGAGTTGGCCGCTGTCCCTATCACAGGCAATACTTTCAGCACCTGAAAAGAGGCGAATAATGTACCCCACTGAGTAGACACAGTAGCACATTGAGAGGAAGATAATGGGCCTCTCGGGGTACTTGAAACGCTGAGGGTCTATCAGAAAAGTGAGTACAGTAAAAGCACTGGAGAAGAAGCACAGAATGGACCAGATGGCAATCCAAATGACAGCAAATTGTTTGTCATCCTTGCTCCAGTAAACATCAACCCCTGGAGTGCAGAGCGGCGCGCAGGAAGCACTCTTTTCCACGTGGTGGAACTTGCCAGGATTTTCACAGGAGGTTCTGCTGAGGCTGTCCTTGTGCTGCTGCAGATCGTGGCCACTGCTGGGCCTCTGTGGACGAAACATGGGTGGCAGCATGCTGGATCCTCTGGGTGGCTCATCTGATCCGTTGTTGGGGGCTTCCATGCACAGGTAATTAGGGTCATTCTTGTTGGGCAGTTTGCTGCAGTCTAAGGAGTCTGGCCATTTAAAATTGAACTGCTCCATAATAGGAGAGCATTTCAGCCTCGCCTGCTCGCACATAACCCTGCAGGCTGGGATCGGTGTAGAAACCTGCTCTGTGCACATAGGGGCATAGAGGGAGCAGAGGAAAAATTTCAGGTGGCTGTGGCAACCATACTCCACCAAGGGGGCAAACTCGTGCAGCTGAATGGCAGCTTCCCTTTGGTTTTCATGCCCCATCAGGTTAGGCATCCTCGTCATGTTGTACCCTATATCCTTGCACATGGGGATTTCTATCGGCTGGCACCTCCCGTCACCGGGGCGGTCAATGTCTATGGAGCTTATCCCCGTGCAGAGGCAGGCCAGCCAGCCCAGCACCAGGAGAGTCTGCACGAAGTTCCTCGCCGCTGGCCCCATTGTGGCGGCCGCAGCGACGCAGCAGCCACGCGTGCGGCCGGAGCGCGGCTCCCTCCCGCAAGCGCCTGGCGCTGGGGGCGTGCGCGGCGGGGAGCGAGGGGGAGGCGGCACTCACTTCAGCGGCCGCACGGCTCCTGCCTGGGACAGCATCGCCCCCGACCTTCGCGAGGGAGCTCGGCGGCGGGGGACGGCGGCAGGCAGGTCAGCATAGCCCGGGCCGCGGCCGCGGGCAGCGCCCGCGCCGCTCAGCGCCCCGCGCCGCTCAGCATCGGCCCCGCCGGCGGCGCAGGGAGGTGGGCAGGCAACTCCGCAAGCAACCAGGAAAAGAAAAAGTACCCCCAATCCACAGATGCGCAAAACTTACTGCGGGGAGCCCGGCAACTTTCTTTTCCCCGGGCTTCCACTTTTGCGATCCGTCTTTCCACCACCCTTCCTCCTCCTCTTCCTCCTCCCCGCTGCTGCTTCCTCGAAGCACAGGCAGAGCGATGCCGGAGTAGTTTGGGTCTGGGCAGATCCGAGCGATCACCGCTTCAACTTGCACATGTCCCGGGCGGCTTTTTGGTGCAGCGGGTTCCTCCAGGGATTTTCCTCTTCCTAGAACGGGTCACAGCTCCGTACTTTCTTGCCGAGAGGTGGGGATTGGTTTATCCGAGCGTAGAATAAAGGAGGAGGAGGAGGAAATATCTAACCCATTGAAGAGGGGGGCCTGAAAAATCCCCCCCCCCCCCTTCTCGCCGCCCTCTGGTCTGGGTTTGCAATAGGTCGGCTCTTCTGCGCTTTTGCAGAGCAGGGCTGGCTCGTGTGTGTGTGTTGTCTGTGTGCCCGCTCCGCTCCCCCCGCGTTAGCAGGAACTCCTGGGGCTGGAGCAGCTGGGGTTTTTAGGGGGCGGCTGAGTCCAAGGATAAATTAAAAAAAAAAAAACAAAACCACCCCAACCCTGTGCAGGATCCGCCTTGCATACGACATCCACTTTGCATGAGAAAGGTGAAGCTGACACGGTGATTACTTTCCAATCACTCGGAACGCCTTGAAACCTCCTTAAGGACCCCTACAGGTTTTCCTTGATCAGCACAGACTGAAAAAAGCCCCATTTGTTTCTCTCTCCTTCTGTCTTTCCTTCCTTTCTCCTTTCCCTCCCGTTGCCCTCCCTTGAAAGTTTAACAAGATCTTGTCTCTAGAAGGCGTCAGCCTAACCTCCCTCGCTCAGGTAGGAAGCCAGGGAGAGCGACCGCTTCAGACTTCGTGTCTCCTCATCAGAGGGTTGAAGGTGGTGCCTCCTCGACTGCCTTTATTGGAGGGGGGGCAATGCTTTAGCAGGGAGGATGTGGGGAGGAGGATGCATTTTATGGCGAGTGCTAGAAACTCTTCGCTGCCAGGGTCATAAAATATGGTTGCTTTCAGCCTGGAATCTCAGCTGTTTTCAAATGTCGTGCTTTGTCTCGAATTCCTAAATGAACAGGGCAGGCAGGATTGCTGAAGAAGTACCTGATTATGCTTTTAATCACAGTATGGCATCACTCAAAAAGTAGCTTGCTTCTCCCCCCCCCCCCCCCCCCTTTTTTCTTTTCCTTAAATAAGAAACCCTAAGAGGACTAGAGGGTACCCTTGGGAAAGTTACTTCATCCACTATAGAAAAGATACAGATTTTGGAGACGGAGATCATTCCAAAGTGAGTTGTGTTTACTTTTTAAGTTAAGCTTCGAGATTTATTTTGCTTATTGGTCTATCAGAGCTAGAAGGAGGAAGTTAAATCCCAAGCCAAACTGTAATTCACGATTTTACAGACCGAAAAGGAGCACTGTGATCAGAAGTCAAAAGATTAGCTCTACTTCCCCCCCCCCCCCCCCCCTTTGAGCTTAGTTTTAGCGAACATATTAATGAAGAAGGAAAATCTCTCTTCCTCTTCATTCATGCTCACCCACACAAACCGGGCTCCTCTCCATTAGTGCCTGTTTCTTATCGAAATGAACACGGATTCTCCTGGAAACTACCAAATCCCGCAGGGTCAGAGTTAATACCCCACCAGGCTCTAGAAAGGAAACTGTTGGCTTCCTCAATTGTGATAAGGGTGAAATGGATCCAAGCAAGGACAACAAACCAGGGCTAATGTTTGTCTTTGAAAACCCTGAAGATGTGGCTAGTTTTTGCCCAGAAGTAAAAGCCATCATAAAAATGCTTTAAAACAGTAGTCCTTCTTTTTGTGGCTTTTCAGTGGATTGAGGAGGTTATACTTATAAAGTATTGGTCTTAGGGGCTGACCTTTCCTTGGGCGCTTTTAGATTCCTTAGGGAATGTTACAAAAGCAGGCAGTGTTATGTGCAAAAAAAGCTTTATTTATTTTAGTGTGTCTGTGTGTATGTATGTGTGTGTGAGAGAGTGTGTGTTGGGGCATTTCCATTCTTCATTAATCTAAGCCTGTTTTCTTAGTATTTGTATGCATCCTGATTCCTCTTCTAGAGAGCTCAGTTGGGGGTAGTAGGGAAGTGTGGGGAAAGCTTTTACAAGGGACGAGTAAATTCTACTTTAAAAAGTAGAATTTGAATAATAATAAAAAGTAGAATTTAAATAATGCGTAAGAGGAACGTATTCAATATTTGTTTTGTTCAACTTGATTGTTTGGGAGCTTGTTTTTCTTTTTGTTTTTCCCAAGTATTTTTGAAAAGCATATTATATCACCGTTCACATTAATCTAGAAAAAATACATGAAATAAAACACATCCTGTTTTCTTCTACAGCAGTGATAGCAACCTTTTTCTCCTAAGAGGCAAAAAGAAATACAAAGGAAAGTGAGAAAAAAACGGGGGGGGAACCCCCAACCTTTGCAGTTGTGTCTCTTGTAATTGATCTTTTATGTGCCAATTTAAATCAGCCTTGTTTTTCTAGCCATTATTTTAGGCAATGCATTCCGCTTTAGATCATTTATTTTACTTTCTATATTTTTAAAGAGCTATCTAGGGCTATCTCCCATTCAACGAGCTTCAGTCAGTGAAACTAACAAACAGAACATTATTATAGAAAAATGAGAGCGCTGAGAAATCAGCAACTGGAAGATACCTCTGTAACTAATAAATGAAAAGAACCTTTTGATGGCTCCAGCTGAAAAGATATTTTATTTTATTTTTTTCTCCTGTGTGTGGGATTTGAGATGTGTGATTCTATGGAGCAGCCAGGCACCCCTGCTGCTAGGCCCTGGCTAGGAGTTGGCCCCCCTCTGGCAAATGTTATGGAGAATTGGGAGGAATTTTATGGCTGTCTTTTCCCTCAGCGCTTTTTTCTTTTGTCTTCTTTGAAGAATGACTTTAGACATTTTATTTACATATTTAACCATGGATGAAAGAGGAAAAAGAAAGCATTTGGGCCGTTGTGGGAATAGTGCTATGTTTAAATTAATGGAAATCTTATTAGGCTTCTAAAATTTTAAGCAAAAGATTTTTAATGAAACTTTATAATTAAACATGATTTCAAATAATGTGCCAACTCACAGGAAAGATGCATTTCTCCCTCAAGCTATCCATCTCCCCACCTCCCAGAAATGTGCAGAGGAATCATCTGTATCTTAAAGTCCAGCTCTTCTTCTGTCCCACAAGCAAAAGATTAAAAAAACCTGAATATTTAATAAGGCATGTCATAATTCAAACCATAACTAAATATTTTGTAGGTAAAGCAAACCATAAACAAGACAAGAAAAAAGACACTCCCCCCCCATCCCTGCAATGGCAAAGTTTAATTCTGTGTAATCTATTGCAGCGACAGTGTAATAAAATACTTTGATTTTCACCATTACCCATATCAAAGTTGCATCTATTCTATCCATGTTAGAGTCAATGGAAATTACAGTGCTAGGCCAGGTTTTCTGAAATGGGATTAAAGAAACCCCAAATAATCCGTTTGAGAGAAAATGTTCTGACACTTCAGCAGTAAAGAGAAATGAAATGATAGGCTTGGGGAGTTGAAGAGTTAATTAATACATTAAAGATTTTTAGTAAAATAGTCTAAATTACTTATGATTAACAACAGTGTGTTATGACAGAACATGAACTGATATTGACAGTCTTATGTTTAAGAAGTCTGTAGCTATAACTGTTTTTCAGGTTTAATATTTTTGGCCAGCTGTTTATTACACAAAAAATAGAGATCACTTTAACATTAGTCCCACTCAGTAATCCCATCCTCACCTATATTTGTATTCATTCATTCAGACACTTTTTAACTGCTTATATCTGATACATGTTTCATTCTGGTAACAAATTTTAACATATATATTAAAAAAAAAAGTTAGCCATATAGAAGGTAGCAACTGTGAAAGAAAGAGATCACACACAAAAAAAGAAAGCTGATAACTATTGTAGCAATTTTATAAGCCTACCTTTCTTACTGAATTTCCACTAGATATTCATAAAATTAAATGGCATGCAGAAAAATGTTTACTTTTTAAACCAAATGGGCTTATTTTTTCCTAGCCACAGAATCTTTGTAGCAGTTTTCCTCCAATATTTAAACAAACACGTCTGCCTAATAGGACAGGCATACTGAGAAATATTCCCATGCAAGTGCGAATATTCACAATGCACAAAAGTTTTAATTACCTTAGAAAACCACCACCACCAACAGTTAAAAGAATTAAAAACAAAACCAAATCATAAATGGATGAGTGGGTTGTATAGTATTGCTCTAATACAATTTAGCTGGCTATTTTAAGGGCACTTCCCTTGAAATGTGGTTTGAAATATTACCAAAGGTTCGACGGGGTGCATTAGTGTGAATTGCAAATCAGAACATTTCTTTAATCCCCTTTTCATGGCCTGGCTTCGGATCAGTGGCATCTAAGGGACTCCCCACTGATTCTGGCTCAGGAGGAACCATTCACTGGGGCAGCTTCCCTCCTCTATTCCCACAGTCCAGAAAACAACACCACAGACAGACACCCTCCAACTAAATTAGATTAAACTCCTTCTCTTCCACAGCACATTAGCCTTTTCACTGCCCAAGATTCATTATTCAGCTACTCCTAATTTAAAGATACAGTATTTTTCTCCTCTTAGGAACAAAAACAACAAACAAAACTAAAGCCAAAGTAGGGAAAAAAAAAAATTCCCTGTCAGAAATAAACCCAATAATTCTAAAATTGCATAAAAGCAGGAGAACATCCTTTTCACTTATACTCTAATATTACAGGGATATTATCATTTTAAGGCACAGGCCACAGCAGAAATTTATATAGAGACTAAAAACAGGGACAGGCCTAGTAAAAAAGAAAACGCACACAGATTTTCTTTTCTTACATATACCATTCGATAAACTTCATTCATTGTTCTTTTTGCATGCACTGTTTGCATATCTTGCAGCCAAATCTAGACTCGTAAAGGCATAAACATAGTGAAAACTGCATATGATAGCGAGTATTAATTAGTTCTCTTCTAGTCACTTCCTCTCTTATTTTCCATCCATTAAGTTCTCCCCTCTTACTTTTCAAGATAAAAACAATCTTTTTAAAACTCTCTCATTCAGGTATGAGTATGTACCTCTTCACAAATACAAATGCAAGCAGCTAACAATAGACAGGAGCAGTAAGATCCCAAGCGAGCTCTCTCTTGGGTCTCAACGGTCTATAGCTGCACTCACAGCGTCAGGCATTGCAGGCACATGAACCAGTTCCTAGGAACTCCCAATTCTGGGCACTATTTTATACAACCTACATAACTTGTGTACTACCTGGATGGTGCAAAAGGAGAAAAGTTATAATCTCTGGCCCTTAATCTTCTCTGGTTTAAGAAAAAATTAACGACCCTGCTACAGAAGAATCTTGGCTCCTCATGCTGTTTTGTAAAGCATCACTGAAGTATCTTTCCAATAAAATTCCAGTACAATTTGCAGCACCTAGCTTGCAGAGAACGGGTAAAATAATTTTAGTTTTGTTCTTCTGGAAGATCCTGAAAGACACTCTCAGTGCCTGCAGCTCCCAGTTGCAGTTTCAGTGCCTCTCTAAATTAGCATCTAGATTATGGAAAGATGACGGGGTAGATGAAAGCAATCTGAAGTATATGGCAGTATTTCTGACATATGGATGTTATCCTATTTTACTTGAGCTTGCAGCGGACAAAGATGTTGTGTCTGGCTTTCCTCAGTCTACCCAGAGCCTTCATACCTAGGCAAAAATCTTGTGGAAATCTCCCTTCTCTGCTAGTAAACTTTTGCAATACTGTAGTCTTCCTGCTGGCCATGCATCTGATCTGAATATCATTCAATTCAGGTTTCTTATGAGTACTGTATCTTTTAATTGCCTATGCAATGCTTTAAGCATTTTGGCACCTCTGGTGCAGGCAGGGACTTTCAGGAGTAAAATGATGGTAATAAATACATTTATTACTGCTATAGTAGAGGACAGCAAGATCTATTCCCCTAATACTAAATACCATTCATGAACTTCCAAAGAAATACACAGAAGTCCATTTATCTGAGAATTACTCTACTTTGCCCATGTGAAAACTTGATGAGAACTGTTGTGAAATTAGGTTTTCTTGTGAAGGTTGCAGGACAGACATACTTTTCAGGCCTAAAATCTCTAAATAACAGGGTAATGTAGCTACAGGACAGGTCTGAGGATTGAGGTTGTTGGAGGCTTAGTCTTTTTTCCTTTCACACTTGTTCACTACTTGTTCTGGTGGTGGAAGAAATGGCCTGTGGGCATTGATGTAAAGGATAATTTCCAACTGCCTATAACTGTTGAAGTAGTCACATCCCAGCTTCTGTACCCATCCTATAATATTCAGAACAGACTGGGGACAGGCCAGAAGTAAAGACTTGGAATATGCAATTAGAAAGGGAATGAGGTTTATCAGACAGCTGCCAGGGTAAGCGAACGTGAGCTGGAGATCCCTGGTGCTTTGACATGATGCGTTGTTTTCATCCTCAACCCCAGGATTTAAGAGCCTCAAAGATGCCACAAAGTGTCATTCTGTGTCCACCACTCACATCCCATTTTACCTAAGTAATCTTTCTTCAGTATATTAATTCTTAATTTTTGATACTTCTACAACACCTTCTACATCAAAGTGTTGTTTAAACCTTTGTAAAGGTCAGCAAACTTGTGCAGGTAGAAGGCAATAAATAGGATTACACATTCTTTTGGTACTTCTGTAACTAGCCAGATTCAAGAAATCATGAAGATGATGCACTTATCCAGAAACAAACAAAAAATCTGAAAATCAGCATATTTTCAGACTTCTACACTTCTCGGACTTGGTATAATAATTTAAAAAAAAAAAAACAACTGGAAGCTTTGCCCTACAAAATTTGAAAAATCTCCCTCATTGAAAATCAGTGACAGCTACACTCTTTAATTCTCTTACATGCTTTTTGCAATATCCCTATTCCATAAGAAGATGGCATTGTCTTTCATCAACTGTTCAGCAGCGGAGAGTTGGGATGCAATAGACAAGTCAGTTCTCTTTATCCTATATCTTCCAAAACCATTCATTTTACTGCCGTAAAAGACAATAAAAAATGTTTCTATAAATACATTAGCAACAAAAGGAGGGCTAAGGAGAATCTCCATCCTTTATTGGATGGGGGGGAAACATAGTGACAAAGGATGAGGAAAAGGCTGAGGTACTTAATGCCTTCTTTGCCTCAGGCTTTAATAGTAAGACCAGTTGTTCTCCAGGTACCCAACCCCCTGAGCTGGAAGACAGGGATGGGGAGCAGAATGAAGCTCCCATAAATGGAAATGGTTACCAATCTGATCCACCACTTAAGACACACACAAGTCTATGGGGCCGGATGGGATCCATCCAAGGGTACTGAGGGAGCTGGCAGAAGTGCTCACCAAGCCACTTTCAGTCGTTTATCAGCAGTCCTGGCTAACCGGGGAGGTCCCAGTTGACTGGAGGTTAGCAAATGTGATGCCCATCTACAGGAAGGGCCGGATGGAGGATCTGGGGAACTACAGGCCTGTCAGTCTGACCTTGGTGTTGGGAAGGTTATGGAGCAGATCATCTTGAGTGCCATCACACAGCACGTACAGGACAACCAGGTGATCAGGCCCAGTCAGCATGGGTTTATGAAAGGCAGGTCCTGCTTGACTAACCTGATCTCCTTCTATGACAAGGTGACTGGCTTAGTGGATGAGGGGAAGGCTGTGCATGTTGTCTACCTAGACTTCAGTAAAGCCTTTGACACCATTTCCCACAGCATTCTCCTGGAGAAATTGGCTGCTCATGGCTTGGATGGGCGTACTCTTTGCTGGGTAAAAAACTGGCTGGACGGCCGGGCCTAAAGAGTTGCAGTAAATTGAGTTAAATCCAGTTGGTGGCTGGTCACAAGTGGTGTTCCCCAGGGCTCAGTACTGGGGCCAGTTCTGTTTAATATCTTTATCAACAATCTGAATGAGGGGATCGAGTGCACCCTCAGGAAGTTTGCAGACGACACCAAGTTGGGTGGGAGTGTTGATCTGCTCGAGGGTGGGAAGGCTCTGCAGAGGGACCTGGACAGGCTGGATCGATGGGCTGAGGCCAACTGTATGAGGTTCAACAAGGCCAAGTGCCGGGTCCTGCACTTGGGACACAACAACCCCATGCAGCACTACAGGCTTGGGGAAGAGGGGCTGGAAAGCTGCCTGGCGGAAAAGGACCTGGGGGTGTTGGTCGACAGCCGGCTGGATATGAGCCAGCAGTGTGCCCAGGTGGCCAAGAAGGCCAACGGCATCCTGGCCTGTATCAGAAATAGTGTGGCCAGCAGGAGTAGGGAAGTGATTGTCCCCCTGTACTGGGCACTGATGAGGCCGCACCTCGAATACTGTGTTCAGTTTTGGGCTCCTCACTGCAAGACAGACATTGAGGTGCTGGAGCGCATCCAAAGAAGGGCAACAAAGCTGGTGAAGGGTCTAGAGCACAAGTCCTGTGAGGAGCGGCTGAGGGAACTGGGGTTGTTTAGCCTGGAGAAAAGGAGGCTGAGGGGAGACCTTATCGCACTCTACAACCACCTGAAAGGAGGTTGTAGCGAGGGGGGTGTCGGTCTCTTCTCCCAAGTAACAAGCAATAGGACAAGAGGAAATGGCCTCAAGTTGCGCCAGGGGAGGTTTAGATTGGGTATTAGGAAAAGTTTCTTCATGGAAAGGGTTGTCAAGCATTGGAACAGGCTGCCCAGGGAAGTGGTTGAGTCACCATCCCTGGAGGTATTTAAAAGACGAGTAGATGTGGGTGCTCAGGGACATGGTTTAGTGGTGAACTTGGTAGTGCTGGGTTAACGGTTGGACTTGATGATCTTAAAGGTCTTTTCCAACCTAAACAATTCTATGATTATTCTGGTATTATTTCTATAGTCTTTTTCACTTCAGAAGACTAGTTTATACTTTTATAGTGCCTTACTTCATAATGCCTATATGTTTGTCCTATGCAAGAAGAAGAGAACAATTTTAGAGTTTTATCAGTAGTCTCTAAACTGTCACGCTGGGAAAACTAACATAGTGGTGAACTTGTGTTAGCAATCTACTTAATGCATTTAAGATGATTTTCTGGTTTGGGAGGTAGGCTAAAATTCCAGATGTCCCTATGTGAACCCTCATGTCTTTTCACCGTCTCCAACTTATACTGTTGTCTTAAGGTAATTTTTATTTGCATGATTTAATAACAGTATCAGTTTTAACCTTTAACAGTCCTTGACCCAGTTTTATCTACCTACCTAAATGTCAAACTAATAGTAGTAATCCTCGGAGGAGGGACAAAAGCATGTCGGAAGAGAGTTGGAAATTGATTTACAACCTAATGCAAGGGCCATTCTGGCCCAGCTTCAGCCCCTGAGAGCATTACAACAGCTGAAATGCAGCAGCTTTCTGACGTGTTCTCCCTTTGTCCTTGTCTTTGGCACTTCACTATATGAGCCAGAGAGGCCTAGGCCAGCTCCTTCGCCTGTTGCAGAGCATACCAGGATTCTTACACGTTCATTAAGTAAATGGTAAAGATCTCTCAGGCCTTTTTATCCAACAGAGTTCCTTTATAGCACCGCATGTTATATTGTATTGTGCTTCACAGTAAAGGTGGTGGCAGCCACAGCAACACCCTTTTCTGAAGTTCTGAATAAAGGTTTTCAAATCATTTTTCAGAAGATGGGTAAGAGACGTTTACTTTCCTAATACTAGACTGGTTTTCTTTGATTCATCACATTATCTCTTTGGAAAGTTTTAACTCTAACATTATTTAAAAAAAAAATCTGGAAAAAAAATCAGTTTGGAAACCTGCAATGTACCTTCTCTCATGCTTGACATAGACCACTGTAATAAAAACATAGCCTGATATAGCAGCCTTCTTAGCATGTAGAAAACAGTCCTAGCATAAGTTGCCTTCCTCTCTCAAGTTCAATTCTCTTCATAAGAGCCTTTTAAAACTGACTATAATAGACACCCGTGTCTCTCAGTGTTTTGCAAGTGTGAATTAATTAATGCTTTTAAAATCCTGGTGTGGTATTGTAGGTAAGTCCTTTTATAATCAATATAAAGAAGGATAAAATGTGATACAAAATATGTACCCTGCATCAGAAACTGAAAGAAAAGCACAGTAAGAAATTAAATTCTTGCATTCTAATTCAAACCCTGCTCCTTCTCCTAGATTGATCTTTTTCTTTCTCAGATGTTTACCAACCCCTGTCATTCACTGGACAACACTCCACAGCCAGGTCTGAAAGGCACAGATGGCGTGCGTGGTACATATAGAATTGGCTATCTTGTCTCCTTGAACAGTTGATGATGCCAAAATGGAGAGTATATCCTGGTAACGGCACATTAATTTAGTGCTGGCCAGTTGCTAGCGTGCTGCCTGGTGCATACTTCTTGCTAAGCTTCTAAGTGAAGCTTAAGCTTCACTTCTAAGTGAAGAAAGCAGAGTGTGCTACTGAAAGTCACTGGATTTCAACATTAGGTAACAGCTTTTTACAGACCATCAAGGATTTCTCCAACTATTGCAGCCACACAGCAAATTCATGTGCATTCTGCATCAGTGGAGTACAGGTGTGTACCAAGCACGTCTCTTAATTTACTACTGCTTACTCCTGCCTTGCAAACTCAGCAAATAGCCTTCAGCATGTAGAACAAAATTCAGCTATTTTGGTTAAGCATGCTTAAAAAGAATCCGTGTAAATGGGGAGCTGCCTGAGCACACTACAGCTTTGCATCAGTGCAGGTCTCTGACAGTGATGTTGTAAACTTTGCTGGCCACTGTCAGCTGAACTGGCCAGTGTAAAGCAGGCCGGAGCACATACACTGTTGCAGTGTGAAATGGCGTGATTTCTTTTTCAGGTGGATAACCACCACTGTAAGGGCCAAATCCTGGTATTATTGGAAGCAAAGACTTTGCTGTGCTGTTCAGTGGAAGCAGTCATTGTCTTTCCAATTACATAATTATTCAAAACTGTAGCTATTGTGGCCCATTCCTGTCATGGCACTGGCCTATGCTAGGATGGGTTTCTCTGTGCTTTGCTCTTGCTTCTTGTTTTATGTAAATTCTATTTTCAACTATATTTTTCCTTGTTTTTCACCTCTAGTGTTATGTGATAATTCTTCAGAATATGGGCAGAGAATTCAAGAGAATTACTGTGTAAATGATCTGGGCCCTAAATGTTATCCTCACCTATACCAGAATAAATCAATAGCTACATGAATTTCACTAGTGCTAGAAGGAGTATCCAGCAGTTTGGGCCAAAAGAAATCTGACTTCCATGATGCAGTTATGCTTCTGTGATGGATCTGAACTAAAATCTAGTAATTCAAAGTTTCCCATATGTATATGATAGGTATATGATATTCCCCATAGGTATATGTTATTCCCCAATATATAGTATGATAAATTGAGGAAGTACCAATTCCACAATAGCTTTGTGTTTTATCCATTCTTACACTCTTCCCTGGGCATCTGCTAGAGGGCACTGTGAGAGACAGGATATTGTGCTAGATGGACTTTTGGCCTGACCTGCACATCCATTCTACATTCCTATATTCTTAGGTACCATGAATGGATGATATGGGTTTAATCACTGCTGTATGCTGCTCTTGGACATTCTCCATCTGGCATTTTAATTTTAAGGGTGTGATGGCAATCAGACGTCCTCTGAAGCAAGCATGAAAAGTGAGAAATTTAAATACCATTGTTTGGAATGCTATTTATTATTTCCAGGTCACAAAAAAGAGATGCTTTGTGTATCTCACAAGCAAGAGGCACAAGAGAGACTGATCCAGTAGTTAGGGCAGGCATGTCAAATTTCACAAAATTACCATAAAGGTCACATATAAAAGTTGGTTCTGTCCAAAAGCCACAGCTGATGTGTTTGTAGCACAGTCTTTCTCTCATCTGATGACACTAAAAACTAATCATAGCTGGTGGGCAGAATCTCTAATCTAGGGTGTCAGACTGCAGGACAAGAGAGACCTGGTTAGGCTGTGTTTTGGGCCAGAGTGTGTCTGCTATTTGAGCCCCACATTCATAGAATAGAATCATAGAATTGTTTAGGTTGGAAAAGACCTTTAAGATCATCGAGTCCAACCGTTAACCCAGCACTGCCAAGTCCACCACTAAACCATGTCCCTAAGCACCACGTCTACACACCTTTTAAATACCTCCAGGGATGGTGACTCAACCACTTCCCTGGGCAGCCTGTTCCAATGCTTGACAACCCTTTCCATGAAGAAACTTTTCCTAATACCCAATCTAAACCTCCTCTGGCGCAACTTGAGGCCATTTCCTCTTGTCCTATTGCTTGTTACTTGGGAGAAGAGACCGACACCCACCTCGCTACAACCTCCTTTCAGGTGGTTGTAGAGAGCGATGAGGTCTCCCCTCAGCCTCCTTTTCTCCAGGCTGAACAGTCCCAGTTCCCTCAGCTGCTCCTCATAAAACTTGTGCTCTAGACCCTTCACCAGCTTTGTTGCCCTTCTCTGGACACACTCCAGCACCTCAATGTCTGTCTTGCAGTGAGGGGCCCAAAACTGAACACAGTATTCGAGGTGCGGCCTCACCAGGGCCGAGTACAGGGGGACAATCGCTTCCCTACTCCTGCTGGCCACACTATTTCTGATACAGGCCAGGATGCTGTTGGCCTTCTTGGCCACCTGGGCACACTGCCGGCTCATGTTCAGCCGGCTGTCGACCAGCACCCCCAGGTCCTTTTCCGCCAGGCAGCTTTCCAGCCCCTCTTCCCCAAGCCTGTAGCGCTGCATGGGGTTGTTGTGACCCAATTGCAGGACCCATCACTCACAGCCTAAACCACAGTTCATCCTCACATCACAAAATCCAATCTCTTCTTTTATCCTGGAACCCAACTCATCATACATAACCTGACAAGGCTGTATTTCCCATGTCACAGCAGGAATTCGATAGAAATGTTAAAGCATTAGAGTGAGAATCAGTCTGTCTCAAATCTACAAACTGCTAGCATGGTATAGAATAAGGCACATAAAGCTCTCCTATATAGTGAAGTTATACCAGTATGAAATACGTTGAGGAAGTGTTACATATAGATCGCTCTCAGTTGTTCAGATTTTTTTTTCCTATTTAGTTATTTATTATTATTATTTGGAAATGATTAGAACAAGGTGGGAGAAAAGACCCGCTTAGCCTGAAATACTTATATCTGCATAGGGAAGTGCGCAGACAACAGCATGGTTTAAGTATAATGATATAGTATTACTGGAAAATGCTTCTGTGTACACAAGCCCATTGTCTAACTTTGTGTTTCCCTTGCCTTTAAATGAAGAATATTCTGCTTGATGTTAGTGAATGGGAAGTGCTCAGACACTGCAGTGTTGGAATATACTATTAGTTCTTGAGAGAGTGATCAGAAAATTCAGACATTTGGGAAGGTACAGATAGACCTTTTTAGATCGATTGCAAGTTCAGTACACATAATATTCCAGTTTTGGCAATCCCATGTTCAAGAGCACAGAAACAGTGTTACATGTTGCACACATTAGGCAACCAAGTATACAGAATCAATTCAAAGCAGCTGTTGGAGATCAGAAATTTTAGGGGAGCTATAGGGTGAATTCCTCCGTCTATACATCTTTTTTTGGAAGGGGGAATGCAAAGGAGGAGGGAATGAAAAATTGATACTGCTCTGTGCTCCAGATGAAAGAACAAACATAATTTTATTTTCTTTAATGACTGCACTGGATTCTGAAATTAAACCCAGCGGGTAAAAAGATCCTGTGCCGATTTCAAAAGAGATCATGTAGTCTGTCCATGTGCTAAGGCAGGCACATTTTTTTAAGCCCTGCCATGTTCTGCAAAACTGAAAAAGAGTTATCCCTGTAAGCATTCTGCTTTTCAAAGCCATCTATCTCTCTCCACCTACCCCAAGTCAGAGGATATTCCAAAATAAATGTCATCCTAGCTTTAAATGTCATTTTGTGGTTCCTCCCTCTAACTTTAGGAGAATTCCTGTATATGCTGCATTAAATATTATTAGAGTTCAACATACAGACAGCACTCCTTTTTTTTTTAACTTCTCAGCAGAGCCAGACCAAAAAAAATAAAAAGCCAAAAAACCAACAAAAACCCCAGCCGTATAAATAACTGAATATAATCCTCAGTACAGTTTTTAAACCAATTGAACTGAGAATAGCTAACCTTCACTCTGAACTCACTCCAGCTGCAGGTTAATGCAGTTAATTGCAGAGCACCTGGTCTAAGCCTCAGGTATATGAATCATCCCCACAGCACACCTTTCAATCTTTTATTCTTATGTAATGCCCTGGGGCAGTTGACAGTGCCTGTTTAAGCTTTGTTCCTAGTGGGTGTGCCAATACGCTGTCAGAATTCCCTCATTATATGCAAAAGAAAGGTTGTACTTTAAAGCGTATGTATCTATCTCCAAGGCTGCGGTTTGAGGGTACGCTGTCTCCAGTAGCAATACTGACTTAACGCGTACCTGCCTTCCCTCCAAAGGAGCCTCTGCTGCGTGCCGCTGCTCCCAGGCTAGGTGCGCATTCCACCAGTTTCGCTAACACAGCTGTTTGTGGGGTCACGCTCTGAACTGGATGAGGAAATTGAGTCGTCGTCTTAGAAATCAACCCTAACCATATTTACAGATTTTTAACACCAAAACAGTGCATAACATTAAGCTAGTATTGCTTCTGGAATCAGCACATTCTCAAATGGTGGCCTGTGAGTGTGGATACAGAAAGCAGTGTGTGTGTGTATATATATATATGTGTATACATGTGTGCTTTTATTTGTATGTGTTTGTAGGACAGAAATATTTTTCAGTGTCTATGTACATACACATTACTTCAGACACTCATACAACACATCCTCTTAACACTAAGGCTAGTCCCCTTTAGTTTGGTAAGTTCTTTTTTAACTCCGTAAGTGAATTTCCATATCCATGGAAAGCCTGTTCTTGGACATAGATTTATTTATAACATCAACAGTAAAAAGGCAAACTGAATTAACTGTTTACCTAAATACTATAATGTATATGCATATAACATATGTACAACCATGTGTGTTTTATAAATAAATACCTATGTGCACATGTATTGGGCACTGAAATGCCTACAGGGTCTTTTGGTACGGGTGAACTACTTGTAGGTACTTGTAAGTTCTTGCTAGTCTGGGATTGATTATGTCCTGCTTATTAAAGAGGTTTGCAGCTTTAAACTGGTAAATATCATTTAAAAAGGGCGGGACAATGTTTTGAAAATAGTTGGTCACTGCCTTATCTTGCACAGACATAACTGTGAAAATACAATCTTATTTATCTTACCATATATTAACTGAATTACATTTCTTGACATAGGTTTAATGCAATTGTGTCACATGACATCCTTCAACTATAGGTGATACATCGATAAAGAACATGAAACTGAGGGATATAAAGGAGGTTAGTGGAGAAAAAGCTGTGAAGAGAAGGCAAGTGAGCTGCATTGAAGATGTACTTTATATACAAAATTAATGATAGCTTGTACAAGAATTGTATTACAAGAATGACGGTCTGGAAATTATAAAACTGCCCTCTCTTTGGCAATACTGATTTCTTGTTTCTTTGATGTGTGTTAGCACAGAAGATTAGGTTACTCCTTAAATTACATACAAATAACAATCAGATATCGTCACAACAATCTTGATGTTGTCATCTTTTCCATTATGCCATTCCACTACATTGGTTGGCAAACTACCACTCAAATATCAAAGTACACCCTCATAATGGTTATGATTTCAAGCTAGTTATTTTCGGTCTTCCTGATACTAATTTTTTTGCCTCTTGCTTCATTAAATGTCCCCATGTATAATGAGTATGTTGCCAGCGTAAAATACTATATTTCTGATTTCATAGCATTTGATGTTTGCTTTGCCCAAGTATAATAAAGGAGCAAACCCAAGGGAAGTGTTTAGCTACATACTGTAAGCCTCCACAAGTAGGAGCCTTCTGAGAAACTGGGATGTTAGCCTTTCAGGCAGAAAAGGCCAAATCTGCATTCATGGAAATCAACATCAAAACTCCTGCTGACTTACATAGAGTCAGGACTTTGTAGCTGGTGAGGTCATGTTCAAATGCAACTTTGGAGCCTACAGCGAGACCGCACCTCAAGGGTGAGTGACAGATCCAAAAGAGCAGAGCACTCAGTTACCCTTACAGGCTGCAGATGAGTGCCATTATATAGAAACAAGAATTTCTATCTATGATGCCTGGTTTAGGATAGATAGTTATCTTTGATGACCTGCAGGAAGATTGGTGACTTTATCTTAAGCGATGGATAAGATTTAAATAATCTAAATAGTTTCCTTAGTTACACTCTATTTACCATCAGTCGCAGGACATTAATCCAATCAATATTTAGATAATCTGAGGTCATTATGGTATATCTTCCCCCTTTGTAATCAGCATTGGCTTGTTCAATTGGGCGGGATATTTCATCATATATTGTAATGACACAGATGTGCATCTATCCTGATGTGACAGGAGAATCCAAATCATGCAATTTATTATCTAAAACAGTCTACTTGAGTTCAGGCATAACTCATCTACTATAAATTAAGATCATCTTTCTGTAAGGGCCTGAACAAGGACTGTGTATCACTTAAGCTCTTTAAATAATGCCAAAGTGGGAGAATTTCACCATGAGAAATGGGGTCCATCTTATATTCTGTCTCTAAAACAGAATATATTAAAAAGTCAGCAGTGATTCAAAGTCCATGACATAAGTGGGAAGTTGCTCCAGCAACCCTAATTTTGTTTGGTTACGGACTCTAGAATTTAGTCTAATGTTTTTTAATGTTTTCACTGTCCTTGGCTTTAGCTTTATTAAAAATTCAACTTGAAATTCAATTAGATGATACTTTATGTTATTGGAGTAAATATAGTTTTATCATCAGTTTGGTTATTTACTTCCCATTTTGCTTTTCCATGTCAAAATAGTGAAATAATATAGTTACCATAATCTCCCTATTTCTACTGGTCCCAGGTATTCCTGCAGAATCTTTCTTCCAGTTCTAGAAGAAGTGTTTATAAAAATGCTCTGTCAAAGGTAAAGCAGAGAGTAGAGACATCCCTTCTTGACTCTTATGATGAATGCCTGCTGACACAGGTCATAAACTTTATAACATTTATTCCAAACAAAAGCCTGCTCTTAAGTAGTGGGGGTTATCTGTAACAGGGAAAAGAAAAGGGGAATGCTTGCTCTTGTTTCTATAGTTCAGTTTGATTTTATTACTACTTAGCTGATATTACAGTTGGTTTTTTTAAAAAAGAGGGAAAGAAAAAAGTGTGGACTTCATTTTCTTTAGCTTCTAATCTCTTGCCAAATTAATTAGCTAGAAGCATTTTATACTGACAAAATATAGTCTAAGCTATAACAGTTCTGACTCATCTGTTGTTGTCCAGTCTCCCTTGAGAATTAGCTTACTGTAGCCAAGGAAAGTTTTGGTCCACATCTACTAATCTTCGTGGAGATACTTCTTTGAGCCTGGGATCTCGCTGCCTTATGAAATGGTAGCACAGGAGAAACCCACCCAAGTTTATGGGCTAAGGCAAGTAATCAATCAATGCAAACAACAGTGCCATGCAGACAAGATTTAATAAGAAGAATGAATGGAACCAGCTAAGCCCCCAGGGACAGATGAACCTACTTCTCATTTTCTGTTTATTAAAACCATTCATATCAATTTGTCATGTGGAAGCATTTCGTTCATTCAAGCACAAGTGTGATTTAAAAATCCTATGAATAATACTTTAAAATACAGACTGTCAAATTCTTTACACACAGGTGATAAGGGAACAGGAGTGGCAGCTTAAGATATCTAATTCCAATCTCAGTGCAAGATTTACTAAACAATGGGTTAAACTCACTTTTTCTGTAACTTCTCTGAAGCTAATGTAGTTACAGATGGCATGAATTTAGGAAAACACATCCATTCACTGCCCTCAAAAGGCCAGATACAAACTTCTCTGAAGTTGCTAAATTTTTTTTTCATCAATTTTCCGAGATTTATCTTTCCATTTGCTCTAGCTGGCTGTGAACTGAAATCAAGAAACTTGTAAGAGTTCCTGGAAAACTCAAAAAGCTGCTTTTTCTCAGGAGTAAGGTGCATCTTGCAAGCTCTTCCATTACTGAGACCAAGGGGTACTCATTCTGGCTAAAAGGCACTTGCTGTATTTTGCATACTCACTGTAGGTCTCCTTATCCATGCTACCAAAAGGAGCCAAAACACAGACCTGCTTCACTGGGCAGAACTAAGTCAGGCCATTAACAGTTGTGGTCATTGTTCTTGGTAGAATGCTCTTTGCAAGACATTTCATGGGAAAATTTATCCAAAAAAGGTAAATTGCTAGGGAGCTAGCCCTGTCACCCTGTTTCTCTGCATCGGTCCTTGTGCAAATGTATATATTTTTATGAATTAGAAAGATCACATTTGACTCAGTGTTCTACCTGTCTCTGCAGTGAGTTGTGGTTCTGGGCGTGATCCAAAGCTTGCTGAAATGACAGTCTCCTCATTTACTTGAACAACCTATAATTCAGACCCTATATATGTCAGTTTAAGAATATGACAAATGTCTGTTTGTGGACTTTGGGAGTGTAATTGCCAAAGAGCAAGTTGAGATGCAAAACAAAAGTTTTTCTGGTGTGGCCTTGGCTTTGCCTTACCCTCTTACATTCAACGCCAATAAGCCAGACACTTAGCCCTAGCATAACATCCATCTCCACACAGATAATTAGTATCACACCTACAGGCTCTGTTTCTGTTAAATAATCCTTTGATGAATGCTAGAGATATTAAGCATATTATTAGAAGGAGATGGTGCTTAGAAGAAGCAAAAATTGCTGTCGTGGTTTAACTTCAGTCAGCAACTAAGCACCACGCAGCCGCTCGCTCACTCCCCCCCACCCGGTGGGATGGGGGAGAGAATTGGAAGAGCACAAGTTAGAAAAAACTCGTGGGTTGAGATAAAAACAGTTTAATAATTGAAATAAAATGATAATAATAATAATATGATAATAATAATAATATGATACACAAAGCAAGTGATGCACAGTACAATTGCTCACCACCCGCCGACCGATGCCCAGCCAGTCCCCGAGCAGCGGCCCCCCCGGCCAGCTTTCCCCAGTTTATGTACTGAGCATGACGTCACATGGTATGGAATGTCCCTTTGGCCAGTTTGGCTGTGCCCCCTCCCAGCTTCTTGTGCACCTTCAGCCTTCTCAGTCGGTAGAACATGGGAAGCTGAAAAGTCCTTGGCTAGTGTAAGCATTACCTAGCAACAACTAAAACATCGGTGCGTTATCAACTTTGTTCTCATCCTAAATCCAAAACACTGTACCAGCTACTAGAAAAGAAATTAACTCTATCCCTGCCGAAACCAGGACAATTGCTATGCTTCCTGACTACTTTGTTCCTTTGAATTATTGCATGGTAAAAAAAGAAAACAAAACCTTTTCTCTCTTCCAAAAGAATATACAAAATGCTGCTTCAGATTTGGCGGAACTGTTTCAGGTTCAAGGAGTTACTAATAATCTAAGGCAGGAAGGAGAGGAAAGGCAACCTTAAACTCTCAAAACGTTCAATAAACTCATGGTTCAGGAATAGCTCAACACATGACAGCCTATAAACCTCAAGGCTGGGAACTGAAACAACAGCTTGGTATGAAGTGACCAGACCAGACCTCCCTCCTTAAACTAAGAGACTACAGTACCTGGTAAAGTTTTATAGCCCTAACAAGATCTTTAACAAATTAAAGCCACTGGAACTATGACTTTGTTCTTTCTTTTCAAGCTGCCCACCTTCCCATTCCTATCCAGCAATGCTACTGCCCAACGGATGGTTTTAATTCAGGTCCCAGAATGGTACAAAGCTTGATATTCATACAATAAACCTTTCAAAGAAAAATTTAGGGTTATTGGAGTTGTTTAATTGTTGTAGAAGCTCCGCTATAATAAATAAAGGCTTCTGTCATTTTTGTCTCTTTGTTATAATTGACTAAATCTATTAGAATATATTCATAGCTGAGGGAAGACTGGGATCCCTGTGACTGCACTTATATTTGCATTATTTATGTAGCAACAAGAACTAGATAAGGCAAAGAAATAAGATCCTTGATCATCGTCTCCTTTGATCATCTCCCCCTTCCCCCACCACTTATGCAGTGCATACCATAGAGATATTTTGGTTCATAACTGGAGTTCCACATATCAGTTCCAGGAATACTACACCAAAATTTACCCAATATTTGAAGGTACATAGGGTTGCTATGTTCTGAGGCGTTACTGTAGGACTATCTTTTTGACTGTGGCAATACTAGTACCCCATATAATGGCCTGCGAATTGCTGAGTATAAGCTATCCTGTGTTGCCTTCCTGCCCAGTAAACAGGTAGTCATCATGCAGTGCAAGCATGAGAAGGAAGCACAAATGATGCAAATACTTCTTCACCAGAAATCAATCTAAACTGTTCATGTAGAAAAGACCTGGACCAGCAGCAGTTCAGTTTACCCTCAAAGATACACCAGCTCTCAGCACGGAATGCAGGTTCCATCTGCTTTTGCTCTCCCAGCTAGGCAGATGTGCCTGTGTAGTACTTCCCATAGTGCTGTGGATGTTCAGTAATTTTATTTCTTTCCTTCCTCTAAGAACTTTCTGTTTTCTGTAGACTTCCACTGTTTAAATTCCCAGCCAAAGAAAGATGCCCATCAGAACACAGGCAATGGCCCAAGGAAGTCCTTTTGCATACAAATATGAGACAGACACAGCAAACATTTTCCTTCGCTTTCAGTTTAAGTTTCAGCTTTAAATCACATTCCACAAACTGTCTTTCCATTCTGTTCAGGATAGCTCTTGGTTTTAGTACAAGGCTACCAGAGAGTAGCAATTGGTAACAAGACTTTGCATACTTAAAGGAAAGGCAAAGCACATTCATACACATAATAGGATGTAAACCATGTCAGTGAGCAGAAAGAAAATGCTAGGAAAATCCTTTCCTATTACATGTATGGAGATTTGGGTTTAGTTCTAGATAGTTTGCATTTTGAATTCATCATCAGGTTTGGCATGTGCCCTTCTAGTGCTTACACAGGAGCCTAAGAATCAAACAGAAATCCTGAGGATGTTGCACTTGAAATCAGATCCACATTTGTTAGGGAGCTTTCATGGTCCAGGTGTAAAATCTCCAATAAACATTAGACATAACTCAAACAGAGAAAACCACCCCCTAGTTTGACAAGTTGCTAACTACAAGGCCACAAAGTACAAAGAAGCAGCTTCTGACATCAAGGTGCATGGTATTCTTAACTGACACCCATAAAACTAAAATTAGTCAAAACACATTCTTTACCAGGGCTTGGAGCTGTGTTTACTGCACACTGAATAAAAATCCCCACAAAAGAAAAAGTTCCGGTTGCTGAGACTAAACTTGGGAATTACATTCCCAAAATATCCTCACTGCAGGTTTAAATCTTATTCAATGCACTTTGGAAGGCTCTTCACTGACTTTAGTGATTATTCTCAAAAAAGTAAAACAAGATTTTACCCCCCCCCAAAACATAGAAAACAACACTATTCAGGACAAAAAAAAATCGGAAGTTTTTAGGGTGTTGCTGTTCATTAAAAGTGCAGGACTGACAAATAAGTTTACTAGACTATGTAGTGAAAGTCTATACTAATACTAGGCCACTTCCACTTAGCTGAACATTTCTTCATGATGACTAGGAAAACACACTTTCCAGTGACAAGTTGTTTTCACATTTTCCATAATACATCCCAACCATGAATGACATTTTGCTATGAGATGCTAAATCTCTTATGTAATGTCTTTTTTACACTACATCTGATTTCCTAGAGTGTAATGTTTTGCATTTCATAATGTGTAAATTTAGCAGATTTTCTTTTCTAAAAGAAATTAATATAAACATTATGGCATCTTTTACCTGCAATTGTCTCTAATTCCTTCTACAAAACTGTGTGTTTCTTTGATGACTGTATTAGTGAAGGAATGTGTCTGCCAGCCCAAATGTTTATATTTCCACTGAAACTTGTGCTATGATGCTGGAAAAGTGCAATAGAAAATCAAAGCTTAAAAAGGCAAAAAATTAGAAGCCAGGAGAACCTGGGAAGGAAAAGAGTGGGGACTCCCAACCAATATTGTTGTACAGTGCAGACAAGTGTAGTGATTGACTCCTCTTTACTACCTGACGGCCCCTTCTAAAATTCATTTCTGTTGACTTTACTGGGCTTTGGATCAAGCTGTTAGCAGAGAAGTGCTCTAAGTAAGTGCATCTCTATGTCAAAAAATCTTCACAACACGATGGTGGATAATACAATATTCTGATGTTCTTGAAGATAATAACTGTCATAATCAGCGACTTCTTCTCTGGCTAGTCTGAAATTCTGTTTCTGTATTGTGAGTCTCCAACACCCGAAACGGAGCAGACAACGTGCATGCAGCAGACCGCATTGTGGAAACGTATACACTCTTTTACATTCAAGTTCAAATTACAAGCAGTTAATGAACAATGTGTTAATGGATGGCTGTAACTGATTACAGAATTTAAGAGTTGAGTCTGGTGGTTTATAACCATAGCTTATTAATGTCTATAGGGAATCTATTTATTTGTTGGCCCTCCCCTACAATTTCCAAGCTCTGAAACAGAAGTGCTGTGTAGCAGACTGTCTTGATGACTCACAGTGAGAATAAAGTCTTATTACTTGAACTTTCATTAGGAGAACCAGAATTGAATAAAATTCTCTTTCCATCCATATAACAATGTCAACACAGATAGGACTTCAAAAGCCATTAACCATGCCTCCAGATCCAAAATGATGGGTTTTCTTTTCTTGTAACTTAGCAAGTTGTTTAAATTCATTGCAACAGATGCATTTTCATTTCATGATTCTACTGTACTTTATTACACTAGTCCAAAGGAAGAGAGAGAGAATATCTAGAAGTCAACTGTGATATAACAGTGATGGTGAGAAATATGGAAAGAATGTTATCTGCAAATAGCAACATTATTACATTTGTACAATTAGTTGTATATATACAAAAATAAAAATATGAACACTCCTTGAATTGCGTCCTTTTGCATTTATGTTATGTGAAGTTTGCATATGCTTTTTTCTGTGTTGGATACTTTATTCTATCTGAATGGTAGCCCATGGACCTCTTTTCACTTTTTCAGTTGGTTGAGCTTGAGTGTTTGTTCTTACTTCTGTCTACTCTAATAGATCATCCATTATATTCCAGTTTAAAGAAATGGTTAATCTCATATTACCCTATAACAGTGGTTTTAGCTGTGGTTGTCCATAAGCAGCGCAGTGCCATAAGCACCCAAAAAGAGTATTTCCCACTTAGAGGGTTTCATCAGCAGGTGTAGCTGACCGTACACTGTTGTAGGAGATCCAGATGCATGTGACCTATTAGAAGTAGTCCAGAAATCATGGGTAGTGGTGGTCATATACACAAAGGCAACAGTTTTGCTGGGGCACAAGCTAATGCAGTCAGTGAGACGATTTACATGTTTTCAGAAGCTGACTCGGTTTCTGCAAGTCACGGAACCAAGGAAACACACTGCCCACTGTCAGCCCTTGCACCTACTTTGGCACCAATAGAGGGAAGAAGGGAACACAAAATATGCATAACAGCGGGGGAAACCGTGACTTCAGAATGCTACTGAATTCATCCCTAGCTTTTAGTGTCTGTACCTCCGTGTCATAAGGCACAGACAGAATCTCGTAAAATAATTTTGTATAGGTACTTGGGCTTGGTTCTTTTTACACCTATATGGCTCTGATTGTACAGAAAAATCCTGGTAAATATAGGGTCCTGTATCAGGAATTGAATACCTGTTGATAGTCAAGCCTCAGACTGTCACAAAGCAGAAATATCACCTCAGTCCTGCGATGTCTTCCTCACTTGAATAACCTCAGGGCTTATTGGAGGTACATGCATGGGCTATGAAACCATAACTTTCCAAGATAAAGCAGCATGCCAGAAGTTTGGACTTGGTTCCTAGCAAATGCTGTGCAAGGTCCAAGATGTGCCCAGCTTCCACTGAGTGCATGACAACGCAGAGGCCCATGGTCTATATTCAAACAGAAGACTACTGCAGTTCAGAGCCTTATATTAACATCTTGCCACCATTAAGCTAAATTCAAATGTTGCGATAGCAGTATAAGGTTTATAACACTTAGAAAAAAAGTATTCATTTTCTTACAAACTCCCCTGATACCAAATTTGGTAAGGTAAAAGCTGGAAGGGTGAAGCAGCGTGCCAGTAAGTTTGTTTTCTTCTACCAAGGAAACTGCTGTTTTCAAGGCAGATTCAATTAAAGGCAATGGATGTTACCTTGAGGAGCTACTTTGTTTACATTTCAAAGGCCTAGTCCTCTTGTTAGACTGATACTGTTTCGTGCAGCTCCTTAATGAAAAGCACTTGTTTGGTATTATACCTCAACAGCAAATTAGATTCTCCCAAGACAGTTTGACTATGTGAGAAAGCCTTTGTGACTGCCCAGACTTCTGTGGTGTCATTAAGATAACGACTCACACATCTGCTCTTTCAAATGCTGTTCTCAAGGAAAACATAAAAATTATTCAGATCTATTACAAATTTAAAGGGTTTATCACCCCAAGTGGATTTAGATAACTTATTTTCCCTCTAAACTGCTGAACTCAACTTGAAATAAATTACAACAGTGAACACTTTGAAAGTTTTTCTTACCCACTACCTTTAACCAATGTCCCTTTCAGACTCTGATGGTGTTCGATTATAGCAAGCAGCAGTGGCAGCTTTTTTCAGACGGTTATGGAAGGGTTCTCACTATACCAAGAAACAAAAATGATGGCGAAGTGGCAAGGAAAATGACTGCAACCATGTTAGATATTTCCTGCCTCTTGCTTCTCTTGTATTGTCATTAAAAAAAAAAAAAGGGGTGCTCTCTGCCTCTACTGAATATTTCCACTACCGATGGCTAGAAATGAAAGTTAAAGTCTACCGGCAAGTTACATTCAAAGAATCTTTGTGATAATATCCAGAAAAAGCTACAAGAACTCCACTTAGTTTGAGAAGCAAACTCTGCAGTAATGTAAAACAGCTATAAAATGGTTATATATATGTAAGCTAGTGAGGAATCGTTTTAATACCCATCGCTTTAGTGGCTCGCACATGCTAGAAAATAACTATAATTTATGTGGTGAGAGATCTATGCTGTGAATACTGTTCTGGAGTACATGCCAATGAAAAATCCATTCAGCTAAGTGATCAGCTAAAATCTAAAAGCTGTGTTATCTTTTCTGTGATTCCTGGTATGCTACTACAGTCAAGTTTGGAGAGCTCCGTGAATGAAACGTGGAAGATTCATCCCGATACTACAAATATATTTAGAAGAAAACACCATAATTAAGATTTATTTATATTCACACTTCAAAATCACTTCAGTATTATTTGTCACATACAGAAACCGTGCACATGTGAGTCACTTGCCAACTTTACATTCAGTCACTGGGCCTGCTAAACAAGGTAATTTTCAGTTTGCCAAAGAAAGCTAGAAACACTGTATCCTCAACCGGAAGAGCTTGAATGACAAGTGACTCATATCGGGAATTCCTTGTGTTCATTCAGATACCCTTGATGTGAGATAAAGAGAGCTGATGAAAACAGACAGAACCCAGTTTCAGTCTTCTCTTGGGAAGAGTGAAGACCTTTTTTACATAGGGACAAATTCGTTCCTGGCATAAGGCTTTTTACTTTAGTAGAATTATACCAAGGATGAAAACAGGTCATCTTGTTTTGTACTACATGCTTCACATCAATGATGAAATAAACTGGGTCTCAAAGGAGAGGTGATAAAAAGTCAGCACTCATGCTTTGTTGTGATTTCTTTTAAACTATAAAACATTTTAACACTTACTTTTTAAAAATATATTAGTTTGATTTATCATTGACTTATGCAACACTCAGTGCAATAACAATTAGAAGCTTTTCATGGAAAATAAAACACTACTTTCTGAAATCATCCAGAGCCAGCAAAGCATATGTATCATAGCCTTCACAAAGCAGTCAGAAATCACCTGCCTTAATTATCAAACTGCAAGGAGGAGGGGGAAAAAAAAAAAAAAAAAGAACAAAAAAAGAACAAAGGCTTTCTAATTATTCTGGATATCTCCATTTTTGTATGCTTGATTTGTGATGCTTTAATGGATCCTGATTCTCAAAAAAAATGCTGGGTACCTATTTACTGAGAATTAGGCATATGATACTAGGCATCCAAAGACAGTTTATGGGAAGATTCAAGGAGAGCAAGCATAGCTGAATATTTACTTTATTTTATGATTCATCCTGGTCTGAACTACAGTTTTTGTAACCTGAACATCTTTTTTGTACTATTCTGAATATATTTATAGTACTCTATAATAATGGTTGAAAATGCTGCAGTCACACTATCATGCAGAGTCGGCTTTATTGCTTTGATCATCCTATTATTTGGGTTATTTTACGACAGTTTTAAATGGCTGAGAACCGCGCAGAGATGACTCAGTTGTGTCATTAACCATGAACAGCAACTACATGTTAACAATCTGTAACTACCCCTGAACAATGTAAACAGGAAGCCTGGTGCTGGAAATTCATTTTGAGGATTTCCACTGTTCTTGCAGATAATGTTTCAATGATCCTAGGTCACAAATAGAGTCACAAATGAAAAAATGTCTTCAAGAAGTGCCAGCTAGGAGTTTTAACTGTTGCTGGACCAAAAGAATAGACATTTTCAGCAGTTCTTAAAGAGATTTTATGTCACTACCTTCAACAGAACTATATGAAAAGCGTCACAGCATTTTAATTCAGTTATATCGTAATAAACTCCCAGTGATATGTCTGACATAATGTGTATGATACCTGTGATGCACTTTTATGATTTAAAAGATACTGTCTACTAAATATTAATAAGAGCATTATGTAAATTAAAATGAACTTTAGACGTCAAAAATGATCCTCTCCAAATCAAGGTAGTCATGAGCTATTCTTGTCGTGACCATACATCTACTAGAAAGTTTTCATTCTACTGTGGGGATTGGCCAGAGATTTGGCCACTGAGCCAGTCAGAATTTTAAAATATGAAGAGAAATGGAGATTACTAGGGCTTATACGACATATATTCAGAAAAAGATGAAAGTTTTCTGGATGGGAAAGTGGTTTCAAATCCAATCCAGAACCAAAGCATGTGGATTTGATCATGGTTCCTTTGTCCACATACAAAACACACTCTAAAGTGCATCCTCGTTTCTTGATCGTCCAGAACTAAGGAGCACGTACCACAGCTTCCTCCCAGCATTTGCACCTGGGTTCCTAATTCATGGAAACTGGGTCATGGGGTGAGGGGACAGCAAGTGACCTAACACTGCTGCGTGCCTGAGGAGCTGGGACATGGCTGGAATGCCGCTGTTGTGACAAACTGCTCAACAAAGTAATTCAAATTAATTCGCAGGAAATAAAAATCAGTTAATAGTAAAAAAAAAAAAAAAGTGCAAAATACTTCAAAATCTTAAGTACTTTCTTGAATGTGGCTATAAACATAAAAATGTTGATTCTGTATTTCCATGACTTCAGAGTGAAGTGACTGTGTGACTGAAATGCTGCCAGGAGAATCCTCTCCACTACCCAGTTTATGCAGAAGACTAAGAATATGCCCTAAACTTTTCTATAATAAGGATATTCTGGAAATAAAAAAAGAAAATCTAAATCTCAAATTCTGAATATTTATGCAATGTTGTAAAATGCTATGTGTTTGCAGGTTTTGGGGGTTTGGTTTGTTTGGGGTTTTTTTGTTTGTTTCTTTTGTTGCTGTCTTGGTTTATCCCAAAAATCTTCACAATCTGTTCCTGGGAACAAAGCTATTTAAAGTAATCTTCAGAAACTCCCATGACATCATCTAAGATCAAGCATTTCTACTTGGATAAGGAATATTTGAAACCCACAGCAGAAGAGTACAAATTTATAACTGCAGATTCCAGCCAGTGCATTTTGTGGAATAGGGAAGGGGACAAGGACACAAGTCATACTGATGACAGCAAGGAAGATGTCACTGCAGAATTAATTGTAAGAAAAACCCAACCACCTTATAATTCAAGAGTGCCTCTGAAAAGGCACTATATTTTCAATACACTGTCAAAATATTGCATTTAATTGTTTGGAAATTGGTCTTCAAATACATATAAACATTATTGTTTTAGGATATCTCTGCATTTTTCTATGTTTAGCAAAATTTTCAGACTCTCAGTGCCTCAGAATACAGCAGTCCAAAAAGGAATCAATATCAACATCAGACCAACAGAAGAAGAGCTTTGACCAGTGCTCCAGCTCTCAGAGGCTTTTCCTTGTTGGGAGAAGGAAGTCTCCCACTCCTGTAATAGATCACAGACTGCCAGGGTTACTGCTGCTGAAGGCTTTTTCACAGGGGTTCCTTCTGGTATCAGAGAGCAATAATCAGCCCTGCCCTTATCTGATACGTTCCATTGATCCCTCTTTGTTCAAATTCCTGCAGACCCTTAATCTCCCCAAACTTTGCCTGCTTCCACCCACAAAAATCTTTCCTCAAACCTACTGATCCCTCAAGGTTCCCACCTAACTTATTCTTGGGGATCACCCGCACCCCCACAGCTCCCTCAGACCCCTACTGACCTTTCCAGCTTCCTTGCCTGACCCCTCCCAGACCTCCCTTTCCTTCTGTCCCCTACAATGTAATTTGCCACTGCCACAAAATAGAATTGCATGTATTTTGCTGAGAAGCCTCGAGTCAGTTAAGTATATTTAGATCCATTTCCAAATACTGCGTTTGGAGATTCTGCAATCACAGCGAGACATCCGTTTAAAGGCCTTGGTATGTCTATTGACTTAACTGACTTTGAACAGGAGTTTTAGTGACCTAAAGCAACTACTAAGAGAACCAATTTTCTACTGTATGTTCCAGACAGCTTGATATTATCTATAGAGCAGAACAAATTGTGTCAATAATTATATTGGATTTTACTGAAAAGCAACCTCTATATAAACAACAGAACAAATCAAATGAAAACACAGTAATCTGAACAAATGTTTTCAGTACTAGAAAGTGTAAGGTGAGCAAATTGCTGCCCTAAGGACAAGGTGAAAATCCCTAGCCTCCCTTTCCAAAGCAAACAAATAGTAGTGAAATGTAATTTGATGCTCATTTCCACCAAGGGAAAACATTTTGTCAGCCACCTTTTTTTTGAGGTTGCCTTAACATTGTTTTCTTGTAATCTGATACTAAAAAGCGCTCTCAGTAACTATCTTAATGACTCTCCGGGGAAGGCAGTTGATCAGCAAGTGTACTAACAAGGCTGAACCATGCTGTACACTTCAGCGCTCACCTTGCTCAAAGATTCTCAAACAGCTTAATAAATATTGAGTTAGATACATTTTACTGCTCTTTGGCCATGACACCCATTTTACATATGGATCAAATGTGGTATTTTTCAAAAGCATCAGTTTCAAAACCAGCAAAATTTTCAGTCTTTAAGAACTCTGTGGAAGCTACAGGTTTTCAGTGACTGAAGATGTTTCTCCCCAGATACCTCAAGTTTTAAAGCACCAAAAATTGAGGACTTTTAAAAAAGCTGGACATAATTGATTTCTTGAAAATCACATACAAATCAATAACATAACTAGAAGTAGAATCTAGAAATTTTAAAATTTAGTCCTTTGTACCATCCAGGTTAGTAGTGACCAACTGAGACAGATAGCAAATTTGCATGTTGAGGACTGACTATGATATGGATTTATTTTTAAGTGGGCTTACAAACAAAGCAAAGCACCACCAAAGCTTGTACCAAAGTTATATTTTTTTAATGCTTTGATGAGGAAACTATTTCACTTTGATTTCAGAGTTTCTTTATAGCTTTTGAGTGACAGGCAGCCCTTTACATTATTAATAAATGTTTTGAATTTAAAGTCTTTAAACTAAAAAGTTTTTTGGGAGGAGCTTTGAAAAACCTAGAAATAAAGCAACTCATCATAACACTTATAAGATAAAGCATTTTTTCAAACTGAACTTTGGTTTAATATATCAGAGTCATGATTTTAATCACAAATTCTATCTAATGTTGAAATAAATGCCAAGGATGATGACTAGAGGAGCTCTGTCTTTATAAATCTCCCATCAAACAAAACGGGAAGGTGAAATTCACAAGCGTGTACCAGGAGGGATCACTTCATCATCTCAGAACAGAATTCAGTCCTGTACAGAGGGTAAGTCCAGAGCTTGTGCATTGAGCAGTGGAGAGGAATAGCAAACTTCAGCCTAAGAAGCTCCTGCTCTGATTCATGGCTGAGAGCAGCCTATTTTCCAGTGATTATGGAAGGAGTGGAGGAATTCCAATCTTCCAAGTTAAAATTAGCCTTTGAAAAAAAGCCACTTAAGAACCTGGTCCAGTGTCCAGAACCAGTGGAAAAGCTATTCCTGAACTGCACAGAAGCAAATTACTGTACAAGGACTGAGCGATGATGCATCTGGCCCTAGAGAATTCCTCTAGATCTGCTGCTATTTTTTTTTATTGATCTGAATTCCTTTACTCATTAAGTAGACAGGCTTAGCGCAGGGAAGAGTTTTCTTTTCCCCCTAGGTCACAAAGCAGCAATAGATCTACTGCTGCTGCAGCCTCTGAACACAGCACAAAATCCAAGCAGCTATATTGGTTCAGAATTAAGGTCCATCGAGCCCAGTATCCCATTCAGCTCTGTGTGACTTTCCCTAGGCACAGCCAACAGCATATACAGAGACTGATCTGCAAGCAAAGCAGATCAGATTAAGCAAACGGAACAGAATTCTGTGGTCCAGAGATAAAGAACATCACATTATTAATGAAACAACACACAGTTACAGCAGAAATGTCTTTAGGAGAGTAGGAAAGCTGGGAAGGTTAGCCAGCTAACTAACCAGCTGAGGGCTGGAGAAAGGGAGAATAGGAGGCAGCTCTATGAAGTAAAATGAGAGAAAGGGGGAAGAAAATTAAAGCCAGGGGTGGGAAGTGGAGTTTTGGAAAAGTTAAGTAAGAAGGCTCAAGGGCCAAGTGTGTTTCAAATGGCTTTGTATAGGTGAATGGAGAGATAACTGAAGCTGACCTCAAAGCAGCCCCCACTCTCTTCCATACTCTTGGCTGCTGCCACCTAATGCCTTCCTGGGAAGGAAAGAGAAAGGAAGGGGATGAGCCTGCTTCTGTCTCAAGGAGGGAGAGGATGTGAGGTGGAACCAAAAGCCCTTACTAGTGGCTTTTTTACTCCTGCAGCTGCTAAAAGATGGGGCTGACAAGTGCTACTGCTGCTGCAGAGATGGCCTCCTGATCACTCTCCTCCCCAAGCATTATCAACTCCTCTATATACACTGAACTTAACAGCTTCTTTGGTTGCAGCAAAAGTAATAGAAAGGAGGAAACAAATGGTGCTTGAGCAGCTGGTGTCCTCTTGCCGCAGGGAGACAATCTGCCACCTGCCACTTTGTGTTCTGCATTTGTCTAAAGCACCCTCCTGACTTTCAGGCACCGATTCATGGAAATGTCATACTTGATACAAGCACACACACAAATATACATGTAAAATGAACAGAGGTGTCTTAAGTGTCACGAAGAAGAGATTTTAAATAACTGTATGACATAAAATACAGAGATTATGTCATCCATCAAACCAGCAACGAACTTTGGAAGAGGACGCACATTTCCCAAATACTCCAGTCTCACAGTTAAGGGAGGCATTACAAATCACCCTTGCTTATCACCCGATGTATGATCATTCAGTATGATATTCCATCAGTGAGGTTCACATACATTTTCTGTTTTCAGGGGAGAGTTCTACTTGAAAAATAACTGCAGGCTGTCATTCTCATTTATGGTGTCACCCTGAAACTTCTTATGTATGTGCAGCAAAGTTTGTAAGTCATTTGCATGCCAGCAGAAGTGTGAGCAGCAACCAAATGTCACAGTCCACTGCAGAGCCCTTTGCAATGATTATCAGTAAAAGTCAAGTTTCTTGATTTCACTCAAGCAATACATAGCAGCAACAGCATCATTCATGTTAGAACCATAGCTCATTTAGGTACAGGGTTGGCATTTGACATACAGGAAGTTTACATTTTGGTAACATAAAATCTTAATGTATGCTAATAAATATACTGGAAAGGATTTCATCGTATGTTTTGTTTCATCATGAATTGACAGGAACCAGTGAATTAAACAGACCTCTACCTCTTTTCACATGCTAACTCTCTTAATAGTTACAGCGTATTTCACCTTTCATAACATAAGGGTTTTTTAAAGTACATTTTAGCTTAAAAGAGCTTCAGTGTTTATGCAGGGTTTATACAGATTGATCTGCAGTAATCTATCTAGAGTTCTTTGCCTTGATGAGAGATATTTGAAGTGGTCCTTACTGTATTCTGATGCTTCACCCATTGCATAAAGAGCTACTTCTGAAAAAGGCCATGATGTACTGGGTAAAACATCAAGAGCAATTAGATTTAGCAAAATTATTCAGAAAAGGCCCAAGATCAAATAAACATTGCTTTTCCACAGCAGAGGGGAACACTCTCTTACTTTTTGCCTAACAACAAGGTACTGACAGCGGTGTTTCAAGCAGGATGGGGCCAAACTTTGATCTCAGCAGGGGGGCTTGTGTTAACCACAACTGCAAGCTGTCTTAAAACCCATAGGTCAAGCAGGTATTTTTAGTTCTATTTTGAAGACACAGAAAGATACTTTCTCTCATTTCAACAGCAAGACTATTTATTTTGGGGCAGGAAGGGAGGGGGAACTGCAGACAGATATATTGTTGAGATAAATCAAAGTAAGAGAGACATTCAATATTTATCCATTACAAAAAAACAGAATACTTCCTGTGTGACAGAATCCCTCCCACCCACTTTAATGGCTATATCTCTCACAAAAATTAATAGGTAAGAATTAAAGAACAACGTTCCATAGCAGCAGTCTAAACATTACAGTAACACTTTAAATTGTAGCATTTTGGGCAATTGTTGCAGATCATTTCAGTAGCCATTGAAAGAAATTAATCAGTTTAATTCAAAATTTGAAATACTGACAGGGTGGGAGCAAGCTATTGTTTAATCTAACAAACAAAGATAAAGAAAAAATGCAAATGGAAACACATCAATTCTTGGAAGTATCGGGCTTTTACTGTAGATAACTATTATTCAGGTTTATTAAGGCAGCCCCTAATGACCAAGCAAGAATTGATCCCACTGCCCTAAGTAGTGGTCAGCAGCTTCTGTTCTTCCAATCTTATAGTCAAAACAGACACAACACATAGATTATGAAAACACATATATCATTTACGCGTGTATCACTGTGCGATGCAGCAGATAGCAAGTTAGATTTTCAAGGTTTTCTGATGCGGTCAATTTATAGGGAATAAACTAGAAGGAAAGTCCAAGGAAAACAGAGGAAAGTGATAGAGCAGAAGGAAAATTGGGAGAGGCGTCTGAAGCTGAAGTGACAAAACAATGAAGGAGAAGAGGTGGGCTGAGGATAGCACAAACAGTCACCGCCAGACAGATGAAATCCTGCCATGACAGCAGAAATCTTTCAGAATATTCAAAGGTCCCTGCAGCATGGACTGGCTGGACTATATGCGCGTCTTCTCTCCGTACTTTTACCCCAAGGCCAAACAGCAGTGGGAGACAGAAAGGCACCACCTGTTTCCTCAGTTTCTCCCTTGCAAAGGTCTGAATGCAAAGGATTCTGGTGACAGCTGTACTGGAAATAGCCTGCATGTGGTTATGGCCCCGAGCCTGCAAAACTTGCACACGAGATTCCCACCGACTTGGATGGGAATTTTCTGCATAATCATTTCAGTGTCTGACCACAAAAGCCATAATTGGAATTAAAACATCAACTGAACTGTTAAATATCCAGAACCTTGGCACCAAGATAATATGGTTTAACTTTAGTCTGAATACATGACATTTACATCTATATATTATCTTATGTGATCCTGGGCATTTTAGTAGATTTTCATTTACTGCACAGGAAGAATAAATTAAAAGTTGCCCTATATGGTGGTAGTAAGGATTTACAAACACTTATTTTAAATCAAAGCAATTTGCCCCCCCAACACCCACTCACCCATGAAAATTATTTTTAAAAGTACAGTGCAAACCACAACTTTTTCTTTGTATTTATTATAAAAGCTTTCTTTCCCTTAATGTTTGATCTATCTATAAAAGGCAAAAATGTTTTGTTAGTAAGCCTCAACCTTTGGCAGCCAACAAAGTGACTAAATTTCCTACAAATAATTTCAGTTACTCTTTTGTTTACCAATGTGCTTGTTTCCCATAATCCCCCTGGGAAGGTATAATGTCCCTGTGCAGATGTTCAATGTTATAATTGGGCAGCATTCAGCAGAAATGTCATCAATGACACAACACTTTAACAACGAAAGAAAATGAAATAGACATCACAGGGGACTCCCATTTCAAAGCAAACCTTCAAGGATCTGAACAGGAAGCATATTTTCCATATTACAAGTTCTCATTTAAATTACAAAAGTACATTGACATTTATTTGCTGAACAGATGAGTTTATCACTAGTTTAGAAATGAGTATCAATGGCAACTGAAATTACAGTTCCTTTCATACTGAGCTTCTTTTGATAAGTGCCTTTCCTTTACTTACATTCTCATACAGATTTCTTTTATTCTGACTATAACATCCAACATTTTGCATAAATATAAATTTTCATTTTATTAAAAATACATGCTGCAATAACACATGTTTTTGCAGGACAGCGTGAACAACCCGTTTCAGCCTGGACTTGTGCCAAACGCTACTTTCCAGTCAGTCCAGCTGTAACTGAGCACCTGATCTCATGGTCTAAGAGACCAAAGGGAAATAGCAATAGTGGCTGCACTATTCCCATGTTTGCTATTGGCTACAGAAGCTGACGTGCTAACAAGTGCAGCACCCCAAACTCAGTGGAACTGTGCTGAAATGTTTTTCTGTGCTTGAACGATTATGTTCGCATAAGTGGAAACATGCCAGCAGGACATACAGGTAAGAGTTGGTTTCTTCTGGCTATTGTGAGACCACCCACTCAGAAATCCTGGGCTCCCCAGGGACGTCTTCTCCATGAACCACCATCTCACTAATAACCAGCCACATGGAGACCTAATGTGAGGAGTACTGCGTAAGATGGTAAAAGCAATCCCACAAACTATTATCAAGGGAAAAGATCTAGAGGTGTGTCTAAAAAGTTATGAATCCAAATTCTATTCTCAGGTACACACAGCATAAATCCTACTACCTTTATACAGGTAAGAATTCAGAGAAAATATGTGAGTAAGAATTCAGAGAAATTCAGAAACAGAGCAAAATTCATCTATATTCCATCAGCTTCATCCAGAAGACAAGCAAAACTGGCTTTTCTACATTCTCTCCCAGAACTTACATGACGGTGATGCCTGCCCAACTCACTAGCAGATTAGCCAGAAGTGTATTTAAGTAGTTACCATAGGTATTCTACAGGCAAGCTTTGGGGCACATCAGGGTAGATGCTGCAACCAAGGATACTCAGCCATGCACGGCATAACCCTTTGCCAATTGAGACTGACAGAATACACCAATTAAATAACTCAATATTGAATAAATACACAATTTCTGTCAGATGCCAAGCAAAACCAGCATATAAAAAGCTTCTGTGCTGTCTCACCTCTTATTCCCCATGTACAGAAACGCACAATTTCAGAATGTCAGCGGAAGGTTCAGGAGGATGATCCTCAGTTAAACTCGCCTCAGCTGGAGAAGGTTTTGCATTTGGCTGCAGAACAAACAAACAAACCAACCTAGTGTAGAGCGCAAAAGAAAACTTTGAAGTAACTGTCTGATGCAGTCTGAGGTACAACGTGCTAAAGAAGTCTCAAATGAAGAATTGCAAGAGTCCACACCTGAGGGGGAAGGGAGGGAGTATAAATTAGAGCAAGGAATTCATGCACTACATTTTCCTTCAAAGCATCATGTACAGTTGCAAGCCTTGAAGCTATAATTTGCAGTTTTGTCATAAACATTTTGGTAACGTAGTGGAAAAATACCAGTATCCAGTCTATATCACAGCTACCATGATTTGCTGTATTGACTGAAGTGCGACTATGAAGTCTGTTACCTTAGACGAAGCCTCCAGCATGACAAAAAGGTTTTCATAGAATATTCTTAGGTAACACAATACACCCCACAATTACCACCACCTCAATGGTACTTCTCAGCTGCTATAACAATTTTCTCCAGAATTAGAAGAATTTCCTTAGAATTTCTGTAACATCTGGCCCTATCTATGTTCTGCCCTTCTGGAAGTCAACAACCAAGCAAAATGCTAATAACAATTACATATTTATCAGATGAAGCAGCATACATAGAAGGAAGAACTCTTTTCATCTCCAGAATTTCAGTCACCAAACTAACACCCTTTATGCTGCTGCACTCCTATGGAGTAACAACAGAACAAAAAAATCTAAACCAAACTCCTACCCCGTCTTTCCCCAGCAGAGTTTTGATCTTTCCAAAGGAGACATTCCTCAGATTTTATGAAGTCCAGCAGGAACTTGTTTTTGTTATTGATCTTATGTGGAATCATACAAATGCTACTAGCCAAGGATGGTGGTTTGAAAAAGCTCTAAGAGAAATGACATTACATACACACACATGACGTCTAATGACAGGGAAGGAATAAATACAGTACTGTAGCCACCTCCTCTGCCCTCCTCAAGCCACCTTGAGACTTTGCTGCTTTCTTAAGCTCCTGCTGTTCTGACTGTGTCCTTTCCTACCTTCTCCAATCCTTTCATTCAATTGCATTTTCCTCTGCGCTAAAATCAAATACTTGTTCAAGGCTTTCTGTAGATGAGGGCAAAATTACATCTCTTCATTTTTTCTTTGCCTCCTCAATCTCTCTCCTGAAGGTTCCCTTAATCTCAGCTCAGTCTCCATGCCTTCTCTCCTGCTAAGTTCTTATGCTGACAATAAGGTCAGAGTTTTGCCATCTCCTGTTCCTCTTTCCTGTACAAAACAATCTACAGACTCTGCAGTGATCTCCATATCCAGGGACCATATCTTCCCCTCCTTTTAACTATTGGCATAGTTGTCATAAACTATTGTGACACAAGCCTATTTCAGCACAAACAACTGTATGCTTCCAATTACTCCATTTGGGACTAGAAACCGCTAATTCAGCCATATTGGTGTGTGATATTTGTGCAATGGTGGGTCAGAGCTGGTTGCTGAGGAGGAAATTATTCCATATGGAACCAAAATAAATCATACAAATCCAGAATGCTGAGAGGAAGGGAAAGAAAAAAAGGAAAATGGCAGTGGGAAAAGGTGAAAAATGATAAATAGGAGAAATGGATCAGTTTTGTATGGAGGTTCTGATAATGAGCAGATCCTATATCCATTACCAACTCCTAACTACAAGAGCTGACCTTGACACTGAAAATCTTTAAGTTATAAAATAAAAAGAGATGGAAAGGGGAAAATGGGACAAAACTTTCAGGAAAGCAGTTATAAAAATGTGTTTTTCCCAGGTAACACTTATACGTATAAGATACTGAGCTATTACTCTGAATTTAACAGTGGAATTTCCAAAATTGGTGAACACTTTTTAGAAGTTACATTGCATTGCCTATTTTGTAGTGAATCAGATCTCAGTTTGTTCATGTACTTCAGTATCTCAACAGGAACACAGCAGCTGGAAATAAGGAATTAAAGAGCCTACCCCATTGATTCTTCTGCCATAATCCACAAACTCAGATTCTGAATTTAGATCCTTTAAAATAAACTATCAAGGGCAGAGGAAGGTGTTGAAAACAGTTTCAGAAAGTTACCTTAAATCCTCTCACATACTAAAATGTATGTACATCTGTGCTGGCTCTAGCAGATGTTGGAAAGTTTGCTTTTTAATTTTTTTTTAAGTGAAAGAGAGTCAACCAGGCCTCTAACAGACCCTTTTTGATCTCACCTGGGAGGAAAGTTATAATCTGTCCCTGAGAATCTCTACAGTTCAGGCTTAAAAGACAAAAGAGAGGAGAATGTGAAAAGAACAGGAAGCAGCACATAAAATAAAGCAAATGGGCTTTGAAACGCAGCCTGGTTCCCGGGAATGGCACTGTGTCTAGTTATGTCCTTGGAAGGTTGTTTTTTTTAAAAAAGCTGTCTCAGAGATGTGCCAAACCACTTGCTTTTGATTTGGGTGGCAGCAAACGGGACAGGACAAGTAGAGCAGAGCATAGCTGTTGCACTGCCCACGGCAAAGAGAGTACCACTTAGAGGATGGCAAGAAAAGGAAAGGTGATGACCCCTGAAATTGCCCATCCACAAGAGAGGGTTTAAAGAAAACAATGCCTAGAAAGCTGTATTTTAGAAAATAAATCCTATCGGAACACACACAGTATAAAAAAATCAGTGTCTCTCTAACTGTATATTTTGTTTTCCTGCAAACACAAGAAAAATTTGTACCTGGTTATCATCATTAATAGTCTTTAAATTACAGCCAAAGGAAAGTGTAAGAAGTTAAAAGGTACTGAATATCTGTAACAGAAAATTAACAGTAGCTACTACACATCAGAATCTGTCCATTAATGCCATTTGGCATGAGCTGCTATTGTAGCTGTCTCATTACCACCCTGACAAATTGCACTGTTCCATGCTATAGATTTTGTAGTGCAAACAATTATATTTCATTATTGCAAATCAGTATTATTTCTGGGTTTTACTTTAATCTTCAACTTTTCTAATCCTTGCAACAATACAAGTGTATGGAAGTAAGTGCCGGCTACTTTACTGAAGAATATAGGTGCTGTGTTGAGTTACAGAAATATAAATTTTATCTGCAGAATACTGTGCATCATAGGGCAATGATTGTCACGGAGCCCTGTACGCTACACTAAACTACTTATGGGGCCTTAGTCAATGGCTAGCACAATTTGAAGTCATGGTCTCTACTATTAGTCTGCTGTGGAATTTCACAGAAATCCCATATCCTTCTCAGTTTGTCCATTTACAAGTGTACATGATTAACTATTACGTACAGATTGCAAAATAAGCAAAAGATGCTCTGAAATTTCCAATGAAGGTAGTTAGAAATAGCTCCCAAAAAACATTTCTGATTTCCTTGCCAGTTATTGAAATATATTTCTATATCACTCTTGTATAATTTAATAACAGAGTTAAGCTGGTATAGTTGCAGTCTATCTCACTCCCCGGTGAGAGAAACTCTGGCAGTGAAAATATCCTTTTAGCATCTCTATTCCTTCTCAAAAACGGGGAGAGTAATGTACCTCATACCTCCTGCAGAATAAGAAACAGTTCTGGAGAATGGGAAGGATTTAGAGATGCTATTGGAATGCGGAGGATAGATGACCAACATGTCCAGTAGCTCCAAGTTCAGTTACAATAATGGATTTTACACATATCCCTCTGTTGCTATTTCATCTCCATGTGTAGTCTGCAATTTTCTTTGACTTCAGTGAAGTACATGAATTCCATAGTCTGTGGAGGAGAGGAATGAGGCACAGATAAAGTACTATTATTTGTTTGGGGTGGGAAGGGGAGGCTCTCACTTTTTTTTCTTTCTTTTTTTTTCTTTTTTTTTTAAAGATCTCATCCCAGGATTTGAATCCATTAAAGAGTTCCTGTATTTTGTTCTGTGACCTTGACTTTCCTCTTAAACTGTTTGGTTTAAATTCTGTCAGTTTTAGACCCTGGATGAATATGAAGGAGGCAAAGCATCTGCAGACTTAAGGTGAACCAAGTTCTTGTTAAATGGATGAACTATATGTTTACAAAGAATAAAACAGCACTTAACTAAATGGAAAGGCTATTACAAGAACCAAAGAAGGATTGATGGCCTGACTTCTTGCTGTTTTATCAATGAGGAGCAGTTATATATTTTTATTACAAGAACCTCTATCCTAAGCAAAATTTGAACTCTAAAAGGAGGTGTATAGAGCCCCTTGAAGCCCAGACCATAATGATCAGGATATAGTATAAAATAAAGCAAAGAGAAAGTAGTACAAGGTGGGAGAAAAATTTTGATGTAGGTGCAGTGAATAGTGAATTATTTGGATTAGCTATCTGATTTATCCTCTCAATAGCCAAGTAAAGCTGAACTACAGCAATTCAGAAGAGTGTGTTTAATTTTATTTTTCTAATCCTGGTGTCTGTGGTCCTTCTTTCCCAAGATATTAGAAAAGAAATGCTGTCCTAATGATTATTTCTATTTCAGCAGCACAAGGCAGACTCAGAAACCCCACAGGTAAACCTACACATTCTTAGCAACAACTGTGCCTCCTCTCTCAACCACAGATAGGAAAGGAAGGTTTGATACTCCACAGTGTTAGGATGGAGCACTTGTGGCCTTGAAAGAGCTCCACAGTCAAGAAATTACCATTTCTGAGTTTGCAGTGAGACCAAAACTTTTCCAAATTAGTCTAGCTCTATCGATTAGGTTAGAGCATCCAGCAACTGTATGGGCACAAAAACTCCTCTTGAGAGATAAAGGAAACGCAACACCTTATTGGGTACTTCTTTTATCTTCACATTTCTAAAATCTAGAGACCCTTGAGAACAGAAAATAACTTATATTACAACAATTTAAAAATAAACTAATAAATTGTACCTGTACATCATTGAACATATACTTTCCTATGACCTTGAGTGTCCACGCTTTAATTTACTCTTATTCTGTTAGTCAAATGGGGTACATTCATAAACCCTGATGTGTGCCGCTCTTTTACTGTTTCACACCCTACCGGCTGTCCTCAGAATACACATATACCTGTTGGTTTTACTTCAAGAAGCACTCTCCCCTTTTGCTCATCAGGTAGAGCATTGTGCGTGCTACCACATGCCTAACTATTGCATCTATGGTTTTGCTGGATTGAGACATCCAGTTTGTACTTGCACGCTTTACGAATGTCACTCAACCTGTCTGAAGATAATACACACCCACTTATATCAACACACGGAATCAAACCTGTGTTTCTGGCTTAAGTTAAAAATAAATCAAGGGAAGACCTCTTACATCATTTTCTCTTTCTGGCGTTAGATTGTTCTGTATAGAATTTTATCAACAGAACTTGTATTTGATGAATGAAATATGGAGTGATAGGGACTGTGTTTAGGTGGGGCTATTCACCTATACCAAAAGAACCATTCTGTTACCAGGAGTTTCTAAGTATTTACTTTTCAATTTTCCTAAGTGTCACTTAATTTACCATGTTCACTAACAGACTGGCACACAATTTTCCACTTGGCCAGCAGTTTATTCATATCAACCAATGGTTGATTTACTCGCCTTTCTTTTCACTGCATTTCTCTACAACAAAACATTTCCTGCTGTCAATATTCAATACTACTTGATATTTTCCACTATTTGTATACACAATGAGATTCTCTCCTCTCTAGCTTGTATGATAAAGCCTATCCCTACAGGCCCCTTAGGTAAGCAGGTAGTCCTCTCACAGTTCAAATATATCAGCAATCACTTCAGCGTCTATTACTGGTGTACAGAACCAAATCCTTAGCTGGTGCAAACTGTCTTTGCTCCACTGATTTCAAAGCTGCAGCACCTACTTTCATTGAAGATCCAGCTCATATACTAGAAACAACTTATACCTAATTCACAGAGACCTCTGCTTAACAGAATGCATGCAGTATCCAACGCAAAATTATTTCATCATATTAAACCTTTCTTATTATGCTTTATAACAGTACAGGCAATTCTCAGGAAAGGACAGTGATATTTTAATGAGGGTATGGTCTGTGTACTGGGGCAAAACTTATAGCAATAACTAAATATTATAGCATGTATAGTCCAAACCAGAAAATGCCAATCCTGTGCATTCTCAGCACCCTTCACTGATGATATGGTATTGATGTATCTCATATATTGCTCCATCACAGGGCTCACAAGGCTACACGTTTGCTCTTTCTTCACTGTAAAGAGTTGTTCCTTCCAAGTACATGGTAACAGGGGAGGAACTCCACCAAGTTATCTTTTCAGAAGTCTTTATAGTTCTTTCTTGTAGCTTCATTAATGAGCTGATGGCCATGGTACAGCAGTAAATTACTCCACCTTTCAAAAGTAGGGTAGCAACCTGAATAAGAGTGATTCCACTCCAGCAGTTCTACCTCCTCCCTCCATCACACACCCTTTTTAATTGCACATTTTCTAAAATAGTCTGAGATCTGGATAAGCAAATGGTCTTTTTGGTGCCAGCACAGAAAATATTAATACGTCAAAATGTCCTGCGCAAACTCACATATCTCTGTGTATCACAAATACGGTATTTATATGCTTGGTTTTAAACAAATGCATTCCCAAGCACACTTTTTCATAGCAGAACATGCTGCTAAAGTTTTTACCACACAATATTTTCTTCTTTCTTGTTTTTGAGTGGTTTTTTTGTTTGTTTTTATGGTTTTTTGTTTGTTTTTTTTTTTACACTCCTTATTAACAAGGCAAATCCTGTTTTACTTGTTTACCTCCAAGGAATTCTGTTATTACAATTATTTTCATAATTTTAATTGTAGTGCAAATATATGAAAAACGTCTTTCTAAAATACTAGCTGGATTACAATAGCACAGTGGCCCATTGCATATTCGGGACCTGTTGCATTACTATATTATTATGCACTACCAGAATATACAGTAAGTCTCGCTCCAGAGGAGTCTGCAATCTAAATAAAATATACTCTCCATATTCAGAGCAATGAGTGGTTATAATATTCCAGGTAATGGAAATATCAGTACAATACTGCTTCCAGACCCAGTAAGTTCTCAAAAGGCCAGTCTGTGTGTTGTACACAGCCCCACAGTATGGCTGTTTCCAGGAAACTTTACAAGCTTGGTCATAGTGCCATGCAAATGCACAAAGCCAGCTCAGATGCATCTACAAGCTTCCCAAAGCTTCTGGTTCCAGATACATGGCACAGGCACACCTAAACTGGATCTGAGTAGTTTTATTAGCTTGGGCCCAGCCTCACATGAATGGAGATCTGAGCTGATAGCAGAATCAGTGCATCTGCATATCACACACAGTCTGAGCTAACAAGCCCTTCTAGGGTAGAATCTGTTCAGAGCTGGTTTGAGCAGCTTAATACCCATTATTCCATTTACCTGCAAGCTGGACAATCAGGCTACAGATGTAGAACTGAAGGTAGACAGTATGGACGAGTGGCATATGAAGATACAGAGAAGAGGTACGACAGTTTGCCAAGATCTCCACAGCTTGCTTGTGGAACTTTCTGCCACTTTTTCAATTCACAGTCTAGATCCTTAAGCTTATGACTAGCCTTTCTTTTATTAAAAAAAAAAAAAAAAAAAAAAAAAAAAATCAGTCTTAAAATTTTGCTTCTGGCTACATGGAAAATTTAAGAAGTCATGAAGTCATTAACTAAAGAAAGATGTATCAGATACATCAACATACATTGTATTTTTCTCACTACAGGGAAAAGTTTTGTCATAAAAATGTAAATCTTATAGTTTCACATAGAGAAACAGAAGGGAAATTAAACTAATAATGCATAGAAGATTTGCTATATGTGTGAACTGACAGGCATTAAATAAACACTCTCTCGTTAGCCAAGATCTTGTTCCAGTTTGTAGGATGTCAACATGCACATTAGCAATACCTCCGAAATTGTCACTCTGTAGACAGGAAATCTAATTTGCATTTAGGGTAGTAAACATTAAACTAGTCTTGATTTCCACAGATCAAATTTATATTTTTATTTTGATTTACTGGATATCAAGTGTCAATATAAAGGGAATGTCAAAGAACATTAATTTTCAAACCCCTGAAAAGAAGAAATCCCCCAGAGCAGTCAGCAAAACAGATCATGTTTCCTATTCCAAGAGAGTCTAGTTATAGAACTTTGATGGTAAAATAAAACTCTTTAATCTGTGGCATAATCCTGAAGATCGCATGCTAAAACTTGAAGGACACCAGCATGCAGATGTTCTGAGAGACACCTTTTCAACCCCTGGGCTACCTTGCTTGCCAAGAAAATTTAATCTTCTAACATGTACGTTCATGAACAGTCTACTGCTAATAGTGTCTATGGGACAGCAATGTTTCCTGCTGACAAGCGTCTGATCCTGAAGCTACTGCATCTGGTATTTAGATATGGTGGAGAATAGATGATTTTGAATTTAACAGGAGTTTTTGCAAAGATTGGAGCCTCGTTTGTGGACGTATTCTTAAAAACCTTTATCACAAAAACTTCAATCTCTCATATATTCAATAAAAGAGTTAAGAAAACCATTTCAGATTTGTGCACCTGACATGTATTGAACTTTATTGATGGGGGTAATCACCTCGAAATCAAGAGATGACACTTGCAAGTAAAATGAAGCACACGTACAAGGCTTTATAGACCTGAAGCCTATTAATGGAATACATATACTTTTACAGAAAACTCATGGGCTGTATATAATCCTTCTTGTACTTTCTCTTTAAAAAAAAGTAAAAAATGTAAATATTGACTGTTAAGCAAAAAGCACATTACCATATAATTATAGAGACATGCTTTTTAGAGTGATCAAAACAAAAATTTTGATATGTCATCTCTTAAAATATTACAGCCAATGCTGAGTGAAGCACGCACTCTGAAAATCCCACAAGGGGTGTGAATTGGGAAAGGATTTGGGCTGGCTGCTGTGAAATAAATGGTTCATGGTTCAAATTTGTTAAGAACCACTTAGCCCTGCTTTTTGTAAAGTTTACTGAATCTTCCCATTGTGGAAAGGGTGGAGAGTCACAGGCTACCAAGGTGTATATATGCACTGTCATTTAGTGTTGAGATCATGGTAGGCAGGGTCCAAAGAATGAGGAGATGCTTTGCAGTGCTGCTTTCAGGTGCATGTAAGATCTGAACAATTACTCCATATAGCTCATTTCACAAGAACGTAGAGGAGATGAAGAATCCAAAAAAAGAGAAGGAAGCAATACTATAAACTGCACTAGCAAACACAGTGCATTTGATTAAGCTCTCAGTCGAACAAATGCAGTTTCCAGCATAATCCATAAATCCATACACAGAGATTTAAAAAACCCAAGACATTTGAGAAAATGAAAACAAAGTTAAGCAAACCCTTTCATTCTTTTGTAAAACTTTGAAAGATGGCCATAGGACTGAATTTTGATCTCACCCACTAGAATCCATACAGTATTTCAGACTCCACCAAAGTATTTCATGTGAAAGCCTAACTTTCAAGATTTCATCATTTTCTAGTGGGGAGTTTTACACCTGTCCATTAGTAATTTTTTTTAAAAGGGCACATTTCAGGTTATTCCATCTAGCATACAGACTGATAGAGATGGACTTTCTATGGATAAGGTGGACTTTCAAGGTAAATCTTACAATGATTACATATCACAGCTGCAACAATGAAATCCGTCAGAAAGCCGACTGCTGGAGATACTCAAATTCCTCTGTAATTAGCACATTGGTAAAATCCAAATGCCAAACCCTAGCAACCTCAAGGAGCGTGCAAAGAAGCTAAGTAACACAGCAAAGAAGTGACATCTACATGACCCCGGCTTTTTTATACAATATCAGGCAGCTGGAAGACTGCTGCTCCTGGAGGAAGAGGAATGGGGGAAGGGGAGGAAGAATAACTCAAGTTATTGCTTTAAAAATTTAGTACTTTTATAACTGGGACTTCAGCCTTGAGTAATTTTCCAGAATCTTTTTTGCTACAGGAACCAGGAAGTAAAATAGGAAGCATTTTTATCTTATCTTGTTTTGACTGGTCAGTATGAAGATATCAATACAAAACCAGGATTGTACTGAACTGAAGATCTATTATGACCTGAAATTGCCTGGAATTTTAGTTTTCTCTCGATTTTTTTAAAGATGCTCTTCTCAAAGTGGATGCAACTTTGCAATAATCTTTGGAAATGCCTCTTAGTACAGAACTATGTCAATTTTAAAAAAAGAGTGCATAAGCTGGGATTCCACACCTGCTACTGCTGATCCAAGTTTAGGTTTCACATAATATATGTTCATCACAACAGACCTGCACCTACTTAATGCCATAGATGCACAAAATTCCTATTAGTTTGATAAGCAGCAAAAACTCACTTCATGTATCCCTCTATTCTTCAAACTTGTATCAATCAATGGGAGTCATCCAAGGAATACTGGTTCCAGTTGGAGATTCATGTATGGAAAATAACTCTGAAGAGGAGTGAAGAGTATGTTTCTCTATAAGCATAAATCCCCCAAAACACAGATTACCTCAAGACAGAGATTGGGCCTATATACCTTCCTACAGGATCCTACCTTAGAATCATAGACTTCAGGTCTAGCTATATTGTGGGGACAGTAAGTCAGCTGGGAGAGGTTAAAAGGAAAAAAAAAAGCCTTTCCTTTTTTTTTTTCCTTTTTACTGTCACGTTCACCTCTTTCTCAATGGCTAGTACAGGTCGGCCAACACGTGTGTGTGTGTTAAGTGTTATAATCTGTCACTAGCACAGATCAGCAGGAAAATTGCTATGTCCTAAGAGCAGCAGAAAAGCAGGGAGGGAATTGTGACTCAGAGGGATGTGTTTCAATCATGGGGCCTTCTGAGGGAGGGGGATGCAGTTTGCGCAATTCTTGCTCAGGGCTGTGCTTTGAGCACTGTCTAGTCTTCCAGATCACAATGGAATGGAAGTAGCAATATATGGGCTTGTAGCAAATATCACAAATGAGCATCTCATGACAGCTCAAGACAGTAAATGTTTATTATTCTATATAAATTGCATAACATGTAAAGAATTATATCTTTTTTTTTATCTAATCTGACTCATTGCTATTGAAATAAATGGCTTACTTAAAGGAGTAAGGAAAGCATGATTTGATGAGGTGTGTAACAAACTATATTGAAGATATTTTTCAAAGCAGACTAGGAGATTTAGATGCTCAGTTGCTTTTAATAGAGAGACTTTGAACTCCAGCTTGAATTTTCCCCACGTGTATTAGTAAACATGAAACATTACAGAAGCCACGTGTTTCTGGAGTAGGAACTTCAAATTTGCCTTTGTATATGTGCACTACAGAATCTAGTACGTAATAGCTGATCTCCCCAAGCAATGGGTTAACTGAGGATCTATAGTAAAACAATAACAGTTTTGGAACTGAGACTGAGTACGGTACATTGAAGACTTCAATACTTTATTTTGTACTAGGCCTCATAATAGCACCAGAATTCAGATACACTTAGACATGAGTTTCCTTTATTTCTGGTCATTGGGCAGTTGGCTGCACAAGTACAGTTGGTATAAATAAAGGAACGTATACTCCAAAGTAGAGGAAAGCTGATTCAGAGCTCCTCCAGCAGCAGATCCTAGGCATGTCCTACCAATTCTATTTCATTCTCAAAATTCATCTGAAACACAGAAAAATGGTAAGGGAAAACCAGCCTGTTTCCACTGGTTTACATTTTGGGGTGTGATAAAAAAAAAATACAGAAGTGATAGTTTTTAGGCTTGTCAGAAAAATGTGACTTATAAGAGCCTCTGGTTATGGTTTGGAATAAATCCACTTTGGGCTTACAAAGTTTAGCTTGGGAAACAGAAGTGGTTCCAATTCAGCTACAGTTCAGGTGCAAAATTAAAGCTGCCAGCTCAGCAAACATTCTAGCAGCTCCCTCCATCCAGCCACTGTTTGTAACCTCCTGTAGGCTCTGGCTGTACTTCTGAGAGACTCTTGCAGCCCACATATAACACTGAAGCAGGAAGAGGCAGTTAAGAACCTTTTTGTACTTGTTTGTCACAGAGACAGTGCCTCAGAGCTGTCTAGCATGCTGGAAGGCTGTAACCTGTAGAAGGTTTTCTTGTTATTTAACAGTAAACACTGTGTCCTCATTTCTAGATGAGCAGCAGCAGCAAAAGGCCCCTCCTAGACTGGCAGGGTTATTTTACATTACACATTTAAGTCTGTTCAGGGTCATTACCTAGATTGGCAAAACCAATTTGATCTGTATTGAAGTTGTAGGATTCATGTATGGACTTGTAACCATGTCCAAATATAGTGGTATTCTACTCCAAAGAGCAAAATAATGCTCCGAGGAACCTCCACTGATTTCATTAAGGCTTGCATGGATGTAACTATAATCCTTAAATGGTAATTGATGTCATGTGAACATTTTCTTCTTCAGATTTCTTTCAGTGCTTTAGATTACCATTCTGAAAAAGTTTAAATTTCAAATTTTCATCCTGATTCATGGAGGGACATTTTAGCATGGAGCTAGAGAAAAGCAGGAGAGCTACCCCAAGAACAGAACAACTAAATGATGCTTCTTATCTGGATTTCAAAATAAAGCCAAAAGAAAAGTTGTGCTGAATACACTGAAGTAGTTATTTAAATTTACACATTAAATTTACAGTTAAACATATTTTAGCAAGTTTCCAGTTTTTTTCTTTTTCTACCTTTATCCTCTTTGTTATTCCTTCATTTCAAGATTTGGGGTACAGCTCACATTTCTGAAGATTTAACCTTCACTGGAAAAAGGAACACAATACCCCATCCTCCAGTAGTGTTTTACAGCAGAACAGTTAGTTATGCTCACTTTTCCTTCATTTCTTCCATTCTCTCAATCATGCACCCTTCCTTTGGCAATGACAAAGATTGAAGCAACTGGGGTTGTAATATTCAACTACTCCCAAACATCTTTGGTAATCTTATTTTTTATAATATTTTTTATTTTTAAGTTAATGCAAAAATTGTCATGGTCAAAATATGGTATGTAGAAACAACTGAAACACAAATTAGCTCTTTGTGACATCACTGCTTTTTCCAACACATTGTCTTTAGGAATGAAAATACTTTTATGAACCAATGCAAGAAGCAAGACTATCTTTATATAAACTGCCAAAGCAGATATAATTGTGAATGGTCAGTGATTAAGCGCTATGCCTTGAGCTCCTTATCTGAAGCTGAAGTTACTTTACAGACCAGTGCAAAGTCTGATGTATCATCAAGCCTCTAACAAAAGCTTGTATCCCCCTATATTTGCATGCAACAGGTTATCATGCCAGCTGAAACACTTCTATTAATTTTTAATCTGTAACATTATGCACAAGTTTCTGAAGTCTACTTAAAGCCCAACATTACCCATCTTTTCAATAATGCTTTTGCATGCTTTACATTGTGTGTTATGTCATACTATGGAAGACCACTGCTTCCTCTCAGAAATATGACATTAGCATAAAATCAGTCAGGATTTTAGGGCTGGACACTCAGCTGTCATGCCAATACAAACCACTCAGAGAAAAACTTGGAAATTAAACAATTCCATCCCTGCTTTATTTTCCCAGCTATAAAATGGGGATAATTATCAGCTATTTATCAGGTGTGATTTTCAGTTTAATTGATATTTATCACATCCCTTGGTATTCTCAGATAAAAAGTGTTAAGTAGTCTTTACATATTTTAATGAACAATATTTAGTAAGTAGAGAACAAGGGAAGCCAAAAGCCAAAAGGTAAATTATCATCTTTTTAAAGATACTTTTTGTAGTAGTTTCTCTAGAGGACCAAGTAAATCTGTCATATTATACCATTATGTATTATTAGTAAGACAGAATCTGACCCGAAGGAGCTAGGTAGTCCAGCAGAAAACACATTTATGAGGAGCTGATGAAGATGGGGAAACAAGAATCCTTATTGCTGCTGACTTGCTATGAGCCTTGAAACAGACTGCTTTAATCCTCTACTTCCACCACATTCCCTTTTGTGTGTCTATTTAGACTGTGATTGTTCCGAGACAGAAACTGTCACAGCTTTAATTACAGTCAACCAGCCTCTCTAATAATTCTTGAAAATGTCTTTCTGAGGCTATTACATTCTAGAAAATAGCATGCTTATTCTGTGATAATTATTCCTAGCATAGCACAACCTCTCTCTTACCACCTTCTTTAATCTAAATAGCAGACAAACATTTGGAGGTACAGAAGCAGAAAGAGATAAAGCGTGATTTGCCCAAGATTACTTAGCAGGTCAGTGACTGAATGAGGAATAGAAATCCTGGTTCCTGACATCTACTGGAGGTTGTACCTGCTGGACCACATCATTGCTCTAAGGATCCCCATACTTTGCTCTTCTACAGTTGCGCCATTCATCCAGGAAGTTACAGGCACTGCATTCTACTCTGCAGACCCATGTGAAGCAGATAAAGATCATAGTGAAAACATGAAAGAAGCAACCTCTGTTTAGAATGATTGTATTTAGTACAAACAGCCACTTGGAATGACTGAAACCAAATCCAGGTAGGCGTGCTAAGAAGTTAAGCGTGTGCTCAGCTCTCCAAAGGCTTAAGAAAAATATTAAGAGAAGCTATTTTCATATATGTTTTAGAGGACAGCTCAGTAGTTTGCAGGAAGGTTAGAAATAAATACAACTCTGTGCCAGGAACATTTTAACAGAGCTTTTCCTGCAAAATGGCTATATCCCATCTAAAGCCAAGAGGATGTGAAAATATTTCCTAGTATGCTGTCTGTGCTGTTGTATAGCTTTCCCATGTATGATAATATCAGAATTTCTTAAACTCTCTTTTAAAGAGAGAGATATCAGGTGACAAAATTATGTAAATACTAGGGCAAGGAAAAGAGAGAGAGTGGTCTCATCAGTACTAAAATTTTGACCATCCTAGGCACCTTTAGCAATGGGGCCAGCCATTCAGAAACAAGTCAGACAGAAACCACCAACTGATAATAGAATCAATTAAAAGCTTTGAGCTTAATTTTCACTTTTGTTTTTCCTTAATTATCCTTGAAAATGGATAGTAATCGAAATAGAAATCCTACATTGCACCACAAAATGACAGCAATATCAGCTTCCCATACCAATCCATAAATATTCTCTCTCTGACAATACAGTAGCATTCTCTTTCTCAGGGTATTTTTTCTACACTCCAACATAAAGTGGACTTAAAATGCAGCCAATCAAGCAACTTTACTATCTTGTCTTACTTTCTGCTTCTATGTTGTTGTTCTAGGAAATGTAAAAGCAAGGACTACTTACACTGCACACATCCTTATGGCATGTCATATTAGAGAGAATAATAAATACAAGAAGGATGACGTACTTGAACAAAATTAAAAAAAAATCAAGAAAGTAGTAAAGTTGAGGTCAAGAATATCATTGTCCTGATTCTCTTCACAGGTTTGTTTTTTTTTTTTGTCTCTTGCCCTTCCACAACAGAGCTGCAATAATTTAGCCCTTTATTTGGCTCTGTAAAGCACTAAGGAATGCTCAGTAAGTCAAACAGGAGTGAAGTGGGTGCAATAAGTCTAACCCTTGCTTTCCACATACAGAGATTTTGTACAAAGGAACTGTGTCTGAAAAGAAATGTAGGTTTTTAAAGTTAGATTTATTTTTATATACTGAAGGTAAAAAAATTTAAAGGATGTGAAGTGCTTTCTATTAAGTCTAGATGTCACTGTAAGATTTCTCTGAATTAGAGGATTCCTTGAGGAATGTAGATACTGCTGTATGTGTGAAGAAAAGCTAAACATGTTTCTATACACAATATCTACACTATTCACAAGGCAGCTTCTGATTCCAATCAAAGTAACCTAGGACTAACATAAATGGATGGTATATAACAAATGGAGAAATCAAAAGATGGCAAAGCTTCTTGCTCCTTTCCCTGGTTCTGTGCAGTTTACCACAGGCATTGTGACGCCTTGATGCCAATTCAGCAGCTAGAGGTAAGTGATCTTCCTTTCCTGCAGGCTCGGTATGCACTGTAGTTCTGTAGTTTCTTCCCCATCTCTCGCATGCTATTGCGGTTTATTTTTTTAAAAGAAGTATTTGATTTGTCTTTTGATCTCATATCAAACTAAATTCTGAAACTGTACTTTGACAAACATATTCCAAGGTGTCTAATCAGCACTGTCTCCTGATCCCTAACTGAGGACCCTAGGAGCTGCTAATATTAATATCAGTATCATAAATTGACACTAATCATTGAGCCAGTGCCATGGAGGCTGGATTTAATCCATGAACATTTTGAACTACTGTCTTATCAGTGATAACTGGATACAGCTCAATGACTTCAATACAGCTTTGCTAATCAGAACCATAATTGAAGTTCTGATACATTGTACTACTAAGTCTGGAATGATTTCCATTCTAATTTCCTGTTTTCAGTTGTTCCTAGGTTTCTAAAAGATTCTAATTTAATGGAAAGTTTTCTAAGGGTGAGCAGGGTGACTACTTCCTGATTGATATAATAGGATATAATTCCTAAATATAGGAAATACACCTCTTCTATTTTATAAGGAGAGAATACTTGTTTGTGCCTGGCTGAAATTGTTATTATATATTATTAGTATTCAGTGAAGCACAGTTGCTGGATGGATGTGGGAAGAGACACAGAGGATAGTCTTATTAAAAATGGTTTCATACTGCTTGCCCTTCTTTTTATTATATCACCAGCACAGTACCCGTTTCTCTGGATTCCCTACATGCCCTTTTCACTAGAGGGTTAGTGACAGCACGGCCTCTCGTTGGTTCCAAATTGTGGGTGTGCTGACTGGTTCGCTGACACTAGAAGGCTTCCTGGTTGAAAGGTAGGCCAAACAAGAGAACTGTTGATATTATAGCTAATATTAACATAAACAAACATTAAAATACGTAACACAAAAAAAGATAGCATATGAATGGACACTTTTAAATACAGTGTCATGTAACATTGCTTTCTCACAGGTAAGTTTTTGTCGACTTGTTCACAATTCTGCCCAAACTGTAATCACCACAAAACCAGCACTGAATGCAAGGTCTGCAGGGAGTAGTGGTATCTTTTATTGGATCTGCTGACTAGAAAATACGTACGGGCCCATGGTCCTTTCATTAGTTCTGACAATAAAGCAGCTAAAACAGGTTTAACCTAATTATGTTAACCAGCTAGACAATTTAAAAGAAAAAAGTAAGGTTAGTCAGCGTGGAGTAAAGAAAATTCTAGCAAAGAAAGAGGTGAAAGTTCCTGAAAGAAACTTAAAAATCTAGTGAAGTCAAACCATATGAAGTTCCTGGGCTCCTGTGAATGCCTGCTGACATTTCCACTGATTAAATTAGCTCGTTTTGTCATACTGTATCTTCATTAAAGGTTAAAAAAAACCCAACATCAACAAAAAAACCCAACACACCTCTTTTCTATTTGTCTTTCTGCCTTTGTCATTAAACTCATTGATAAGAGCAGGTGAACAAAAAAAAAGTGCTGTGATTTGCAGAATCCCCCTCTTTCTGCTTCTTTATGGCTACTTTTGTGGTGGAACCAACAAAAAAAATATTCCCCTACTGCCTTTTTTAACAAGGCCGATGGAAAATAACCCTTGATCTAAAATAATCATTACTGAATGAACATTTGGCATATAGGCTGTATGACAACAAAATGAGCTACATCAAAGAAAGGACAGCAGGAAAAGGAATGTGGGATAAGGGCAAGGAGCATCATTATAAATACAATAACATTAAACTTAATAGTTTAAGGCAGAAGGGGTGATACAGCCCTGAGAACGCCATCTGAGCAAGATAAGAACTTACCTTGTTAAAAGGACCATGTTATTAGTTTCTAAAAAGATAAGAAGATGAGCTCCTAATCTAAGGAATCTGTTAACTAGGCTATCAACACAAAATATGGATTAAGGGCATGTTTGGCTGGATCATTAGATATCTAATTTACATCGACTTTATCTGAAATCATGTCACTAACACCCCACAGCAGAGTACAGTATTTGCAAATTCACTGATAGGAGATCGATCTTTCATTTTTTAATTTATACTCTACATTTTTACTTAATGGAAGTCTGTTTGGCATTTATATCCCTACCTGCAATGGCATTTGTATGCTTGAGTGTTGTTAGATGGAATTCTCCAAGGTATATTTAGCTGCTATGGATAGTAAGAAATTTAAGAAAGGAAAAATATTAGATGCATCTTTTTATTCTTATTTTTAAATTAATCTGGTAAAAATCATTCATGTGTCAGTATCCACCGTGGGATGTATACTTCAGCTTTAGAGAATGTTAGACTGGTAATGCTGCCCCTATGTGGCCACAATTGCGTAATGATAAAAAGCAATATGTATTTAACATGATTTTCCTAGCTCTCTTCATTTAGTGGAAGGTAACATTTAGTGAAACGCATCTTAGGTGAGTTACAGCAGATGCTCACTGGAAGCTAAGAGTAGTGTGAACACTTCCTATATACTTTCCTGTGTCTCTTCCAAAAACATCTTGGGTATTTTTAAAAATCCTACTTATCTGTTGAAACACTGAATGAATCAAGGAAATACAGTCTTGGGACAAATTTCTGAGAGCAAATTCTGACTTTTACAGCTTTCATATGCACAGACTGCTGGAAGAATGGGAATGTAAAGAAAATTAAAACAAAAACACCGGGGACAAAGATAAGGAATGTTCAAGTACCTGTGCCTATGCATGTCAGTCCCATCACTTTTACCAATAAACTGCAAGTTTGCTGAAAATCTACCTTAACACTACTTTTACTGGCAATATATACGCTTTTCAAACATCTCAGATTCACAGACAAACGGCCACGGGAATGAGTAGAGAAATATATGTTGCAGAATTGACCTGCAAATTTGATAGTATCAGGAATGTTTAAGGGCCTGAAAAGTATATATACTTTTCCAGATGGTCTTCCTCTACAAGAGCCCAAAGGTTTTTTGGTAGGTTTGGAAATACAAAGCGTTGAATATGTAACCCCTTTCAGCTGATTATACAATGTACACAGTGATTTTTTTATGTACATTTTCATAGTCTTTTTGTAGGATTGTTTTTCGGAGAAAGATAGCCAGTAGCAGATAGAAGGCTTTATTCTTCCACTGATTTCAGTGAGTTTGGCATTAAATTTGTTTCAAAATTTACCTTTCTTAGCTGCAGCTTCAAAAAAGTCTTAATCTGCAGAAAGGGAATAATGGAAGTGTTCTACTCGAAAGAGACACTGGGAGGGTATCTTCTCTGGGGACATGCTCATACTGCTTGACAAGACCAAAAGAATAAAAATGAACAGACCAAAAGAGTAGAAATCCCATGTGTTTATGACATCTTTGACACAAGACAGCAAAGTAGCATATTTCCCATGATATAGCTTGGTTGTGTTTATTAGGATAGTACAAAGCTATTTTGTATCAAGATCTGGACACAACCTGTACTGGAACTATGCTCTGAATTACAGTGTAGAAGAGGCCACAGGCTTTCACTTATGGCTAGACCTACATTCTTACGTGAAAACTATCTAATGCATATTGTAATGAATATGAGGCTACCTAAAAACTGCATTTATTATCATTTTTACCAAATGCAGACTAGATTAAGGGGATGAAACGGGGGAAATGATGTATACTAACATATACATCTAAACTCAAGCAAATAAATTAATGACACAATAGACTTTATGTGTTACAACTAATTTACATTTCAATATCCCACAGATATCCCCTCTGCTGGCTGTGCCCAAAGGACGTGCTTTCAACTTAGTTACAATCTGTTCTATTCTGTTACAGATTCAATTTGTATTAGTTTTCATATCTACAGACTTATATGTAACTTTCAGAATCAGGGAGGATTACCACATTGCCGTGGGGTACTTAACTGAAATGGAGCATATGGCTATTAATATTATTATGAATCTGTTGCTTTAGGCTACATTAGATTGCCTTTGGGGTTCTGATTCTTAAGAAGAAAGGATTGAACTACAGCCATCCTCTTTTGGTGCAAAAGATTTAGAATAAATAATCACTCTTGTACTTTTTTTTATTTACATGCCTCATTTAGGTAACCTTCAACATAGTAAAAATTTAGACAGGGTTCTGGCTCATCCTATTTTGTGGCATATTTAGCTTTAAGCGTTTGTTTTTGTTTTCCTTCTTTTGTTAAAAAAGTTCATAATACTTTTATAGGGCTTTATACTTCTAAGTCATTGTATTGAGTCATATTTAGCGTTAGAATTGCCAGCTTTTCTTCAGTTCAATGTCTTAGTGAATAAAAGTGCAGTAATTCATCATAACAGCTAACTTGAGTTACTTTCTTGAAATAACATATTTCAAACTATTGTATCTTGTGTAAGAATAACCAAACTGAACAGTGTTGGTCTGCAAAGAGAAGCTAAATTAACATTTTATAAGCTGGGTAACTTGAATTGCTGAGAGCCAATTACATCAAGCATCAGTTGCAATCAAAGCTTCAACTTCTCTCTTCAACAGACTAACTAGCTTGAATTTAAAGCATCAGATAAACTGAGCTAGATATTTGCATGTGTGAATAAGAGTTGAATTAGAAACAAATCTTAAGGGCTATTTTGGTCTTACAATGTACTGAAGATAAGTCCCAGATTTTCAGCTGACACTCACCTCCGTCAAGCTGGGGAACAACAGGACACAGAGTAACAAAATTATGTCAGGGGTCTGGAAAGTGTCAAAGGGTATTTAAGGCGAATGGAAAAGTGGTATTTGGAGGGATAGATTTACATAGAATTACAGAACTGGACTTTCTAACTTTTGTCTCTACTGACAATCCCCCTTTCTCTTCTCAGTAAAATGAGAATAAAGGAATTTTCAGGGCAAGGGGGAGAACTGAGATTGCTTAGTACTTTAAGTCCCACAGCATGAAAAAACAAGCCCTCTTTTAAAAGTGAGAGAAAAAAAGAAGGAATGAAAAGATAGATTTACTAGAATAAGAGAATGTGAGCAGATACTAAAGTTCTGGAGTGTCTCCGATTTGCAAGGCATAAAAAAAGATCCAAAAAAGGAGAAACTGTACAACCATTTTTTAAGACTTCACATTATGATTACTCGATATCTTTCCTCAAACAAGAATAACAACCTAACGTGACTGTGCTTAATTGAGAGAAAGGAAAAGAATGTGAGTGATGATATTATAGTATGTAGTCACCTGAAAATGAACTGTCAGCAGATACAGCTGACAAGAGCAAGATTAAAATCAAGCCTTACCTAGTACATAGCCCTGTCCTCAGGGAACTGTGCTCCCATACGTGGGGTTGATCTTGTTTTATAGTTTGGCAATACTCAGCACGGATTGAAACAACTGTGATATTATATAAACAACCTACCATAGAGCTCACACAAGGCTAAATGTCCCAAACAATAATACCCACAAAAAAACCAGAAGTCATCAACTAATTGCAAACTGGAAAACTGCATGTCTGAACAGGCCCTTGAAAGTGCTAATATTAATCTGCAAATACAAGTAATAATTTTACATCCAATGAAGTATGCTGTCTCCTAAGGCATGTAGTATATTTTGCAGGCACCAGTTTGCAAACTGACCTGCAGAATCCAGACACTACTATTTAAAAATACCTCAGGTGTAACCTCACTATATGAGACCTGTTCTGCACCTTGAAGTAGTTTATGGCACATCTTGCACAGTATTTCACAAAGATCCCTCACATTTTTAAAATCTCCTTCAAACTGCCACAGCCTGAGTGCCTTGCCCCATACACAGCACATTTTCAAAGAAATGTTGATTCCAAACCATGATTTACCTTCTCCCTCCCTCCCAAAACAAGAGATATACATTCTCCCTGTAACTGACATGTTCTCATAAGATTTTATTTTGATATGTCTTTTTGTCCTGCAATGTTTCACCACCCAGCAGCACTCTGCTAATCTACACTTCAATGGTAGAATTCACCAGAGCTACAGGTTTAAATAGCACATCTCGAGATGGGAACAATGGAGGGGGGGATGGCTCTACAATAAATAAATAAATAAAGCCCCTATCACACACTTAAAGCCAAATGCCTGCTGGGACTTAGGTTCAAAAGCACATTTGGAAACTGATCCCTTGAGAAGATATGTTTGTTACGGTGTTTGGCCTCAGGATTTAAAAGGATTTGCTTTTAAGCTGTAACTTTACTGCAAGTATGTGACTGGAGGCCTCAGGTGTGAAAGTCCTTTGATAAAAGGGACTAGTGTGTGCCAGATACAGCAAATGAAAAGCATTAAGACTAATAGGAGCTAGGAAGTGGAAAGCAGGGAAAGGATGTGGACAAAGTCCATCAAGTTTAAGGCAAGCAAACGCTTGGAATGCAAGAGGGATGAGAAACCACAAAAGCCCTTGAACTTCTTGCTTTGTATACATGAGTGATTACACTAACAAACTCTTAAGGAACTGAACACCAAAGTTGCAAGGAAGGGTCATTTCCACTTAATCGGGTGAAGGCTGGCTGGAGTCTGCACACAAAAACCTCCATAAAGTAGTATGGTTGGAAGAAACCACAGGGGTCATCTAGGCCCTTTGCTCTACTGCAAGATCAGCTCTACTTAGGTCACTCCAGACAGACAAATGTTTATCTACCTGTACTTAAAAACCTTTAACATTGGAGACACTGCAGTTTCACTGCAGGAAATCTATTCCAATGCTTCTTTCTACTTCCATCAGAAAGTGGTTCTTAATGTCTGACTTGGATACTTTGTGCTGCAACCCACGCCTGTTACTGCTCATCCTGTCTGCAGAGGATAAAAAGAAGAGCCTAATCCCTTTCTCTTTGCCAATCTTTTATGTATTTGAAGATCCTTTGGTCTCTGAACTATGTCAGTCTCAAACTGTGCTCCTCACACACCACTCTGATTACATGAGCAAAACTGCATCAGTTGTCTAATCAGAGAATCTCTGCACCATTTTCATTTTAGAAGTGAGGCACACCATTTTTCTCTCACCTTAAGATAATTATATTTTGTTTCCTCAACCACTCCTGTGTAACAGAGAAACTTTCCTTCCATACCAAAAACTGCTCTGAGAGAAACTACAGTAAGCACAGCACATTGCACTGAAATTTGCAAAACTCATACTTCTCCACAATTTGCTTCATACTGGAATTGAGCACTGTAAATTGTTTTTCAGTGTATTTCATGGCAGACTACTCTTTCAGTGCTCTAAAATGGCTACAACTGCCAAACCTGTGGGCTGTACTTATAGTGTGCTAGATACTGGACAGATTAATGGTGGTTCAGTATCAAAAGCTTATGCTGCATAGTATATGCAATATATTTATTGGTTTGTTTCAACAAACAAACACTATGTAGCATCTAGGTATGAAGGTATAAGGAAAATAAATTTTTTTCTTTCTGACAAACATTGCGTTCTGGGAGAGGAGACATACTGACTTTTTAGATGAAGATTACATGAGACAGAGAAGACAAATGTAAAAGAAAGATAAACTGCAACGGTGGGGGGGGGGGGGGGGGGCGGCAATGTAATAGAATCATAGAATAGCTTGGGTTGGAAGGGACCTCTAAAGGTCATCTAGTCCAACCCCCCTGCTGTGGGCAGGGACATCTTCAACTAGATCAGGTCGCTCAGGGCCTTGTCCAACCTGGCCTTGAATGTTCCAGGGATGCCCACCTCTCTGGGCAACCTGGGCCAGTGCTTCACCACCCTCAGTGTAAAACATTTCTTCCTTCTATCTAGTCTAAATCTACCCCCCTCTAGTTTAAAGCCATTCCCTCTTGTGCTGTCGCAACAGGCCCTGCTAAAAAGTTTGTCCCCATCTTTTTTATAAGCCCCCTTTAAGTACTGATAGGCTGCAAGAAGGTCTCCCCAAAGCCTCTTCTCCAGGCTGAACAACCCCAACTCTCTCAGCCTTTCTTCATAGCAGAGGTGTTCCATCCCCCTGATCATTTTCGTGGCCCTCCTCTGGACCCGCTCCAACAGGTCCCTGTCTTTCTTATGCTGAGGGCTCCAGAGCTGGACGCAGGGCTCCAGGTGGGGTCTCACCAGAGCGGAGCAGAGGGGCAGAATCCCCTCCCTCAACCTGCTGGCCACGCTGCTTTGGATGCAGCCCAGGATGCTATTGGCCTTCTGGGCTGCGAGCGCACATTGCTGGCTCATGTCCAGCTTTTCATCCACCAGTACCCCCAAGTCCTTCTCGGCAGGGCTGCTCTCAATCCCTTCATCCCCCAGCCTGTATGGATACTGGGGGTTGCCCTGACCCAGGTGCAGGACCTTGCACTTGGCCTTGTTAAACCTCATGAGGTTCACACATTTAATATGTTAATCATATTAGACTTCACAAATTATGGTGAAATGTTTAATGCAAAACCAACAAAGCTTTTCCAAAATACGTATTAAGAAATAGTTATAGTATGTCATACCTGTGACAGCCCTAATGATACAAGCACACTGAGGAAGAGCATGCAAGCTTTCTGGCCTACAAGTCCACAGCTGTGAAATAATTCTGAAGAAACTCCTAACTCCTGAAAGGACAACCTGTTTTCTTAGCATATCATGTCATTAGATATATTGTGTTTAATAAAAATATTACCTCAATCACCAAGTCATTCTTGTTTGATGAAAAATATTTCAGGAAAGTTTCTGAAGTCAGAATTAAGCAATGACCTACCCTCTAACAGCTTAGTTATTAGGAGAACAATCTATCTTACATGTAAAATAGTCTTAGGACAGGAACTGGAACCTAGATCTTTTAGATAATACCTTAAATACTATGCTAATGAAAGACTCTGAATGACCACAAGTATTTCTGTCATGGCAGTAAAATACCCCTGGAATTATTTTTTGAAACTGCAGTCTATTTCAGTTTTAGTGACTAAGTGATATTCATGCATGCCCTTTTTCACCTTTTCACTTTTTCAACTACAAAGGAAAAGGAAAATCTCTCCACTAACAAGTATACAGCCATTATTTCACATTACTTCAGACAGTGAATAGCCATTCTCAAATATACTTGCCACAACAGTGACTAAACCCCTTGAAAGTTTACATAGCACAAAACCTGATTCTAATCATTGTATGTGGCTCCACCTCATGGCCTCATGTATGTACTGCAACAGCATTAGCCGAAAAGAACCTGCTTGCAACAAAAACCGTATTTAGTTGGCGGTTGCTTTGATCATTAATGTTAGAGTTGTATTTAGTTATTATTTCGTCCAAAAATATGATCTGGCTCTTTCACCCTAGAACTGCCTACACTCTACGTACTTATCTCACTTTCTCATTTCACTTTTGTTGTCTAAACCCACTTTTTATTTCAGCATCAAGTTATTCCATTTATGACTGGGAATAGGAGCACAAGATCTAGATACATGCATAAACCCAACTGGGATCTAGAAACCGTGTTTTTCTTTGTGGGATTCCCATTAAGGCCTCAGTCTATGAACTAATCTCTAGATATGGACTGTACTGGGCTCCACAGGAAAAAAGTATGTAACAGCAGCTTACTTTTAGAGGAGCCCTCACAGTTTTATTATACAATCTTTGTGTAATTACAATATACACCCAGAAACTAGGAGATACAGGTTAAACTTCTACCTTCAGAGCCTTTGATCCATACACCTTTTCTTCCAGGAGTGGACCCAGACATGTACATTGTTCTGTATAAGACATTATTCACCTTTTCTACTGCAACTATGTGGAAAACCCAAAAAGCAGAAAGATAAAGAACTATACAATCACTGTGCACTGAAACAGTAGTTTGGGCAGTCATATCAGCGTTGGAGGTGTAGGGTTTGCTTCATTTCCAAGGTCTGTTGTGTCTTTTATTTAATCATGATTTCAAGTGAAATACAGAAATGAATCCTTGCTCTAAGGACTGAACAAAGGCTTCCCCTTTCCCCAGCCAATGATTTTACAATTATGTTAGCAAGCATGACTTGGGTATTTTTTTTTCTCTCTACCTCTGGCACAAAACCATTCCTTCATAGCAGGAAAGCTCAAAGTACACCTGTAGAAAGAGCTTGCTGCTTGCCTAAAGATGGCAATAAGGGAATTTCTTCTGAAAGAAGAAATACAAGTTTGAATCACTGTCAGACAGCAGGATAAACCGAATTAACACTACAGTTTGTCATACAAGGTATGAGATGGCAACACCATTGTCTTTTACTTCTCTGCCTGCAAGTTTTTAAAAGAGAACTTTGTTCATTTCCTTGAAAGAAATAAAAGAAATACAGCCACTGGCAGAGAGGTGAAGATTATGGCTATAGATGCAGGTATGAAGGCCCTTTCTGACAGACATGATTAAAGAACTATTGGGATGGAATTACAAGTCCATTCTTGTGAATTGCTCCTGTCGCCTCGCTCTAGGTAGGCAGTCGACTGTGGTGACCAGCTGTCTCCCCAGTTAGTATATGGATTAAACTCCATCATCCCCAGTCTGTCCTACACATTGCACAGGGAAAGGTCTGGCTTGCAGCCAACTAAGTCCTTTCTTGGAATTTATCTTTATTCTGTGTCAGTTCTCAATTGTTTTCCATTGGACATGGAAAAAACAGCACTGACTACCTTCATAGGAGCATTATAAAGATATGCATAGCAAGGGTGTCAGTGGGTATATGACACAGCATACTATTCTGAATAGGAGATGCAATTCCACGCTTTGCATGAAATGGGATGTTAACACCTTCACCGCACTTCGGTTTCCACCTTTCCTGCTATAGTCTGTTATCTATAAGGAAAATACTACAAAAATAGGGTTGTTATTTCTACTGCCTCTAATGTCAATTGCAATGACTAGTGCACAGTTAATCGGAAGATTCAGTCCATTCTAACTGCATTTTTTTTTTACCCTTTTTATCGCAGAGGATTGAAACTAATCATGGTCTGACATCTAATTGTAATTGTGTAATGCAACTGCAGGTCTTATCTGGTAGACAATTTAGATTCAATATCAGAGGAAAACTGAAATAGTATTAAGCAACAGAAGTAAAGACAGAGCTCATTTAAAAACAAAATGTTATTTGTACAGCAAAATTTTGAACCATGAATTTTTAAGACCATCCTCTTCCAACAATACAACTTCACAAAGTGCTTTGGTATTTCTAGATCTAGATTATTCACTAAAAACAGTTTCAAATAAAAATGCAGTTTAGTTGCAGCTGGGATCCAAGTGGAAAAACTAATGTAATATATGTAATCATACCAACACAAATCATGACTCATTTTGCTTTAAGATAACACAGCAAATACTTCCAAAAGCTGGCAAAAACAGGACTGCTGTAAGATTATGTGTCACTGTTCTGGAACAGTGCATAACAGCGTGGATTAAGGCCTTTAAACGTCAAGGAATATAGGTGGCTGACACCCCTTCTGATAGTGCAGCAACAGATCTAAAAATCTCAGCAAAATTATATGATGAAAACAGGTAGAGGCTGAGATGCCTGATTTTGGCACCATTCGGGCCTAAAATGTTGCAGTATTTAATCTTGAAAAATAGCAAATGTTTTTTTCAGTTTTAGCTAGCTGAGAATCCTCATACAACAGCATTAAATGCTAAAGGGGGCATCTTGACATTCTCTGTATTCCTTTTTCCATTGATCTCTTTCCAAAAAAGGAAATTAACCTGACATAACACAAGTGATAGCATACAGATGAAGAAAATGGTTAATCACATCAGACAATTTTGAAATCAGCAGCCCATGCATGCCAGGAAACATGGATTTATGTGGCATTTAGAATGTAACACTAGCTTTTGTATTTCTCTATATTGGGGCATTTTCTACATTTTTATTCATTAGATAGAACTGCAAAGTACATCTCTAAAATGTGACACACAAATCAAATTAGCACACTAAAAGCAACAAAATGGGAAAAGGTAGTTGTGATACTTAGTTAAGGATGTTACCACCTAGAAAACAAAAATATTATTCCCTTAACCATAAAGAATGGTTTATTAGGTCATACCAAAGGTACAGTAGCCCAGCACCCTGTCTCCAGTCATGGCCCCAGCAAAGGCATAAGAACAAGGCAAAGAGATAATGATACTTCTCAGAATACTTCACCAGCTTCCAAAATTTGTAACTCCAGAAGCTTCCAAACCAGTAAATGTGCTTGAATTTAACAGATCTTGGTAATTGTTTCCTCCATGAATTTCTCCAGTTGGTTTTTAAGTACTAGCACTAATGGTTGACAAAATACTAAATTCATATATTGTCAGTATTGCTTTTGGAAAACCAGTGGAAATTCTTAATGTACTTCTCTGAACTGAATTTCAAGATTTTGTCTCGGTATCTTGGAACACGATGATTCAACAATTGGTCAGGGCTGCAAGCTTTTAATGCCTTCTATATAACACCATTCTATTTCTGCATAAAACAATTTAATAACCATTCTTTTCTACTGCATTCAGGTTAGATAACCACATATATTTGTATGTTGAACTTGCATGAAGATGAAAGTATTTTCTTTTACAGAGTATTTAGAGTATGTGATGTTGAGGTAAGTTAAAAAGAAACATGCCATTGAGAATTATTTTAAAACTAGGCACTACAAAGCCTCTATAAGTAAAGAATGAAGACTGAAAGAAACTGCAGTTTCAAAAACAAAGCTTGTTACCTAGCTGCAGCACTGAAAAGCATGGTTCACCCCTTTCAACACTCCTTTAGAAAAATATAGGTGACTGAGTTGACTTATACTCTATGCTGTATAGCCACTAGATGTCAGCATCTACTATTGTAATCGTTTAAATACGTCTTTCTGTAAGAAGTGAGAGTATGAGCATGGCAAAAAATTGGCATTGTACCAAATCCTGGTATCGCCACATTATTGCGCATCCTGATCTTCTGAACATATTTTAGAGCTTCAGATTTGGAATTTATACCTTCATATAGGCAAAACTGCTACCCAGCACTGATCTCGGTGAGATTTTGGCTACACATTCTTGAGAAGCAACCACATGCACATACCAAAGATTTTTTAAATATATATATATCACCTTTCAAGCACATTTAGAGAAGGAAAAAAAAGCAACTATATTTCAAATTCTACACTGACAACATGCATTCCTTTCTGTGCAAGACTTGGGGTTTTTTTTCAATATTTGTTAAAAATTATGACTATTTGGGTACATTAAAGAGGTGTATCTTCAATCAGTAATACAGGATGGAGAACAATGGACTACTGTAGCAATTCTGCAGGGCTGTAACACATCACTAGCTAATCAACTATTTTTGCTTCAGAGGATATACTTAAGCAAACATTTACTGGAATTACACAACATAGCTGAACTTACCTTGATTAATCTTAAAATTCTTACTACTCTTATTTTTCCATGAGTCTGACTCATGTGAAATTAAGTCCGTAACATCACAGGAGTGAGGCTTTTGTTCTTTTTTAGCAGGGAATACACTTCCCAGCCAGTATGAGCGATTGGTGAAGTCCTCCATTTAAAAGATTTTTCGAACAGTTCTTGAAAGCATTAAGCAACACCTGCACCTCTCTCATCACAAGCTAACCTGCACAGGCCTGTTACCTCCTGGTGCTTCAGCAGATACTGAAGAACACCATGCAGCAAAAAGAGTTTTTATAAAACCAATTACATTTTTGCTTTCCAGTAGCATTACTCCACACAATGGTTCATTCAGAATGTAACTTCACTTAAACAGACCTTTAAACAGCATTCACTGTTTGTTTGGTGGGTTTTTTTTTATTTTATTAGTCTCCTCAAATCTTCTGTGTCAAAAATTCACCAGATATTGCCCAGGGAACCAAGGAAGTAATTGAAAAAGCACCATGATTAAAAATAGTGAGAGTTCTGGGAAAGTTTAGTGTGGGCTCTGGACAGGCACTTGTCCTTGCACCATGTGCACTGCCTAAAGGGGAAGCATACTAAAGATTGCATGCTTCTTAAAAATATGTTAAAGACAGGTGAACTAAGACTCTCCTCCAATTTCTGGGTATCCCTGAGGACTTGGGCAAGCTGATTCTGAAATTCTGCAAACTGACATCCTCTGAATAAAAACACTCCAGAGCTATTCCAACTGTAGACCAGGTTTGTTTAAAATTATTACATTTTTAAACTTGTGATGGAAATTGAAAAAACTGCAGTGGGCAAAAATGGTATTGCATACTGATTTTGCAAAGTACTGACTACTTGACACTGAGACACCCTTGGCTATTTTTACTCATGAATTTTCTTACATGTGTGTGGGGTGACCAATTCTGCGTAGCTAAAACATTCAGGACAGAAGGTTAAACAGTTGCATTCTCATGCAGATAGTAGGTTTGAATTTAACCAATGCTTTCTCCTAGTGCCAATACCTTTGGCAGATAGCATCCTATCACATTATCACATTATTACTTTCCTGTGAATGCCTTAGTGAGAAATCTCATTTTATATCTTGACTCATAACTGCATTTCATTTTTATGAGAAAAATTCTATAAAATTCAAGTCCTCTTGCTTCATCAGAGAAGAGGGGAAAAAATTGACAAAATGAATTAGATGCATGGTTTACACATTGTCACTATTCAGATATCCGACAGTGGTCTGTGTTCAAGTTTCAGAGGGAATACAAGCAAGAGGCACCTTTGTGGTGCCTCCTCCATCCTCCAAATTAATCTTCATGATTGTTTGAAGGATGAAGATTGGCTTCAACATGACACCTCGGGATATTCTTGTTATCCACAGAAATATCTAACTCCTCTAGATCTTTCTCTACTATATTTCTTAAAAATAAGCCAGGACCCCTCTCTTAATTTTGCCTCATTAGTGGACATCTGTCATTGTGTACAACACAGGATTGGTCTCAATTTTATTCAACAATATTTAATGTGACCCACACTAACAAAGCTATGGGAGCTTTTGCCATTCTGACAGGAGCAAAAAACTATCCTTCCACAAAGTCAATGGGGAGTCCTCTAATCTCTAATTGCTTTCAATAGGCAGTAGGTTAGGCCCCATGTCTTACAGCAGCTTTAGACTTCCATGGCAGAGATACACACAACTCAGTTAATGCCAAAGGATAAATTATCTATGTAATATGCATAAAAAGTACTCCAATCAGATATATCCTTTCCTGTTATGTTGTTTTATGTGGTATTTCAGAAGTCATATTCATAGATCAATGAATTCAGTTACTTTAATTCCATGAATTTTACAATGAGGCTGAACCAAACATAAAATAGATTGGCAGATCCAGGCAAAACAAAATTCTATATTCTACAAGCTATGAACATTATATCACATCACTTCAACATCAAAGGGCTGATTAATGATCCTGGCATTTCTGAACTTAGCGATTCTTCCTTGCTCAGATATGAGGCATTGCAGAAGCTATGATAAGTGTCCGAAGTCCTGTCCATTTAATCTCAATAAATTACTCCCTATTCATTTATCTTTCAGCTGTGTTATTTAAGAAAGGCTGCATTTTCAGGCAGAAATCCGAGCAATGACATCTTGGTAGGCTGGTAGGGCACGCCTAAGTTATGGAGCACTTCTTCCCAAACTGAATCCAAGATAATCTTTCCACTGAGGAAAGACACTGGAATTTGTACACCAATTGTAGGAGTAAACAAGTGCCAATCTCAGCTCTACCATGAGGTAACAAAATTGGGTCTAATTCAATCCGTGCCTAACAAACAAGCCAAAATCATTCAGCCTTGCATTTTAAAAATAAAGTGTCAATTCTAGAAAGAAATAAGTGAAAACATTTTCTCTCCTTAAATGCAAGGTATGCATTTTACTAAAAACAATGACTATTAAAACCATGTTGATCAAAATCTACAGTCAACAGGAAGGTATCACAAAAGGCCTAAGTATAACTGACTGAAGTACACAAGATGAAACAATAAAAGCAACAAGACCTATCCTAAGCTGAAATCCTGACCCAATTTAGGTCTGTTGAAACTTACTATTCTCTTCAAAATGGCAAGAAGTCAGTTTGTATTACCTTTATTGAATATTCATAGATTAGGTCCCAAATTAAGGGCTTTATTTGACTGTCTGAAATACATTTCTATCTACTAGGTGGTATACTAGCAGGTGAAAAGAAAATGCATAATGTAATCCATAATGCCAACAGATTTAGCGTGATGTTCACCACAGGCCTTTTCAATTTCAGTATTTCTACATAAAATATATTTTCAATATATTAGGTTATAGCTATTAGTGAGCTAGGAAAAAAGTCTATAAAGACTAAGTCACACATTAAATATTTTGCAAAAAATGTCATGATTGGAAAAAATCACTGACAATTTTATGTACCTGGACAATGTTTTTAAGTTATTTTCATTGGTAAAGACAAATTTGCCATTAAACACACTCTTGCCAATTCCATTCATTTCAATTAACAATGTCTGCATCTCATCTCCTTTCCTTAGTCAACTAAGTATGGGAATTTGTCTACCACTTAATCTTTACTGCAGAAACTCATAAATAGCCTCAGTTTAAGCCCTGCTGTGAGTTAACACTGTGCCTGTTCAAAGCACCCACCCATTGTCCCCAAGGTCACAAAAGGGGCCTGGGAGGAGTTGCAGATCTTGCTCCCAAAAGCCTTGTTTACACTAGATTCCTTTTTATACTGTTCTCCACAACTATAACATAGCTGCAGCTCAACCAGTGGCAGTCTTGGATTATCTGAAGTGCCAGTGGCCTGTGTAAAGTTTTTGAATTTGGGCCATCTGCCAAGTCCCATTAACTTCCAGAAAGCCTAACTCTGCTATGTGGCTTTGAAAACCCAAATCCTTACACTTGTTTCTTCTTGACCTCTTCTGATCTTTTTTCTTCTGCCATTAGTTGTGAGTTCAGAACCACATCCAGAAGAATCATGGTTAAAATGCCTGCAGTACTTCCATCACAACCATCTTTACTGAAAATGTAACAAAGCCAGAAGTAAATTTGGAAACTTAACATAGAATTTGGCTGGCTTGAGTACAGTAAGAACCTTCTGATGTCTGGACATTTGAGTATTAGGATCTATACCTACATCCAGAACAAACGGATTTCAACAGAAATCCTGGCAAAAATTAAACTGGAAATTAAACAACCTTGCAGCTGAGGAACAAGTATGATTTGCTCAAACAGAAAAGGAAAGCAGAATATGAAAGTCAAGTTCTGCCTGGTCCTTTCCACTCTAGAAAAGTAATTTTGTGCATATTGCTTTACAGGCAGTTGTTTTGAAAAAGTTTGTTCTATTGTGACAAATTTACATACTCAGAAGTGTCATGTTCAAAAATCTAGAGCAAACATACTTCTTTGAGATACATTATCAAAAAGAGATACTGCCTTGCTTTTTATTAAGACCCAGTAATTTGATATGATTTTACAGTACATATGCCTAAAATTAGAATTATTGTACTCATGCTGATTTTCAGACATGAAGGTCTGAGTAAAGTTGTACATTTACATTTGCTTAGTGGGTAGAATATTTGCTACTTAAGGTAGTAAAACAAATAAAGTACACAAGTTATGTAGGCTAAACAATCACAGAAGGTTCTGTTTGGTGAATTCAACAAACTCTTCCACACCTAGATGTAATCACACAATATTTACCTAAAAGATTGTGTGAGTAACACTGCGAAGGAGAGCATATGAACATGGAAAACACTCTGCTTATTATGAAAGTCTTAAATATTCTTTAGATGTATTTCCCCACCCCAGGTGTTTGTCTTCAATTTGCTCATCATTACATTTTGTTTCACAGGAAAATCCTTACCAATTTTTATCAGTGTGATACAGGTTTCTTCATGACCAAGACTACAATCGTTCAAAAAAAGTTATTCAGACACCAGAACAACATGGTCTGTAACACTGCTCCAAACACCAGCCTGTAACATTTGAATATATTCTGGCCAGATTAAGAATGAACTACAGCTGTGGTCTAGAAGAGTTTTGTCCCAGGCAGATTTGCGCAAAGTTCTCAGAAAAAAGTGACTATGGAAATATACTGAGAGGGAGTTTATCCCTTTGAACAAGTTACCTGGTTACAGTCTAGAAAGCACATTCACATTCAATCCTTATGGGAAAAATCCTGCAAAACTTTATGTATATTATCATAGAAATACATGAAAATAGAGCACTAAACAGAAAATGGTAATCTGTACAGAGACTTTTAAGCAAATTCAGTGCTGGATCCATCTTTTGAAGATTTTTTAGACAACTTTTACACATACAGGCTACCTTCAAGATTCTTCAAATTCCATTCACAAGTAAGCTTAGAATCATGTTTATTGGTGTGAAGATTATTAGCTAAAAACCTAAATATTTGTCTATTCCTCATCCTTTATGGTCTTAATGATACAGCATTAGGAACTACACTTAAAATTTCTCAGAGCAAGAGCATTGTCTTTTTATTTGTTGCTGGTTTCTAGCTATTGTTAAAGCAACTGTGTTGTTAATAAGTATGATACATACTGTTAAAAACTACACAGAGATCTGATGGCCATTAGCAGTGCCTGTAATCTGCTAGTAAACTATGACATGTACCATAAGAAAATGTAAATCTACACAAGCATATCTTGGCATCAAACCCCACAATTCTACACCTCACAACTTTCTTCCCATCTGTAATTACCATTTGATTCCTCACACGGTTGCTTTTGTTTCTGCTTTTATGGCTGAAATGGATCCCTGTTTACATTGATATGGAACAAAGATAAGCAAGTAGCTCTTCAAAGAATTAATTCTGCGTAAGGTAAACTGTAAGAGAAAGTATAATAGAAATATCACCAGGACTCTCAAACTTTTAGCACTAGCCTTCATTCCTCAAAGAAGGGAGAGACAGATAAAAGTCTGCATGTGCATGAAAAAAAGCAGTAAGAAAAATAGGGCCATAGAGAAATCATCTCCTGACCCTAAAAATCTACTTTGTGCAAGCTGCTTTTCCAACTGCTAGTATACAATTAGAGCATTGGAGAAGAGGTCTCTCTAAAAACTTCATATAACCTGTGTTCATAAAGCAAGCCTAGCAATTTATGATTACCTTTTTGATCAGAAGTTCATTTAGGAAATCCTCATTTGTCAGGGTTTGATCTCCTCCATTTGATGAGATTGAGCCATACATTTTAATCAAGAGTTGATTAACATTTCTTTTCCCCCCTCTTCCAATAAAGGCTCAGTAATAGGTTCTGCCCAACAACTCCATGCTCTGTTGTTTCCAATGCAGACAGATGAAGTTATATTCTCTGCAGACAGCCTGATTTCCCAAGAACACATCAGTTGATCACTTGCTATGCTGTACTGTAGCAGAGACATCTTTTTTTGCTACTTATAAGTTTCTATTCAGCATATCTGAAGTATTACGATTAAAACCTGATGTAATCACATTGCTTAATATGCCAAAGGAGTGTGAGCTCTTGCAGGCATGACTTTGGGCACTGAGGTTCATGACCAAACAGGAAATGCAAGCAAAGAACATTTGAACATGGGTTTAAAACTATCAACTTTACTGGAAAGCAGTTCTCATTTTGGGTGAAATCAAATCACCTCTGTGTACACAGGATACATAGTACCTGAAGTTACCACTTGCCTCCACCTCATGATCAATGTAAAAAAAAAATCAGAAGATGGTACTAAACATTATTTCTGGAGGTAGTCTCATCACAGTGGTCCTTCATCTCCCTCCCACCCCAACTCAGTGCTTGTTTAAAGCTTGAAAAAAATATCTGTTCATATAATTGGCCAGTTATTTTTTCACCTCTCATCATCTAGAAGAAATACAGCAATCAAGACAGTTGCAAAGAAGCAATCTTCTAGCTGACCCCCTATTCCTCCAGTAAGAGTGACATAAAAGCTGTGTGTAGGAAACAAGATTGCATGGGATAACAAGTAGATGACAGCATATAGTTAACACTAAATTGTTTGCAGTCTTAAATCTATCAGTTTTTCCATTTATTAAACTGAATAAATACACTTTGCAACTCATTAGATACACCTGATATAAACAGGTTTTTGTGTTGCTAACTAAAGCCAGTATACTAGCACCATTAAAAAGAAATATTCTAACTTACCAAATTATTTTAGACTAAAGAAAATGAGACTGGCCTATCTGATATACCATGCTTAGATTAGTGGAGTTTTAGCCAAGTACACCAAATAAAGATACATCTGTTTTCTGGTCATGAGTCTACAAAACAGTTTCATTCCCTTGTTTTTGTTTTGGTTGGTCTCTTAATCTCTGGGAAACAGCATTTTCAAAAAGGTTTAAAGTCAAATCATTAACAGTTCTCACATGCTTTGAGCAAAAGTGATTTTGATTTTTAAATCTCTCACTACACTTGGTCCAACCTGACTAGTTGCTGCCACTGAAGCACTAGCCCTACTTGCTCCTAGTGAGAAGGTCCTACTTCCCCCCCCAAGTCACTGGTTTATTTGCTTCTGCATCCCACAATCTTTTCACTCTTCTTTGGTGTGTCCAATTTAGAGAAATCACTCTTCCTCTTTTCATTAAATGTGCTCAGAACACTTTGTATAAAATAAATAAAAATACTGACTAGTTAAAAAATGTATATTTTTGATAGGAGGAGGTTTAAAGCCAAGGCACTAATTAGCCAACACAGATGCAGGAAGTTAGATTTTGATGATGTGATCAGATGTAAAAGAAGATAATACATAGTCAAAGAGGGGAAAATGATGCATTATACCCTCAAGAAAGGGATTTGATTTGTTTGCCTTTTAAAGTCAAGTGCTGAAGCCGAATGAGCTGAAAACCAGTTTTAATGCATGGAGAGGAACATCTGTGATGGGGATGGTCCAGAATACGCAACATATGGAATGATCAGACAAAAGCCCATTTCAACTTCAGAGGAAAAAATGCAACCCTCCCCTCCAACTACAGATCCTAGAGAAAATCCCACAGAAAGGGTCAGTGGTAACTAGCAAACACTGATGTTTCAGATGTAGCTGTAAGGAATACACCTGTGTAACAGCTGGCATCTTGGCCTGTCCCTGTGCTGAAGCAGCTATTTTTCCTTTTAACAGCAAAAGCAGACTCATTTCCTCTGTGGAGCAGGGAAGGAGAAAGACATAACTCATACAGAACAGAACCATAAAGTCACTCTTAGCTTGTGCAATTCAGTCATGTGGCGCACAAGATCTTTTTGCTGATAATGCTTTGTCCACCTATCTAGGAAGCTCTTTTAAGACTATATAATGACATGAACATCAACAATAGGAGTGGATTAAGACAGAATGCTATTATCAGTCTGAAGATTCACCAGACAGCGCTCTCAATCTTCTCGCTTGCCCTTTTTACCTTTATTCCAGGAATTTATGTAGTAAACCGCAGTGTGATACTTGAAGCCCTTCCGTAGTAACTTTATCTTTAGCAAATATTCAACGAAATCATTCTATTCTTCTAGATTCTTCTGGGACTGAGCTGCACAGACAGGCAAAAGCAAATACCTACTTCAGAGTCTTTCTTTCTAAGGGGGACAAACTAAAGTAACATGTCTGGGGCCAAGGGCTTTGTCTCCTTTCCTGGTGGACTTTGGCACTGCAAATTTCAGTGACAGCAGGCATTTGTTAGTATCCATCACTATAAACTGATAAAGCGCAAAGCAACTTCATTTTTAACAATGATTTAGGGTGCTGCTAAAGCTTCGTACTTTCCAACTCAGTGTGACAAATGTTGCATGCATAGTTCTTTCCTAATAATACAAGTGTTCAAGCTTTTATAATTTATAGAAAAGAAATCAAATATTTATTAGAAAACTAGAACCCTTTGAAGATAATTAAATTTGTTTACTCAACCACCCAGTTGGTTTGGTAGAAAAAGTAAATATTTCTTTGAAATTCCAACACATTGTTCACTATTAGAAAGCTATTTCTGAAAACACCCTTAAGAGTATTTTTACAAAGAGAAAAAGTGATAGGCAACATGATAGAAGTCAGATTTCTTTCCCGCTCTCTCCCAAAAGCCTTTCTTAGCCTGAAGCTCAGAAGCATCAGACATTCTACATTGTTTTTAGGCAGAGAGTTGGCACAGGTGTTGATGGCTAATCCAAATTCTGGTTTCTTGCATGTGGTATTCAAGCAGGTGAAAAGCAGGACAATGTGCAAAAGCTGTTAAATATGTAAAGAGCATTTTGGTAAGATCAACTCTTACCTTTCAGTAGAAGTTTGAAAACATTTTTACTTCACTTCTCTTATACTTTGAGGACTGCTTCTGTGAAAGAAAAAAGTTAAAATTAATATCCTTTATGTCTCTAAAGTTATAAACAAGCAAACTTTATTGTCAGATCACAGAAAGTAAATCTCCCATCATTCCTTTTTTCCCCCATATTTTTGGGGAGAGGGTTCTTTGGTTTCAGAAGAAAAGCCAGGGAGTTATCCCAACTGTGTTGATATAAAAGAACCTTTCACAGCCTTGAAAAAGTTCTTATAAGGCATGCCAGTATCATTACACCTATTTTCTAGATGAGGAATAAACAAACTCAAACTCTTGATATTTTTTAAAAAGTGACAGGCACCTGTGATTGTAGCAACTGGTGTAAATTCAGAATTTCTAAACATTATGCCTTGTGTCCTGTTCAAGGCCGCACAGTAGACCAGCATCAGCCATAATCAGGAACCTGGCTATTCTGATTTCCCAATTTGTGATCCCTTCACTAGATTATGATTTTTCCCTTAGGAATAACACAAATATTGCTATTTACTCAGACTTTTTGGACACCAAGCTGACAAACATTTTTAGTAAATAGCTACCATTTGTTAATATTCCTTATAGAACAGTACAAAACACTTGTGATTAAATGTCAGAGGCATCTTAAACCAGGGCTAAAGGACTGCCATAAGCATTAAGGAAGCCTCACTGTCAGTGATATTTACAGTTGCCATTTCCCACCAGTAAGTATGGCAATGTGCTTGTGGAGGTATCCTGCATTCTGGCTTCCCAGCCTCATTTTAATGTCGTTCTGACTCATGAATATACAACTGTAGATACAACAAAATAAATTTGTGCAAGTCACATGAAACTTTTTTGAGGTATAAGTAATAACGCATGCAGGCCTTTTCCTGTTCAAATGACAAAGCAGCACTTAATGCAGTTCTCGCATGAAATATCTTTTTTTAAGCTCCGAATATAGAATCAGGCTTTAAATTCACACAGGCAATGCTGTATTGGCTAGAATAGAAAATCAGATTTGTGCATGTCAAAACCCAGAATAATTGCATCAGAAATAAAGGCAGACTCAGAAGGGCTATTAAGAAGAGCAGAAAAGAAGCTTTCTTTTAATTGCTGAAGTGAGATATCCAAATTAATACTAGACCGCATCTGTATAATTGAAAACACTACCAGATAAAATAATGTGTGCTCAAATAAAAGGCAACAAAACATTAAAGTGCTTTTGACATTTTAATCAGAAAACCAAATACAAGCGTTAATAAACAGAAGTGACCTGGCAATTATTTTAAGTTTTTAAAATTAATTTCTTTTGCATTACTTCATACTTGAACTTTTACATTAATACTAGATACAGTCTTCCAGTAAGGCCATGAGAAGATACTCTGGGTATTTAAAAGTAGCTAAGAGTTAACTACTTATGAGATAAACAGAAATAAATTGCAACATTACAATTTAAATTCTTTTCTACAGCCAGGATCAGTTACATGTGATCACCTTTGCTAACTGTCTTGTCTGTTGATCACAGGCATGTTACCCCCACAGACCCTCATTTTTGGATGGCCCTCAGACATTACCTTAAGAAACTGGGTGATATTTGGCTTTGACATCTCAAACATTGGATCCTTGTAGAAGGAGCCTGCAAGCAGAAATTTGACAGAGGTTCTTCAAAGGGAAATCCAGTGAATTACTTTCTGTAAGTCCACTAAACCCTCAGCATTAAATCCTAAGGAAATAAACTTAAGCTTTTGATTCACCAGTGTTTTGCACTTTGGTGTAACCACTTATATCCACATAAACTGAATGTAATGTAGTATTTGCCTCCAAATTGTACAGTACAGATTTCTACAAAGCCTTCAGTACTACTGTGAGAAGATTTGTCTTTACTTGAAAGTTTATTAGAAATTAAAAGATACATGTACACACAAAGCAGAATGATAGATCATAAGCTTTATAGATCCTGCTCTTCAGGATACAGTCAGTAGTGAAAATTTCATTATTTACTGGTAATGAAAAGTTGCACGTAGATATTTATAATTAATATGCCAACTATTTGTTTTCATCCGGAACTGCCTATTTGCAAATTAGGACATACAAAAAATTTTCTTGACAACTGAGACTTAAATTTCTTTAAAAAAGTTGCTTAAATGATAGTAAATAAAAAAATTAATCTTTTGTGTGTGTTATGCAAGGAGGTATCACTATTCATGTTTTACAGCTCAAATAAGCAGCCTTGCATCTCAATCCCAACTCAAGCAGGAAGCCTTCTGTGCCTTGCACGGGTCTGTATCACAGAACAGCTTCAGCACTGTTTCCATTTATGCCCAAATAAAGCACATTAAGACTCTAGTTATTACTTTCAGTACTCCTCTACTACTGGTGACAGTACTACTAGTTATTCAAGCCCGTGTGCAGCAACTTGTTTACTCTGTAGCACAGAGCAAGCCATTTTACTTTAGAGTGCCCTTCCTGCAACCCCATAGAATAGTGAGGATTAACTGATATTTCCAAAATGCTCCTGGAAACTTCAATAAGTTAATTTCTAATTAATAAGATCTGGTACCTCCTGCATCTACAAGAGCAGGAAGTGTGCATGACAAAGTATTCTGAGAAATTTTCTGAAAAAGCTCTGAAAAAACTGCTGGAAAGGAAACATCGCATTCCCACACCAAATCCATGCATTGCTCATGTCCTGACTACTATAATTATTTATTCATTTTGAAATACACTGTTATGATAGTTGAGACTTGCTAACTTGTGGCAAGTATCTGAAAGAAAGTGCAAAGCTATTTCAGGACATGAAGCACAAAACATTTGCTGTTCATGTATTTTTTTTTCCTGAGTCCTTTGTATGTCAAAAATATTTCTTCAAACAAAGGAAAGCATTATTCTTAGAAGATATACCAAGGAAAAGAAAAACTCATGTTCTCAGACTTAAAGCCAAACCCCAAATAGCAAGAGTAAGCTTAAAATATCTGGTTTCATTATTTATTTGGGGAAATTAGAACTCTAAACTCACCTATAACCTCTTACCACTGTCTTATAGGTGCAGAGTAATCAACATAAAAATAGCTGATTTTCCTTTTAAAAATAATGTTAATCCTATTCTACACATATCTAACAGTGCTAAGCATAGGGGAAGAACAAGGAGAGATATCTGCTTCATTTGTCCTACACTAAGACTTCAAAACAAAGAGGTCAGTTACACAACAGATTCTCTATTGGTTGGGATCAGCTCTATCCTTTTTCTAAACAAGCTTTAAAACTAAAATTCACTATGATAATCAGTTTCCAAAATTTCATTGACAAAATTTGGAGTCTAAGAAGCTAGGCCTATTTCTTAAAACCTTTGGGTCAATAAGGAAAAATCACCTTTTGTTCCGAATCAACACAGCCTGGTTTACAGCTGTTGTTTATCAGCTCAAGTGCACTTTTATGAACCTGAATGCAATATGAAAGTACTTGATGCATTTTAGAGAACAAGGCATTATTGACATTTCCATATATTAGAGGCTGAAGGAGAAATGCATATTGATGATAGCAGAGCTGTTCCAAAAAGGAAGGAATAAGAAACCATTTAAGATTTTATTAGATACTTTCTGGATGTTGGATTACCCAACTTTAACAGTGACATAAAGGAGAGCATGTCCTAGCTATGGTATTTTCTGCATCCATTTAATGCAAACACACATTTTACTAGACAAGATAGCTTGGCTGCTTTTACCCATGGTCAAACACTTCTGAAAACTCTCCTGGTGAAATCTTGAGCCCAAAGGGATCAACAGCAAGTTTTATCTCAATTTCAATACAGACAGATTTTATTTTTGTTAACATACTAGTCCTTTAACTACTACCATACAGAGACATAAAACTTCATAAAGTATACAAATGTACTGTATGATTTATTTCCCCAAAAGGTATCTTAGTATTAATGAAATTAAAACTTCCTTCCAATCACCACTGCTACTGCTTTTTTTTAAAATCAGGATTAAGTGGCAATTACTTAGAAGGAAGCATTATACTTAATTTGCTCATTTGCAGTACTGGCAAGCAACATATTAACTAGATACAGTTATCAGCTGTAAAAACCTTATTAAGCAGAAATAGGAATTAATTAGGGTTGCAACTCTAGAATCAGAGGGTCAACATCCTAAGGTTGCTTGAGGACTTTTGTTTGACCTACAGATGATTACTATAATAAAATGCCCTCAGGAAGTTAACTCAGTAGGGAATATTTTATTTATCACTTACATACACTGTATGACTAAACAGCATGATTGAAAGTCAGGTTAAAATTGTTTATTTATTAGAATGCCTTAAGTTTTGAGTCCAGACCTTACTGTTGCATAACACATAGCAACTGTCTGCCATGCCAGCAGTCTAAAAAACAAACACATAGGATTGCTGGAGCTTTTTATTTCTGTCATACTTGCATGTATAGTAGCAAGCCATATTTTTAAAAGTTGTCTGTTAAGAGATTTCTCAGAGTAGTAGCTACACACTTCTGAAGAAAAGGAAACAACTTTAGAGTTTCATGCTATGTTGACATCATCCACTCTAGTACAACCTTCTTTTCTGAGATGCTTACATCACATCTTGTTAAAAATAATCTGAAAACACATCAATTACCTAGCTAGACTCAGGAAGAAAGCCTTAGCATACCAATAAAAAACAGTAAGAAACCTGTTGCAACTTCAAAGTAGAAGGAAAAAACACAAAAATGATAATTTCCTTCCCATTTTACTTGAAAACTATTTTGGCAAAGAAGTTGAACCAGTACCATAAACTGTGACTCTACCAACAGGCAAGACTGACATTTGAAAGACAAATGGAGCCCAAACATGACAGGACCACAATTTGACCACAGTTTTTCCTGTTGCAGAGTAAGGGCAGACCATTACAGACCAATAGGCACCACGCTGACACTGCTGGACGAGCTTCACCACACATGGGGAAGTGAAGCTAGCCCCATCTCTCCTGTTCACATTACAGAGAGACATATGAAAGAAAAATTTCCTCCCTCCTGCCTACTCAGCACAGGTGGAGAGGGCTATTACCTGATGAAGGCAAATCAGACTGGAAAGCCTGCTGTCCTGGGTCACCTCAAGCACCACACCCTCCATTTCCACAAAGGGGGTTCTTATTTGTTGGAGCCAAGGAGGACACAGGTGCTGAAGCCACAATCCTGAGGAACGCCACAGGGTGCCTGTAGCCACCTCTAGTGGCCAGCCAGAGAGGTCTCCCTCCTGGCTACACTAGGAAGGAGCATACCACTGGGCCAGAGCAAGCTGCTCACGACAGACAAGCAGAGCTAAGAAACGCTGCCCGAAGCTCTCATCTCACACGAGCTATCGTTATTACCACAGCGACTGGACACCTGCCGCCGGGGCAGTGCGGACAGGACGGCACGACAGGGCTTTCCCGCCCTCACCTCGCTCTCCTGTCTCCTCCTGCCCAGCCCTGAGCCACACGGCCTCGCGCCCAGCCCTTTTATCTCACCTGCCGAGCCCTGATTGGCTGCCGACTGCCCCTGCCAGCCCTTTAGCCGGTGGAGGACGCGCTAGCGCTTCCTCAGGCGGTGGCGGCTCTCAGCGGTTTCCCGCACCTCCTCTCCTCACGGGACTGCCTCGGTAGTGCGGGTGGGTGGGGGTAGGGGTGCGGGGCTGCCGCTGGGGCGGGCGGTACCGAGGGATCAAGGAGCGGCTGGAGGTTGGGAAGTCAGACGAGCGAGCTTCCCCTGGTGCAGTCCCTGCTCGTGGGCTGTGCCCGGGGCACCTGGGCTGAGCCGCGGTCCCTCTGAGGGGAGGGAGAGAAGTGGGGGGGCCCGTGCTGTGAGGTAAAGCTGGGACCTGGAGGGGGGATGCTAGGCTGAAAGGACCTAGGCTGAAAGCATCCTGTTCTCTGAGGGTGTGTCTGTAGTGCAGGTGGGTGCTGCTCTGCCCCTCTTCCCTTGTAGGTGGTATGAGAAGGGAGGAGATCCTGGTACCGGTGCTGGGGACCCCCCACCACCCCCCAGGCTGTCTTCTTCTGGGCTGTGAGTACCTAACTTGACCAGTGCTTGAAGGAGGCTGGCAAGGTGTTGTGACCCTGTGGGCCTGTGGTAAGGAGAACAGAGATGAAAACAGTGAGCAGGCCTTGTGGAGAAGGAAAACTAGACCAGTCTGCCAGAAGCAAGGTGGCTGTTCTTAATGATGCTGAGAAAATGACTGTTACGCTCCTTCTGCCCGTGTTAAGCTGTGCTTGTCTTGGGGTTTGAACTAACAATGGGGTTTGTTTGAGACATATTCCTTACAGCTGGAACCCAGCATCATACTGAACATCACATTTATCCCAATTCTGTTTTTTGTAAAGTTATTTGGATTTGCTGTTGGAGTTGCATGCTAAAGATTAGCCATACCGCAAGCTAGATATATATCTCACTTAAACTGTTTAACATACCATAAAGTAATACAGGCCACACCATATAAGAATTTTACTCCTATTGGGATAGATTTTTTCTTGTTCTATCATTATAAAAAACCATAGACAATGGTAGACTTATCTGTGATGCAATACACACTTACCGCTTGTTGTAAAATTGTGAGGAACTCTGTGAAGAGGATCCAACTTTATCAGAACCAAACTGAGGAAACAAACTGTGCTGATGCATTGTACTGATGTGACAACCAGCTGAAAGATAGGAGTGCACACATAACGTAACATAACATTGTGCTTTCCACCCACTGTTCAGGACTGTGACAGGGAAGAGGTGTCCTGAGATTGAAGTGTTCCACGGGCCAGGTTCAGCCTGTGGGCCAACAGCTGAACCATGCTAACTGAAATTGAGATTCATGGCTTTGTTAATGCCACCAAAGTTTTAAATATTCTTTTTAACAACAAGCAAAATGCTTAAAGCCCTGCATTATCTGGGTGCTGTGCTATTTAAAGACCACAGATGACAAATAGTGCTATAACCGTGTGGTCTAGGACAGCTGTCAAGATGCTATTAAATTTAGTTGATAACAGGGAGTATAAATCTTGTGGCACAGCGCAGTAATTCAGGATTCTGTATTAAAGTGACAGTGTCTTTTTGTGGATTGTCTTTTTGCAATACAAGACAAACTCGTGATAACTGGTTCACAACTGAAGCTGTAAAACATGAAAATAGGTTTTCTCTCTTCCACTGTATAAACTGAAGAGATCAGATTTAATGAATGCTCAACTTCAATTATTCAACCTACAACTTAACAAAGAAAAAGGAAATTAACGATGTGTTAATTTCCATATCCATACCATGCCTGTGTTTGGATACCAGTAGATTTCATGATGACAAAACTGAATAGGGTGCAGAACTGGCAAGGGCTTATGTACCTTTCTAGGGCACAAAGTAGCTCTTGGGATTTGATCTGTGACCAAGTAAAGCTGGTTCTCTCTTCCTTTCCTGGGAATCTGTGACTTAAACAAAACAGTTTTGGCTGTCTCCAAGGGGAATGAAACCAGCAACAGTTTTGACTGTTTATAGTTTGAGTTCTCCTTGCTCACATGACATTCATGTTCTTGTCTTCCAAAATACTGAACAGTCTTTGTTGAAAGCCAGATAGCGTATCATGCAAATACGCTGTCATTGTGTAGCTGAAGTTCTCATCCCCAAAAGGAGAACGGGAGCTTGAAGCAATTTGGTAACACATACAAATTTACAATTTTGAAGGTATCCATATATTTTCAGAACTTGGATATTCAGAATTTCAACTAAAGCTTGACAAAAAAAAATAATAATTCTTTGGAAAATTCATATTGTACACTGAAAAATATTGGCACACAAACTCACCAGGATACAGAAACATAATAGGGCAGAAAGGAAAAAAAAGAGAATCATCTGATGCAGCTTATGTTAAACAACAAGCAAAGAGAACAGCTGGATGATCTGACAAGGAATCAGATAGTAGTAATCAGGTAGTTTCTGACAAGGCATAAGAAGGAGGGGAATTCATTGCATCTTTGGTTTTTCTGCATATCCATTAATATGCAGTGTAAACATGAAAAATGCTTTATGCCATCAGTGCTTCTTTCTTTCTATAGGAGAGAACAAAATATAAGATAAAAATATGCAGCAGCATGAAAAAGTTCTGGTATAGCAGAAGCATTGGATATTTGATAATAATACAGTCAAAAGACCCTGCAGCTCCCTCTCATTAGCTTGCTTCTCTTCAAAGCTGACACTAACAATGTGTTTTTGCCAGATTTGTTGTGACAGCATAGGTGTCTTGCCCAGTATATGCTAAAAGTCTTTCTAATGTGACAGTGGATCAAACAACATAACCATTTAATTAGGCAAAGTGACTTTTCTTCCTTTTTCCTTTCCCATCTTCTATAGCAAATGCTGTAAAATTGCTACTTTGTACGTAGAGATCGAGAATGTCACTACATCTGTGTCATTGTTGGTCTATCAATGAAACACTGTAAAGACAGAGTTTCAGCCCACCAGTATTAAAGGAAGAGGAGAGAGCTGGCTATAAGCACTTGTTTCTTCTTGCCCTGTTCTTTTGTTAGTTCCCTTATTAATAAAATATTCTGTACTGTCCCTGTATTTTTTATCTGCCTTCCCCCTTTCTATTTTGGTGGTTTTGCTGAAGTTACTATTGACTTCAAATATCAAACAGGTAGCCGACATTGATTTCTATCCCCCTGTGCACTAAAATTTAAATGAAGGTGAAAGAGCCTTGATTGGGAAGAGAACCCATGACACTTATCATAGACTCATGGAATGGTTTGGGTTGGAAGGGACCTTAAGGATCATCTAGTTCCACCCCCCCCCCCCGCCATGGGCAGGGACACCTTCCACTAGACCAGGTGGCTCAAAGCCCTGTCCAACCTGGCCTTGAATATTCCAGGGATGGGGCATCCACAGCTTCTCTGGGCAACCTGTTCCAGTGCCTCACCACCCTCACAGTAAAGAATTTCTTCCTAATATCTAATCTAAATCTACCTTCTTTCTGTTTAAAACTGTTACCCCTCATCCTGTCACTACCCTCACTTTCTAAAGGACTGATTACCTTCTCTGCTCAGCCAAAGTTATGCTGATCCCTAGAAATCCATGTTGTATTCTTCTGACAGAAAGAATTAGACTTATCTGATCTCATTTACAAAAACATAGGGAAAATTGGTTTTCTCTTAGCATGATATTTTTAGCAGTGTAATTGCTGACTGAGGTAGACCTTGCATCATAGAGAAAAAGATCAGAATTTAACTTCTCAAAGAGTAGCAGACTTTTTTCATATCCTTAAACTGAACTATTTAACTGTTAAAATGAACTATTTTGCTGATAATTTTTCTTGGAAAAAATTCCAAGCACACACATTTGAAAAGGAACAAATCCTCCACAGGATCTGGATTGTTGACCCTGCTTTTGTTTTGGGGGATAGATTTGAAATTTTTTTCTCCAGAAAGTCACTGCACTGGAATAGACTTCTGAGACATAATTAAAGGTAATAGCTTCAAATCCACTGAAACTCCTAAGTGTTTGTTAAACGCTCTTAGTTATCCATAATTGAATATGCAGTTAAGATTTTAGTCAATTTGTCTTAAAGTATTTCAGTTCATTGGCTTTATAAGATCTCCTGGGTTCATCATTACATTACATTTGCTGCATACCTTCCCTCATCCCTTTCATTTTCCAGTTAATGCCCAAGCCTATTTCCATGCAAAGGGCTGGTGCTTAAGACATGAACAAACTGCATCTTAGTTTTACTTGCATACATTTAGGTCCCAATGAAAACCCTCATGTTGAAAACATTTGGGTTAATTTTAGGCATTAGATTTAGCAGGAATATTCATATAAGTAAATATTTTCACAATTGCTTTTGTCCCAGAGGATAGAGACGAAATGAAATTTGAAGCCTAATATATTACTTTTTCCTGTGAATTTCATAGGAGAGCACTGCCTTTTCATTTCTTTTCCTTTAAAAGGATAGTTAAAATGATGAGATTTATTAAACAGAATCTATCAAGATGTAATGTATGAATTGATAATATGACAATATAAAAAAATCAAATCCATACTTCTTTTCTGTTGGTAACCCTTGGTTTTCTGTATGACCAAAGTTCAGCCTCTGTAAATCTCACTACAGTTTTGCATTCGGATTGGGCAAAGAAACAGCATCGTTTTCTGACAAATTTCATTTTTTTGCTTCTAATGAGCTAGCAAATGTAGTAGTGTGGCTTTTATTACTATTCTTGCTTACATGCTTGTGTTTTTTCCTTCTGAACCATAAAAAATTGTTTGGTGTGTCTTAGGCTTAATAAACTGCGTAGGTTCTTCAGGTGAAAAAATATTACGTATCAGACCTAAGTAATGAAGATATTTGTGATGATGCCATTGTCTGTATTTTAAAGAAGTGAAAATAGCATTGAAAGAGGGAAGGACTAATTGTTCATATACTGCTTACACAAATCTACTGCTTCAGACTGGTTCACTTTTATATCCACATGGAACTGAACTGAGATTGTTATTCTTGGCATACATCCAGGGATATATGTTTGAAAGCACTGAAGTTAAAGGCTGTGGAATTCAAGCTTAATTTTTTTTTTAAGTTCACATTGTTGACATAGATTATGCTGAAATTTGTCCAAGAGATGCAGATGCAAAATTATGAAACTTATTGTAGTTACAGTTAAACTAGCATCAGTGTGCCCCTTTACCATGCAGTAAAGGGTCCTTCCCAGGCTTTTGTTACTTTGCCATGATGAAGGGGGCGTCATCTACTTTCTGCAGATTTTTAGCTGAAGTGTCTTTTTCAATTTAAATTAAGTGAAAAGTATTCAATACTTAACTGTTGTTGCTGTTTTGTTACCTGAAGCATTTGCCTGACAAAAAAAAGTCTCTGAAATATCCTGTAAGACTTCCTATCATTAGCAGCTTGACAGCAGTGTAGTGTTTTGATTTAGATTAGTTGCTCATTGTGGCTGCTATTAAAATTTTTGCTTTCCCTGAAAACTGTATTTCAATTACTTTTTTGTGAGAAGATGAAGGAGCTGGTCTTGAAGGTGAATTGGGATACTTTGTGTGGTTAGGATTCAAGTTCTTTCTATTCAGTCATTTTCATTCTTTATAAAACATGGTTTTATTGGGTTTTTATCATTTAATATACTCACTTGAAGTTGAGAGAAGTTACCTAATAATTTTGCAGCTAAGAACTCTTTTATGTTTCAAAGGCAAAATAATTCAACTGAGCTAAATAAACCTTGCAAAACCAGGATGTATTTATTCCTTACCAAGATCATTCCTTGAAGTCTTCACTTAGTGTGAAGCAACAGCAAGTGAACAAGTGGTTGCAATACCCCTTTCTCATTCTGATTGCTGCTAGGGAACTGCCCCAAGGCCTGCAGCAGTGATTTTCCCCAGCATTCAGGAATATTTCTTAATTAACTGTGCTCTGCTTCTATTTGACCTCACTTTAGACTTCCGTGAACAGATTCCATTATGTGCCTTGTGTTTCTGGCAAACTTCCATCATACCTTCTTTGGGTTTGATTGAGATGAGAAGCAACAACAGGCCAAGCAACTGGGCAGAACAAACCTAATCAGAAATGTGAATTATGATTCACTTTTATAGTTGAATGGAACAGAAATGTTCCCAGTTCTTCCATATGCTGTATTCTCATTTAAAATAATACAAGTGAAACAAATGTATAGATGCAGTTAACTAGGAAGATGATTATGAAAAAAAGCTGTAGCACAAAAACTTGATTGATGCAGTAGCCTAAACAGCACTTTCTTCCTCACTGATTTTGGCCTTAGTTGATTTGTAGGATTCAGTGAAGAACATTCTCAAACCTAGTCGCAGTGAGCTGCATTGAAAGTGTTTGAGCTGTAGTTTGACTGTTAGGCAGCCCTTTATGCAAAAACTAGAGCTTTCTGCATCGTTTCCTCAATAGCTAGCTCTGTTCAGACAGTGCTGTGCTAACATGCCCGTGTTGCTTCCAGAGCTGAGCTGATCCTGGAAACTTCATAGCCATGCTTGCTAGGTATTCAAGTCTGAGCTAGCTCACTCCTTGTGGAAGCAAGCTGAAGAATCTTCATACCTGATGCTAATAATCTGTAATCTAAATTGCCTGCAGACATTGCTTGTGAAAGGTGATGGCTCTAGTGGCTGATGCTTCTCATTTAACCAAAACTTGCAGTCTTGAGCCTTCCATGAAACTAATGACAATTTTATCTGAACAAACTTGGGTGTGCTCTTCATAGCACAGAGACAATAAATTACTAACAACTGGATAAGTTCAGATAGCCAAATCAGTAGCTAGGTTGAAAATGTTACCCTTGGCTTCTGTTTCCTTGAATCAGACCACAGGGCATAGAAGTCAAGACTAACCTGTTGTTCCCCTTTGCCCCACATCCCAAGCCTACCAAGCATACCAAGTCTTCAAGTGTTCAGTGTTGAACACCATACAAATTGCCATTCACGCTACCACATACAGTTCAAGACATTTCATACCTGCAGTACTATACAGCTGTGGCCCAATAATTTAATGGCTATCACAAGAATTATTATGAAATTGTGCTCCACTTTCAAACATTCTCCACACCCCCCACCAGCCCCATCCCCCCTGATTTAAGACAGAGAAATGACATTCTCTCACTAAGCATATTTTCTGGGGGGTTGCATTGAGTCTGGCTTTCAGTCACAAAAATAAGTCAGCTTTTTAGCTACATTTACCAAAATTAGCAGTCACTCCAGGATAGTCAAAGGAGTTTCATTAGAATCAAATTAACTGTATGTCCTCTACAGTGTAATTATAGAGCTCTATACATTGAGGTAAAGAAGAATACTTATTGATCTTTCTTTGTGTAACAGGACAGAATAACAGCACCAATGTTGTGTACATGTTCTGCCTAATAGTATAGGTTAGGAAGTATTTCTCCCCACTGGAGTGTGAACCAGAACAATTAACAGCTAATATTTTCTTCCACTGAGAAAATCACTTAAAATTTTCTTTTAGCTTTCTAGCCCAATTAATGATTATTTAGATTGTACTGGTGTTACATCTTAGGCTAAAGAACATAAATTTTCTGAAGTTCAGTGGTCCATCTTCCTATGGCTGAAATAAAAAACCAACCACCAAAACCCAAAAAGCCCACAACAGTTTATGTAAGTTAGTAAGTGGGAAATAGTATCCCAAGTCCACATAAGGTAGACTCACCCATAAGGTAGACTTTATCACTAACAAATTAGTCATTTGTTCTGCTTTCAAAATATGATTTAGAAAGCTCAATTCAAGTAGCAAACATCAATTAAAAAAAAAAGTAAATAGCACTTACTGAAACCATTGGCACAGTGTGTTAAGCTTTTCTTTCACGAGCTACCCTACAGATAGTGTCTGACCTGTCACCTGGAGAGAGAGAGAGACCTAATGCTCACTTGTTAAGGAAAAAGTCTTCATCACTAGGGCCATAATTTTTGCCTGTACAGTTCTTCAGACTGCAGCTATTTCGCGCATATGATGTGCCACACAGTCTGGCACCCTACTCATTATTTTCTGATTCTCCACATCCTACACAGGTCTATTACTTAGATGCAATGCCAACACTCGGATTTTAGGACCAGACCTTTCTATTTCCAATTGACAGATACCAATTTTTTTTACATGTAATTCTCTTAGCTTACTCCAGATTTCCACAGATGCCTGTCACCTGCCATAATATAGAAATCAGAATAGCAGAAGGTTGGAAAGAGACGTGAATCTTCTGGTAAACTGTGAGTTATGAATAATAAAGTGTGTAACAAATACATGCGGAGTTGCTAGAATTTAGTATAAATAAATTAAAACATGATATTTGGATTATGGTATTAAATCTGCACTTAGAAGAGGGAATAACTACAGTATCTGACATTTTGGCATGTTACGTATTAAAATATACTATTTTTAACAATGTCAGTCACAGATAAAATTCTTACTGTATATCTTTCTCCATAGAATATATACAAGTGACAAACAACTTGCTACAGTTGCCGTCATTTATCCAGACTTATTAAAATATTCTTAAATAATGGAAAAATTGAAATGAACTGGGACCTGAGTTGTAAAAAGATGTTAATAATTAGCCAACAAATTTCCGGTGATGTTTCACAATATATTCTCCTTTTCAATGGTTGGTAGTAAGTGTTCAGTGAGAAAACAGATATGAACTGAAGCAAAGAAAAAATGTCAGGTCATCTAATGAAACTGATGTCAGTGAACCAGCATGATGAGGGATTATGTTTAAAGGCAGTGGAAAGCATTTGAATCTGTATTGGGTAAAAGGGTTGTCTTTTCTGACTTGCTTTAGTGGTGACTAAGACGCCTTTATGCACCATTTCCTGAGTAAAGAGGCAGATTCAAAACTGAGTGCAAGGAATATGTTCAATCCAGATACACTGGCAAAAGGCAGAAAATGTACTTTGGATATCCAAATCCTGTTTTAGAAAAATCTGCCTTCATGGTAGAAGATTCTAGTGCTCCCACGGTACCCACTCATTTCTCCAGTCCTCAGAAATACTGCTGTTTAGAGATTTCAAAAGCCAGAGTAAGTATAAAGGCCATATAGGATATATTTCATCAACTGTGAAGTTATGCAAAGCTGCTAAGAATGTGCTTAGGTTGAAGTAAGGGGTAATCCTGTCCTATGGGATTATTCATTCTTCTAATCTAAACACACTTAATACTTTCCCGCATTGGTTCTGTTACTGGCAAATATTTATTTAATACATTTGTATTAGCCAGGCTGCACATGAAAGGATGAAGTCAGTCTTCCTACACTTTATGCAGTCTTGTAGGACATGTAGCGTTTCCTAATGTTCATTTGAAGTCTGGGGCAAAACTTTGGTCCTAATTCCTCATTAAGTCTACAAACTGATTTTCCCTTTTAAGTGAGGGAAAAATACATTTCTCCTGACTGTTTATTTTTAAAGAGGAAGAATAAATAGGAAACAGTTTGAAATGTTATTCTGATAACATTTTCTTTATTTTATACATCATATACAGATCTTATAGCTTCAGTTACATGTTCACTGCTTTTTCCTGTGGATGTTTCTCCAGGAAAAATGCAGTCATGTCGTTACAAAATGACAGATAACCATTACCAATAATACAATTGTCATTGTATCTCACAGATGACATGTAATTATTTTCTAGGATATTTGCATTTTCTCTTGATGTGTAGCATAAATGAAACAATTTCCAACTGTCTCGGTCTTGAGAGAGAATAATAATTATATTTAACAGATTAATTTCATGATTGCAACTGTATTAACAGAAACCAGGGTGCAAAAGCACTGCAAAAAAAACCTCCCACAAACCCCTCTCCATTTATTACTTCACTCAAAGTTGTCTTTCACATCAGGAGAAATACAAAATATATACCTAGGATTCTAGAATCCAAATGACTTCCAGCTAACTTGATATTATCTTTTCAAAAAGTGATTTATTATCAGTATGAAAGAAGTCCAATACTTGGAATTCAGTATGTTATTTTGCCACAAATAAAAGCATGCCTTGGAAGATCATTTCACCTTTCTGTTACCCATGATGTATTCAAGGCAGTTAATATGCAGCCCTCAGATTTCTGGCAGCTGAAATTTTAGTAAAGAAGCATCTTTTTCAAGCTATCTTAATCATCACATTCTTCTTTCCTTATCTTTTTTTTTGCCATAAAGATTTCATTTCAATTAACAGTTCATTAAACTTGTCATTGCCTTTTTGAAGGACATGTTCAATTCAATTACAAATTAGGTTCCCATTTTTTCAGGTTTTTCTAGGTTGTTGCCTAATGGGTAGAAGTTGATAGAGGATTCTATTACTATAATCTTTAATTAGGAAGACTCACATTTTCTGCATGTCTTAGGGTTTAATATTGCCATTTGTTAATATAATATTTTGAGTACCTGTAATTGCAATAGGAATCATATCAAAATTAGAACTACAGAGTTCTCTGGCACCTGGTGTTGTAGAGGAGAGGTCAGTGAACTGTTGCAGTGCATAAACGTGAGACTTAGTTGTGAAGCAGTATGAGACAGGAGCTAAGTGTGTGTCATGCTCAAAAGAACAGTCAAGTCTTGGGCAAGGTAGTGGATGAGAGAGAAAATAGATGTATATTGAAAAGTGACTTATAATAGCAATGAAAAATAAGGTAAAAATGTTCAGTGACAGAGTCTGGAATCAAGACCAGTCCTTACAAACAAGTGAACACACTAGGTCATGCTTTTTTGCTGCTGCAGAGACAAAGGAGATAATCTCTTCATGCCTAGGATGAACAGAAAAAGATAAAATGGAACAATGGAAGCAAATTGAAGCAAAAAGACTGAAATGTCTTTTTCTGGTGACTAACATGGTAGTAGAATTAATGCCCTGGAATTATTTGTCCTGGGAAACTATATGACACTATACATAGTGTCCATCATTAGAGGACCACGAGAAGAGGTTGGACAAACATCTGTCATGAATGACCTATATGTCCTACCTTGGAGAAGGTAGATGTATTAACCAACTTCTTTTATCTTTTTAATTTTAATATACAGAAGAATCCTTGAAATTAAGTGATAAAAGGATGTCAAGAAAGGGTTTATCCAATGCATGTGTTGAATTAATTGGGAAAATAGCAGAAGGAAAAATGTTATTTTTTGTTTTATTTTTTACTTCCTAACCAGCTACCATCTCTCCAGACTAATCTAGAACTCAAAGCAAAGGATTAGCATACTCCTTTTCCAAATAAAATAGTTTCCCATAAGCTTCCTTAAAAATTCAGCACACTCACACTGCTAAAACCTTCCCTTTTAGTTTGTACAAAAAGTGTCTGAAGCCATATGTTTACTATAGGGCAGGTTTCAATATTAAGAGAGAAAAGCAGGGTTAGCTGGTCGAGTTTAGCAGAGATTCACTGTGTTGGATTTTTTCGGTAAATGTCGGTAGAGTGATTGACAACAAAGGCACCAGTTCTCCGAATTAAGAAGGTGTTTGAGGAAGGATGCTCAGATTTTATTTGGCAGTAGGAGTACAAGTAATGCCATCTAGTTACCTTAACAGATTCTGTGATACTAGAACCTCAACCAGGCTCTAAAAATTACTTAATATGAATAAAAAATGTATTTTTTCCTTGTATAATGGATGAGCTATCTTAAAATAGTGCCATGAATAAAACCCTCTAGCTCAACAGCAAAATGCTCAAGTTGTCATCATGTCTCTGTGTATGAGACATGACAATCAGTTCCACTGAATTCAACTGTAATAAAAAAAAATCATAAGACTTGGGGATTTCAGTTACCCCCAAGAAGGGCACCCCAGCGTATGGAGAAATATTCATTGTGGTTGTACACTGCAGGCTTATGCTTGTTGAAAGGTGTAATTCTTGCTGTTGTCCTCAAATACAGTCCTAAAATCCTTTTCTGCAGGATGTGTGAAAATCTAGTTCAAGTACCCAATGTATTGTGTAGTGTAAAAGAAAGGGTCATTAAGCTATACAAGAGTATCTGACAGTGGAATTGATAAGCACCAGTTGAGAGACTGGCCCATGCACGGAGAAAATAATAAGGTTACACCATTCCTGCAAGAAATGTGTCACTGAGCATGACCTAGTATGGGTCATAGGTTCTTGGCTATATGATTCTTTCATGAAAAATGATCTATGAGTACTAGCTTTTTATTGTTGCTTATCAAAACATCTAAATTTGCAAAAACAACTGGATTTGACTCTTGATGAAAGAATTGCTTTGTAAGAGTGAGGGTAAATTAATTATTAATAGTTAAATAATCACAATATTAATAATTAAATAGTAAATACAAGTTTAAAGGCAAGTTTTCCTAAGCTTAGTGAAAAATGATTGCTAGAGGTGCACCAAATTAAAGCACTGCAGAGATAACTGCTGTGTGAGGCATTCCCCCTCTATAATCAGTGGAGATGGTGCCATCAAATCCCTGAGCTTCTTCAACCCTTAAATCTTTATATGCTGCCAGCTCCATGTAGCTGTTTTGTAGCACAAAGTGCTTTTATTTAGGGAAGCTGTACTGTGGGACCTATGTGAGGGAAATAACCTTGATATTCTGCTGAAGGGAAAGAGGACATTTGGTTTTGTTTCCAAGGGATGGCAGAAAGTGCACCATTTTCTCTAAACTAATTTGAACCATACTCTGTGGTCAGATGCCAAGTGTGTGTCTGGAGATGTCATTTGTCCGGGTGTCAGCACCGCTTTATGCACAAAGGAGCGCTGGGGGGGGCTGTAGCTGTGCAACCGTGGCCATCCCTGGGCTCCACGCTTCCCCACTGAGGCTGGGGTGGCCCCAAGGGGGACAGGAGCCGTCAGGCACAGCTCTGAGGAGAGATGCCCAATGAGAGCATCTGAATGAGGCAAGCCCCAGGGCAGGAGCTGTGTTTCCCACGAGGGTCTGGGGGTGTCCCCTGTGTCACACCCCTGGGGCCACCCCGGGGCTCACCTGGGGACTGCGCCCTGCCCACAGGTGCCCGTGCCCATGCTCTGACAAGGGGCACATCGTGTGCCCAGCGTGCACAGCGCCTTTGCAGTGCTCCCAGACCATCAGCCGGAGATTTAGGCATCATTCTTCTGTGCAGGTGGAGAGCCGGTCTCAGCATCCCTAGCTGGGCTGGACAAGGTCCGTGTGGAGACTGTGGTTATGAGTTACATAAATCCAAGGTCGTGCAATATGAGAGTCTAAAGGAGCTCATCTCAAATGTGCAATCGTCTGAGTGGTGTTAACCCAGCCTGTCCTGGGCACACTTGAAGCATAGGAGGCAGAAGCTGATTTTGCATTATGCAACAGAATATTCTGTGGAATCTCCTTAGGTAGTGCCAACCTATGCAGGCTTGAGCTCTTATACTCACATTACAGAGTGCCTGGAAGAGATATAGCTTAGGTCTGAAAGCAGTATAGTTGTCCTAGCACAGTGCTGTGACTGAACTGCTGCAACTCTTACTGTTCCCCATTCTGGTGCTGTGTTGGTTGCTGCTTGTTCAGTTGCCCATGGACCACACTTTGTGTGAGAAAGACCTGCTCACAGAGGTTCAATTTTTAAACACAGATTCAAGAGTAGATGGTAGCTGCTTTAATAGAGCTGTGCTGTAAGGAACAAGGACACAAAATACACTGCTTCACGAAAGGGTCATGATCATTTGTAAGCTGTTCTCTCAGGCATAACCATTTCTTTTCTTCTGTGTATAACACCCAATACAACGGTACATTAACTCTAGATGCTATATTAATGCAAATAGTAATCAAAGACATTGCCTGAGCAATATTCCTAATTAGTCTCTTAGTGAATATTTTGAGACCAAGATTACAGAGCAAACTTTCTTCTTTTTAACTATCCAGCAAGCACAGATAGAACAGTTGAACAAAGAAGCAGCAAATTGTTATCAGCAACTCTAGCTTAAAAGATTTAAGGCCCGAGATCTGGTTTGTGAATGGTGAAGCCAAGGCCAGCTACTCCTATTTTTCAGTAATCATTTCTGGTCAGATCTTAGTCAACAAGAAGTCAGTTCAGTTTAAGTTTAGACCTATCTTGCTTCCATAGTTTCCCTAACTCTACTCAGCTTGTGGGAATTTTGATTTAGAGAACAGTCCAAGAGCTAGATATCAACAGTTGATGAGAAAATGCTTCTCTCTCCATTGCATAAAGGCATCATAACTTACACTCCCCTCATTCTTCGTTAATATGCATTTAGACAATTTATATACCACTTTATTCATTAGCATATAAATTGCTGCCAATATACTGCATTCCCAGAGCAAAAATAAACCAGTGTGAGGAAAGGAAAAGCCACCACCAAATGCCTAGTATTTTTATATCTATAGCTGCTTCAGTGAATTATAACCCAACAGAGTCAAACTGTTACACTGTGCTTCACTATGCAGAAATGCTGCTGTGATTATTTCCTCACCACTGTCAATGCCTTACATTTTGAAATATCAAAATATTTTCTGAAATGGAACCGTTATTTCCTGTTTGGAAAGCAAGCAAACATTTCTGTAAAATATTTCAAATAAAAATTTAAAATCGGGTTGTTATTATTTGTGTTACAATGTCACTCAAGCTCCAAACTATGGCAGTAAAGCTGCCATGATTATGAATGCAAGGCTGCTCTTTTAATATGAATCTGCAAACTCTTTGCTTACATGTGACGCAAGAGAGTATGTCTATATCCTATTGACAGTAGGGATGCCAATATTCCTTACAAAAATATGGTTTGGACACCTATACTTTGTGCTAGTTCGGTAAGCAAATCAAACAAGTTTTCTACTAGCAAAAGACTAGCTTTGCTAGTACATCTGTGTTTAGAAAAAGATTTTTGATATTCTAGTTTGGGACACTAACAGATAAACTCGTTTGAGTCTTCCTGCAGTGGTTTAAGAGGATGTTGTCTCATCTGATCATCCTGCAGAAGAGAAAGTGACCCCCCCATTTCAACCATTGCAATGCAAGGTTGATACTCTTAGCTTAAACCACTTCTCAAGACAGATTTGAAATGGGGTGCAAAACAATGTTGTTTGTTTACTAGTAGTCATGTCCTGTGTCTGAAGTGAGGTGTCCAGGAAGAGGTACTAACGTGTAAAGTCACTGCAGCCAGGTCTGATAGACCTTTTGGTGAGGATATCCAATGTCACACAATCTGTGCTCCATTTGGGACATGAATTCTAAGTTCAGGTCAGAATCAGGGACATCAGAACTTCCAGTCAGTACCTCAAATCCCCCTGTGGCCTGTTCCAGCTTTTGTGACATTCCAGTGGAGCTGGAATCACAGTGGAATTTCTCTAGGTGTAATGAAGGGAACTTATATTGGACCTTCAGAAATAAGAGATATGAACAGTAAGAGCATACCTATTTGAATTACAGTATTTACCTACAGAGAAAAATATTTTACTCAGGAAAAGAATTGTAAATTCCATAGCATGTAGGAAGAAATAGCTTGATATGAAGTTGTAAGATGCAGTCAATTTTAGTACAGAAGAAGATGGATTTATTTTAGCAATTGCTTTTCAAATCCTTGTTTTGTTTCAAATCTTACTCCAGCTATGTGTCTGTGAACACAGTTAAGCCCACTTGGCTTTCTGATGGAGGGCCTGATCGATTTAATGCCTTCAGGCAACATTACCAGCCAGCTGCTTTTTCTATCATATGGTGGGCAGTATGATGTATTTTTTAAAATCTGAGAATGAACTCTGAATTTCTGGTTCAATGGCAGGATATCATTTGGCCACAGTGAAAAATCCACATATGCTACAACAAATTTTTCATTGATATGATGCTGTCTTAAACTAGAGAACACATTTCAGGATCATACACATCTATTAAATTTCTGGATCCCTCAAGAGAATTGATACTTGGTTTTCTAAAGCTGTGCATTGAAGGAAAGTACCCATCAATAAATTTAACCCAAGGTGAGTCCGTAGAAATCTATTCAGTTCTTGTCATTCTTTTGCCTAAGTATTCAGCATAATGCAGAATCTCTCCAACACATGCCGGAGTAATACTGGCCTTTAGCACCTGGATTCTTTGAAATTTCAGGATATTCATTCTTTAAATTCTCAAGGGACTATATTTATATATTAAAAACTGTCAATATCCATTCTGTGGAATTAATTTTGTATATTTACGACTATATTTGTTAATGTTCTCAGAGTTTGATTACCTGTGGGGTTTCCCAGTTTTTCGCCATGTGGTATCAGACACGAACAAATGGTAGTTCTCAGTCGCTTGGAACTGATATGAAGCACTGAGGCAGTGGTAGAATCTTGCAGCTAAAATAATATTTACCAATTACTAGTTTCCTTAAGAGCTGAAAGCTATGTATACTATAAACACTGATGTGTGATTATGAAATGTTCAGGGAAAACACAATGAAACCCTTCTTAATATAAATGCTATTGAATTTAGGCAAATAAAATTCAAATTTAAAATGCTTAAAATTAAAAGTCATTAGTTTTGGTGTATCGAGGAAGTCTGATCTTAGGCATTGTACTGAGGGAAGACTTCTGTAAAGTTTTTAACTAGCTCTAGAAGTTTCTTAAGCTTGTGAAGAATGTTTCAGAATCCAATTAGGATCTTTATGTAAGTTGATCAGTTACCTATCCTCCAGGGATACCTATTTGTACTAGGAGTAAATACTTGAGTAAGGTATGTGTACACGGTAAATTGATGGAAGCTTATACACAGCTATATTATCATGTTCCCACACTAAATAAATCTTACTAATTATGCAGAAGATTGTTTCCCTATTGCAGCCTAATGATTTACCTCCTGACTCTGCTAGGGTGTATGATCTTTATGTATAATTATGCTGCTGGCATCCTGGAAGATTTGTTGATAGGGTTACTTTATGGAAGACAACACCATCTTCTATTTAAGACAGTCAGTTTAAAGTCATTATGACCTTCATCTCCATGCAGCTTTGATTCATCTGGACTGTGCTTTCAGTTGTAGGTTATCAGTAACACACAAATAATAATCTACTACTTATTTTCAAACGGCAACAAAATTTCTGTCAGGATCAGAAGTGTAATAAACATAGCAGAAATATATCTGTATCGCCGGCCTGAATGAACAAAGCAGTCCACACTGTAATAGCCCTTTTAAAGGTAGGTATATAAGTGTTACCATTGCTTTTTATAAAGCAGGCAAAAACCTTCCTCTTTGCCTTCTCGCGTGATACCTGGTCTTTGGCTGCACAAACTTCTTCTGACCCTGAATGCTGCTATGGAATTCATATCAGTCTCAGAAGGCTCATTTGTATTTTCAGTTTTCTATTAAGTAAAACTTATCCACTCTATTGCTTTAAGCAAGACCAGTAATAAATATTTAGGAAACTCCCATGAAGATAACAGCTTATCAGAAAAGATTATTATCTCTCTTTGCAGCAGTATTAAATCCTTATTTTTCTAGCCTACAAATCAACTCTGAAACTATCACTAATTGCTGGTGAAAAAAACCCAGCCACCCAACCCATTAAGCTTGGAAAGCACCAAGTTAAATGTTATTTCTCCAAAGAGCAGTGCTCAATTTTTCTGCCATGGGAAGAAATAAGTTAGTGATCATATCCTACTCAAATGTAGCAGCTACAATGTTTAATCTCAAGCCTTCTTATATGCAGACCAAATCATTTTAGATGATTAATAAATATTTTATGATGCAGACACATATACAGAAATCTGAAAAAGGAGAGAATAAGCAGTCCCTTCTTTGGATGCATAGTGTCCTTGGATTGATTTGGAAATTTAATTTGCTAGAGAATTAGGAAATTGTTTCCTTAAAACTTAAAAATATGATCTGGGGATACTGCAATAGCTGTGTATTTGATTACTAGCGTAGTTCTATTAGAGTGGTGTTGTGGTTTAACCCCAGCTGGCAACTGAGCACCACACAGCTGCTCGCTCACTCACTCCCCTGCCTGTGGGATGGGGGAGAGAATCGGAAGAGTAAAAGTGAGCAAACTCGTGGGTTGAGATAAGAACAGTTAAATAATTGAAATAAAATGATAATAAAAGAATATACAAAGCAAGTGATGCACTGTGCAATTGCTCACCACCTGCCGACCGATGTCCAGCCAGTCCCTGAGCAGTGGCCCCCCCGGCCAGCTTTCCCCAGTTTATGTACTGAGCATGACGTCCCATGGTGTGGAATGTCCCTTTGGCCAGTTTGGGTCAGCTGTCCTGGCTGTGCCCCCTCCCAGCTTCTCGCTGGCAGGGTGTGAGAAGCTGAAAAGTCCTTGACTAGTGTAAGCACTGCTCAGCAACAACTAAACCATCAGTGTGTTATCAACATTATTCTCATACTAAATCCAAAGCACAGCACTGTACCAGCTACTAGGAAGAAAATTAACTCTATCCCAGCTGAAACCAGGACAAGTGGACGTGTAGTTTTCTTTTCCTAGATAGATATATTGCATCTAAATGAACACCACTAATCCCTTGTAGGGAAAAAAGTTTCAAATAATCAAACAAGACCCAAAATCCAACATGCTTTGAGCACGTTATTTAGCAGCCTGTGCAAACACAGATCTGTTTGGTCTAAACTGTTCCCATCTGGCTTAGCAGAGCGACATCAGCTCCTCTCCAGATTGTGCTGAGGGTTTCAGCTGATTGCTGTCTTTTGTGCTAATAAGCACAGAACTCATTCTGCCTAACGATGGAGCTCTGTAACATGAACATCTGGGGAAGCACAAGGTGTCTTGTTAAGTCTTGATATCTCCACATGTAAGAGTTCAATGAATCCTTAATGGTGTGACAGTTTCTCTGATAACAGAATTAATTAGCAGGCCTCATCTAAACCACTGTTGCTTTGACGTGGTGTCTTCCTACAAAGGTCTTTTGACTTGTCATCATAACTCTTGCTCTAAGTGAAAACAGGCACTTGTTAAAAAATATGAGACAAAAGACATGATCAGCCATTTTTTGCTCTTTCACTGTACCTGTGAAATTTTAAAAAAAGTTGGGCAAATATTGACCATGATTGAAGGTAATGACCTCAAGCATTTGGTTTCGTTCTCTGAAACCTTCTGGCAAGCATTGCGTTCTTCCTTCTGTGTTAAGCAGTATTATGTTTAGGGAAATACAAAAAGCTTTACTTGGCTTATCTTTTCTTCTATTGTAAAGACTTATACAAAGTCAGCATGATCCATCATAGTCATTCTGTTATAAGTCTATGAGGAAAATGGAAGTGAATTACAACAGAAAATTTGAGAGGCATGCCAAATTAAATGAAAAATTTGCTCTTTAAAAAAATCTCATGGGAAAATAATGTGTTGAAACACTCTTTAATGTTTGATTCAGATGTCAGGAGAGTAGGTTGTTTAGAAGGCTAGAGAGATCGGATTGTAAAAGACAGATGAGAAATAGTAGAGGGTAAATTGCTAGGACGCTGGAGGTATTTATGTGACTAAAATTGACCTTTAGCCTGATTTTAAATGTTTTAACTTGTATGTCACATGAAAAATATGTTAGCATGTGTGAGGTAGTTTTGATATCTGTATTTATTAGAGCATAGGCAAACACTAGAAATTAACATAAATATGACTGCTAAGTTTGTAAAAAAGCATGTATACAAAATATACAGAAAAATTATTTCTATTTTTGGATGCATGATAGCTTCAACAGATATGGGATTCATTGGGACTATTGCACTTGTGCAAATGACCTTGAACACATTAAATTCTGCATTCAAGAGTTAATTGCATATGAGCTATGGGTACAGCATGAGGTCTACCAAACCCAACACTCCATATTTTTTTGGCTCGCACCCAAGAAATCCATAGAAAAATACAGCCACGCCAAGTCAGCCACCTGTATAAATTACTGCTTATTAATTTTATCTTCAAAATGTGATTATGAGATATGGATGCACTGTCCCCCACTTCACTGATGGGAAAGTTAAATGTGAGATAGTTTGTCTTGTGCAAAATTAGGAATTAGATCTTTATCTTCTAAGTCTCCATCAGGAGCTTTATCTTCTTTCCTGTTTCTGTGCAACTATCATATACTGAACAATGGCTATGGAGGAGGGGAGAATGCAGATTAACTTCTCCCTACACAGCATGAACATATCCTTGTTTTGTTTATCTGTGAACCTCTGTAAGGACATAAATGCCATTCAGATTCACTTCTTATCTATCCCTATTTCATCTAGTTTCTGGTGGAACAGTAAATCTGGATGGTTCAATGATTGCATTGGTATGAAAAGTTAAAAATCATGATGACTGTGATTGATACTGGCAGATAACGTTGCCAGATATTTAAATTCTTTGTTTTATTATACTATCTATGCATGCTAGGCATGGACCATGACTTCCATTAACTATATATTCTTAAAAAAAAAAAAAAAAGACACATATGATGTGTGTTGCCCCCTTTACCCTCTTGTAAGTGTAAGGTAATTTATCCCTTTATTCCCCCTAATTGTTCCTGTGATAATTTGTTTATACCCTGAGAAAACTTAGCATGAAGCCTGGGCTGGGAGACTTGAACTCAGAGTTAAAGATAGTATCTAGGTCATGGGCCTGATTACCAAATGGGATGTAAATCTGTGGTACTGTTATTAGAGTCCTAAATAAAAAAAAATTGCCACATGAAAACACAGTAGAGGCAAAACTAGAGTTCAGTTGGAAGGAAGGAGGCTGAGGGGAGACCTTATCACTCTCTGCAACTACCTGAAAGGAGGTTGTAGCGAGGTGGGGGTCGATCTCTTCTCCCAAGTAACAGCGATAGGACAAGAGGAAATGGCCTCAAGTTGTGCCAGGGGAGGTTTAGATTGGGTATTAGGAAAAGTTTCTTTATGGAAAGGGTTGTCAAGCATTGGAACAGGCTGCCCAGGGAAGCAGTTGAGTCACCATCCCTGGAGGTATTTAAAAGACGTGTAGATGTGGCACTTAGGGCCATGCTTTAGTGGTGGACTTGGCAGTGCTGGGTTAACGGTTGGACTTGATGATCTTAAAGGTCCTTTCCAACCTAAACGATTCTATGATTCTATATATGAAAATAAAAATGCTGAATGGGCAGAAGAAATGTCTTTTCAAGTCAGCATGTGGCTGGCTACCTGTGCAGCTGAGAATTGCATCCTTAATGAGACACACGGACAGATGCTTAGTTGGTGTAAATCAGTATAGCTCCACTGAAGTCTGTGTAGCTGGACTGATTTAAATCAGCCAGGATCCAGGCCTGCTGCCATTAGAGACAAAGACAAGCTACTTTCAAGTTCAGCACTGGAAGCCTGTAGAATCCAGCAAACTCCTGAATACACAAATAGCTGAAGCGCCAAGTAGTGCCACTGCTTTTGGCCATTTAGTGACAATGGTATAAGTGCTTCATTTAACAATGATTTCCTGTTTCCTTTAAAGTTCTCTGTACCACTTATTGTTCCCAAGGCAGCTCTGTACTATTCAGGTGCTCCTAATGCTCTCTGAAATTTATTTTGGAGTTGATATTTTCAAAGTGAAGGGCAGTAAAACTGACTTATTTCTTCTGACTTACATGAGCATGTAAGAAAATTCTTTAGCAGTTGGTAAAGTATGTTTGAGGTGCTGAGATAAACTTGGCAAATTGAGTACTTTTTACACTTGGATTTTAGTAGATTCCTTATAGTTTGGAGGCTTATATTAAATTTTTTTTCTAAATTTTTTTCATGATAAGTCTAGGGTATGCTGGCAGAGTTGCAATATGGGATGTTAGGAGTTAGCAAGAGACAGGTAACGTATATGCTCTCCACCAGAAATGTTGTGGGAAACATTAAAGTTCCAGCTTTAAAATGGGTCATGGTGCGAATGGGAACTGATGTTCCTGTAAGTGCAGACTGGCCATTCATGTGTGACTAAATAAATAAATAAACAGATGAACTCACAACCTACTTTGCAGACAGGTAAGGCTGTCCTATTAAATTATTATTTAAACTGTGCTAACCCACTTTATGGTTACAGTCACTTCTATTTCATCATGTTAACTAAAACTGTAGTTTCAAATGTTCCCAACACACTTGTTCAGACTTCTCTTTTGAGCAAGGCATTCTGTTTGGTGCACAACTATGAGAGGAAGAATTCTTCTTTGTTTCTCCCCTTCTTTTTAATGAAACGATTTATCAAGTTGTGTGAATGAAATTCCATTTCCTTCAACTCTTCTAGAGGTAACGGCAAGGATAATGACCCTAATAACGGCACTACTGAACTGTAAAAACTGATCAAAATGTCTTCTTGAAATTTAATTGCCAACAAAGCCATGAACTCTGCACACCATGGTGGAGAAAGCCAGTGGGCTCAGCTTAGGCAAAAAGATTAGTGTATTGAGGCGCTAGATGTTAAGAAATTTGTCGTCTTTTCTTAAATGTGCTTGAGTTGACTAAGTGGATTTATATAATGCCAAACTATTCTGTATATTAGATGATAATGCCACATTTTGCAAATTAATTCTCTGAAATGTGAACTGGGTTTGTAATTGTCTTTATTAATGACCTGCTTGCTGATCTCGATGAACTAGGTAATCATAAAAGTAACAGACAACCCTAACTTTAAGGGAAGGAGCCAGAACTTCTGGCAAAAGGTCTGAAGCGATAACCACTTTTGAGGTGGTTTGCTGTAGAGACATTTACCTGTGGCAGGATGGCAGCCTCAGTCAATGCATGCTGAAATGGGTGGCAACCTTCCGTTAAAGTTTGGGGATTTTAATTGGAGCTGTAGATGCTTCTATGATGTGGTGGATTCACAGTGGAAGATTATAGTGGAAGTTCATGAAGTTCAGAAGAAGAGCAAGCCATCATCAAAAAAAATTTTAAAAAATATCCACTTAATGAATTTGTCTAACTTTACAAATGACACTTTATTAGAATTGCAATAAAAATACCAGTTTACATCCTTTTCTGTTTTAGAGATGCATTATTAGCTTCTCAAGATTATAGTTTCAGGTAGTTCAATTGTTTTACAAGAACAAAGCTTTCTTGACAGTCTTGTTCAAGACATAATTAGAACGATTAAGTCATTGTAGGTTAACTTCAGCAGCAAAGAAACCCATAGGCTTTAATAGGAGCAGGATCAGCTTTGAACTAAGCTTACACATAATTTTTTCTTATTCCTTTGAAGCCACAAATAAAATAATCTCTCTCACATGGATGGATTTGCTAGTTAATTATCCACAGCATCTGCAGCACAGAATTCAGTCTTATGCCATTTAAGGTTTGGCAAGAGAGATACATGGCTCTGCAATCAGAAAATTGCATCCTTGCTAAAAACACTTTGACATCTGAAATTACCAAGAGCCAGATGCTGGCTTGATTTGGTGGACTTATGTAGGTATGTCTATTGCAAAATGACTACACATTCAACACCAGTTTATCCATGTCTCTGCTGCCCATTGCGATATGCTTTTGAAAATTTTGAAATTCTAGTTCTTGCTAGAGGTGGCATCCGATATCCTGAAAAAATGTAGAGGTTTTCCTACAATAAAATAGCAAAAAATTATTGTACTTGATATGGAGTTTGAATGGCAAATGTCTGATTTGGAACTGTACCTCACCAAAGTTTTAGGAGTGTTCAGAAATAAAATTGGAGATTGTCCTGTGTAATAGAGGCTGTCACAATGTCTGAATTAGATGAAAGTACAAAATTTAAAGATATTCCTAACTGTGGTGTTATTTCCCTCCATATAGACACATCTGTTTTCACAATTACATATGAATATACATGAACCTGAGAGGAAATTTTATCTTCTGGTCAGCTGCATAATGGCTGGTTCCAACCCAGAAATGCCTGTATCAGAACTAATAGGAACACTCCAAACGTACCAAATAATGTCCCATCCATAGCTTCCCTTACTAAATGGTTCCAATGCCCAGTGCCCCTCTTTGTTAAAATTTATGTGTCATTTCTAGTATAAACATTGTCGAAGATTATTTACCAGTCTCTAAATACTCTAAGTCTCTTTTTTGAAACTTGGCTTTAGGACTCTCTGATATTGTTTTATGTTGGTGAAATGCTGTTTGGTTCATTGCTGCCATTGCTGGTATTCAATGTTGAAAGTGCAATAGGCCCCACTTTGTTAATTTTATCTCTGCAGTCCTGTTATTGAGATAGAGGCTACTCAGAAAAGAATGCTATTTTTCACCATTTTGGGAAGTGTTACTGTTCCCTGAGGAAATGCAAACATCCCACACTCAGTTACTTTATTCAAGTGTAATTTAAAACTGGCTCTCAAGCATAATGGGATGTTACAGCCAATATTTATTTTTCTTTCATTAGATAAATAGTATTAAATTGCAATCCTTGAGAAAATTGTACAGACTGTATCACATCTGAATGTGTTTGAGCTTGAGTCTTGCTCAGGCAAATTCTCATCATATTCAAATAACCATCATTATGCAAATAAGAACATCCTCATTGCCAAGCAAGTTTAAAATGGATGTTTGTTTTTATCATGATGAATTATCTTCCTCCTGGTAGCAGACAGCTACGTGCAGCTTAGAAGAGCTGTACAGGTCCTGTTTATTCTTCAGACTTCTTTTGCCAGTTGCAAGCTGATTTTTTTGCTAGCTAGGGTAGGCTTTGATTGTTATTCTTCCCATGTATCTTGCTGAAAAACAGCACAACCGAGCTTTTCTTATCACCGTAGTTTTTGGCCTGTTGGTGTTACCAAATTTTCTCATAACAAATCTTTTTCTGTGAATCAGGCAGTAGCAACCCAAGGTCATCGTCTTCCAGAAGCAGGCCAGCATTTCATACTAGCATATGTATACCCTATGACTGAAAAGTAAATCCTGGATTTAGTGCTCAGCTTCAGCACTTATCCCAGACACTAGAGTGAAGAAAGAAACGTTTCTTCTATCCACCTTTGGCCTGCAAATCAGCTGTGAACTGTTTTGCAGCTGTTACAGGTTCAAGACTGAAACAACCTCTGCAACCTCAGTAGTTACCCCTCCTTTTTTCCTAAGGTCAAGGGAGTAATGCCCCAGCAATGTAAAACATGTAGACTTTGGTACCCAAATGCCAGTGGATACCTCCTTTTATAGAATAGACAAATAATCTCAGATTTAATGTAGCATCTACAAAGACAGTTAATAGCTGCGTAAGGTCCTCGTGCAGAGTTAGACACTCCTACTTGTGGAGGATTCTGTATCTATAGTAGTTCCAGGACTCTTGTCTCCCTAGTGTAACAGGGCCTCTGCTATGCCCTGTGTTCAGCTATACCTGTAGTGCATGGCAAAGGATGTGGTTTGACATCCATGGGAACTGGCAGCACTCCCAGCCCATCCAAGTATTCACACACTCATCTCTTATCTCTGGTTACTTCAAAGGTTCTGCTGGTTTTTGAAAAAAAACCTCACCAAATGCCTCGGGCAATATGTTTATGCTTTGACTCCGTCCTGGAGCACCTTATTGCAAGTGTTTGACATTTAAAATACAATTTGTTTGTTCTGCATTTATGCCACAATCTGCACAATGGAGTCCTAGTTACAGCTAAGGCCCTACGCACTGCTACAATTAAAATGATGATTAACTAATAATGTATGGGTCACAAAGACAAAGGAAAGGACTGTTGTAACAGTTAATTTTTTTGTTTGACTGTTTTCTGCGTTTTCTGCCTGGATCTCATAAAAAATTTTACTTCAGCGATGCCCAGTCTACGTGGTAGAAATACACATTAAATCTCCAATTTGCAGAATGTCGACTCACAATGGGCTTTTTTAGACTTTATTTTGATGTTTCTTGTACTTATTTTCTACAGTACATGAACACAGATTAAATACAACTACTGCAACTATCGTGATGTCAGAGGTACTGTACAAAGTTTGCAAACTGTGGTTTTCTTATATAAAATAAGGTTCTTCCGTGAGAGCCATTTTATTCTATCAGTGAGTGCCTCAAGGTAGAAATTAATTATAATTCAGAAAAGCATAAATAAAAGGCTGCAAAAATAATCTTCATTTTTTTCTCTTTGATGTATATGTTGTGCAAAAGGAATGGTAGTTGTAACAAGAGTTACAGTATTTAGCCAAAACTTAGGATCTCTATTATCACATTAATTCTTAATACTTAAAAATAAATGGATTGCTATGGAGATGACAAAGTCTCACAAAGATTTCTTACTCGCTTCGTTAGACTATTACCAGATTCCTCTCTAAACCGTGCAGAAAATGACTAATTTTTAGTCCAGTTACAGATAGTGCAAATGAAATGTACTGCCTCATTTATTTACAATGAACAGAGGTGCAAAGTGAAACATAGAACTAATATCGGTTGTAGGACATATTTTATGCAGATGATAGTCCGTTTAACTTAAAAAATACTAGTTCTATGAAATCGGAAGAACTAAATCTCGTCAGAATCCCAACTTTTTCACATGATATAGGGTTCAATAGAAATTCACCAGTGCTGTCTATATCTAAACCTATAAATCCATAGGTTCTTCAATCAAAGATAAAGTCTATAATCTATCACATATGAAATTATTTTCCATTTTTGCTTCCATAATATTTAGAAGACAAAAGGTATGCAGCAGGAATAATTCCTTTTGTCCTAGCATTACAAAATTTTGTTAATGCAATGAACAATAAATAACAAAAACAATCCCCCTCATACTTGGATTAACTGCAACCTTCCATGCCTTTCTGTTCTTTTCTCTGAGTTTTTCTGCCAAGCATACTGAGAATTAAGAAATCAAAATAAATAGCTGGAAAAGAAGTGCTTAATTCTCTGCAGAGGCATAAGAGAATGTATAAGTGAGCTATAGGCCAAGAGTTCTTGTTATGATAGCAACATTGCTCTTATTTATATTTAGTTAATGTTATAGCTTCTGTAAATTAAAATGCCACCAAACTACTTGAAAAGGAAATGTAATCTATAAATAGCTACTTTATGCACACTGTATCGTTTCCAGTTCAGTTAAGCAAAAAGATTTTTCATCCTCTTGTCTAACAGCTTATCCTATGAAGTTATGTCTGCACTCAAGTATGTGCTACAGGCCCAAATCTGCTTTCATTTATATCTTTGTAAGATCACTATCTTAAAAGAAGTTGAACAGGATATTTTCTCTGACCAGAATCTATCTCTAGCCATTTTTGTGTGTGATCCTGAAATAATCACAGATCCTAAGCATGGTTGATTATAAGCAGTTGCTAGTGTGTTTTATTTATTAAAACTGATTTGCGTGTGTTTTCTTGTGTATGTATCAATTTCTTTGAAACCGGCTCTTTCAGTAGAGTAGTTAGATGTCCCTCAGATTACTGAATGAATAAAAGATCTTCACAGATATATGAAATCATGAGATTTAAACTACTTTTCTAATCAGGGTGGAGGATTTTTGACATTTTAGGCTTTTTCTCTTTAAAAAAAATACTTTAGAACAAAATATATGAGGATTCTTGTAGATATTGAATGCAAAAGGGGAAAGTCTTGGAAGGAAATATTAAGTTTTGTCGTAGCCTTTTCTAATAGCATTGATTTGGAACTGCTTGCTCCCATCAACCATGGAGTGGATAATCAAATTTGCACTTTTAGTCTTAACACACAGCTAAATCCTGGAGCGCTCAAATTTGCTTTGTTTTGGAAGGATCAAAGATCTGACTGAGTTTTTATATGCGGTATGCTGTCTGGTTTCACTTTGATTCAATTAGGAAATAGATGATAAGCTTTTACAACACTCAAGGGGTCACTTGGATGGAGTTAATGAAGAAACAAAAGGTGTAATAAGGCAATGCTCTTTTCTGAGTGACTAATGTTTGAAGGGGGGGGCAGCTCTATTAGGAGTGGATGAAGGGGAAGAAAACCATATATCAAGTCTGCCCCAACCACTTATTGACATGCAGTCTTAGTTTACATGAAAAAGCAGCTACAAATGCTCACTGGAATGAAAAGATACAGATTTTAAATTTGTAATTCTTTGGTGGATGGTGGCCTGGCATGCCATCTGATTTGCATTTGATTTTATCTGGACATGGCCTCTGGCAACTCCCATGCTAAAGATCATATGGGTAGAGAGGCATATCTCATACCATTGCCTTTCCCACTAAAACACATTACTTTCTTCTATAGTCTGGGATTAAAATTATTTTTTCTTTTGCTAATATGAAGGTTCTTAATTCCTATAATGCAAGTGTTGTTTATCTAACATAGGCAAAATAATTTAAATTATTTATTAATGGCACATTTAATTGAATTGCTTAGCTGCTTAATGTGCATAGCGTACATCATTTGTGTCCTTAAATGACAAATAGTTTCTTTATTTTAATCTTTTTAACTAGATGGAATGGATATGTATGTTAACTATTTATGCTGTTTGGTTTACTTCATTCTTTTGATAGGCTAATAACCCCCTTTGCTGAGGAGTGCACAGCTTTAATTTCTATCATTAACTACAGTGACTTTAGAAAGAAAACAAATTGTGATGTTGTTGTTTGAGTGACATAAATAGTCCATTTTCCTGATCAGACCATTTACAAAGTTTAGCATAATCTAAACTACTGTGTTGTGGTTTAATACTTTAATCCAGTGATGTTTATAACAGACTTCATGAAAAGGACCAATGCTTGTTTCAAATGTTGTCATTTTTGTTAAGCACAATGCGTCTTAGCGTCCTGCAGCATGAGTTGTTACAACACTATGCCACATTAAGTTAAAATGTTGTACTAAGCTCATGTAGAGAGTGTAGAACAAACAAATGAAAATGAAATCAGCTGTTCTTAAATAAAATAAAAATTGCAAAAGGATGTAGCTTACCTTGGGAGCTCCATTTTATAATGACGGCTGTTTTATTACACCTTTTACTGACCATGTGTTTAATCAATAAAAAACTCTAATAATGTAACAAGATCCCGCAATGTTTTCTGACAAGTACATGTAAATTTTTCTGGAATACTACTTGTTAAACAAAGATTAAATGTGGCTATTAAAAGCTGGCAATAATGTTCCAGGAAGAGAGCTTTATTTCTGCACATGAAATGGGTACTGGGAAAGGGTTGTTAAACTTGGTAAACTTAAAAAAATGAGGTAGTGACAGAATAGCTATTACTTTCTATAAATAGTTCAATAAGCAAAATTGCACTTGCCTTGGACTACATGACTACGAGATTCTCAGCAGCACAGAAAGCAAAGAAAAATTGTGTTCATTCCTATATAGCATCACTTCAGATAAAATAATATGAATTGCATCAATTACATGTCCTAATTGATACTGTTTGATTAAATCACCTAAACGTGCATTGCTGAGATTATTACTTACTGTGTAATGGTGGCAGTAGCCTGACTAATGTCAGTTTAAGCTTCTGAGTATAAAATAACTTGAAATTATGCTGGACATAATTTAAGATTTAATTTTCTTTCTAAATTGCAGATTAGAAAATCAATTAGTGCCAGGTTACGAATACCCTAACTCCCATTGATGATCAGCTATGCACATAAAACATCTTTCTGACCTGCACGTAACCACCTGTATGAGCTGATGTTCGTTATAGAAGTAGAAAGTTCAAATTCTTGACCTTAAAACAGGAGTTAGAAGGTTGCAATGCTGCAGAATAACCACTTAAGGATTAAACAAATGATAAGAGTGTATCCAAAGCTTATACTTCTCTTAGGAAAGAAAGTTAAGCTGATATCGATAAGCAAGAAGATAAGCTGCATGATAGAAATTGAGTGTTTCAGAAAGTTGAAGTCAGCAGTTAATCTTGTGGTTGAAACATAAGCCTATGGGATAGCAAAAACATTTCCTGGGTTTTCCCAGACAGGTTTTTGGATCAGACCCCGTAAAGAGCCTAATTTTGCCTAGGTTTGAGGGGACTGACACCCACATCTCCAGCTATAGGCTGTCCTTCCTTTTAAAGCTAAGTCATAGCGCAACAAAGAATGAAAAACACACGAGTCTGGAAGGAGAGGAAACAAAAAAGAGCTTAACTGTCCTGTAGTAGTTGGGGCATCTAACTGAGAATGGAGAGTCCAGGTACAGCTTATCTAATTACTGTTGAGTGCTGAATATAAAATTAACCTGAGAAAAAGACTCCTTATTCCCTCCCAGCTGAGTGCCTTAACCACTCGTGTCATACTCCTGATAGAAAAATGTAATTTTTAATTGTCATTGAAAATTGTTCCAGACTTGTTCAGGCTAGATCTAGATGTTTGCTGCATGTTGCCGTTATGTAATTCAGTGTTAAATCTGGATTGATGTGATTTTTGAGGTAAAGATTACATTTGATCTAATCCTGGGATACACCTTGCTTATTTTTGGAGATCCATGAAAACAAACTCAGTGACAAGATCTATACATAACTATTCTTACAAACTTAAGATGATCAATTAACAGCAGCTCTCTTTTTTTTGGCAATTCTCCTGACCAAATAAAGTCTTTTGATGCTCATCCAAAGATATAAGAGATTACATTTTTCTCCTTGTGCAAATCACAAGCCAGACTTTTGAAATTAATCATGTTTTAATGACATAAACTGATATGAGTTAGGTAAGAATCAGGTGAAGTGCTTAAACCCAAGTAATGAAAGAATTCTCTTTTAAAAAACAAGGCCAACTAATTTCTTTGCAAAAGTAATGAAGTAATGATTTTGGAAGATAAAACACTTCAGAAAAACAAAATTTTGTTTATACTCCTTGAGCTTTTTATTTAGCCTGCCTAGTGGCTATAAAATAATGGTAGAAACAATATCAGTTTTGCAGAATATAAAATGAGGGTTTACTCTGCTGTTCGCCCCCTCCCCCCCCCCTTTTTTTATATTTAACATCAGTAGAGACCCCAGCTCCAGAAGAGAAAGGATCACTTTATTTGCTGTGCCCCTCTAAAACTTTATCCACATCTGGACATTTAGGATAGAGATGATATAAGAGGGGAGACACTTTAAGGGGCAATTTTAAGCATTTCTTACTATTCTTATATACTAACTTTCTATATAATTTTCCCTGTAGGTATTGGAATACAAGGTTTGACATCTTACCCTTCCATGTGACCTTTTAAAATATAGGCAAATATGGTGGCATCAGTATACTCAGCTTGGCTGTAGACTTTGTGGCCTGTAAATGAAAAATGATTTCTCCAAGCAGTGATTTGTTGTACGTCACCTTTCTTCCATCTCTCCTGGGAGAGGTGGTAAGGATAGTTTCCCCAACAGAAAGCAAGAAAGATAGAAGGAGAAGCTGAGTCAGGCTCCTCCCTTTTACTTTTTATCCTTCATTTGAAAAGGATATCACCATCTTAGTCTTTTATTGGATGGATTTCTTGTGAAAAGCAAAAAGACCAGGTCGAAGTACAAAAGAACCCAAATAGTTCTGAGAAAGTCAGAACAAAGCCTGTTTTTTCTAAGACTTTGTTGCAATAGTTGATTGTAATTGGTGCCTAAAAAACTTTTGGCATATAACTACACTAATATTGGTCAGTCTCGTGTTAGTGGAGTTTTCGTGATGGCTTTGAGTACTTCTTGCTGGGAGTATATAATGGAAATTGTTATTCTTTTATTCACCTCTTGAAGGTCACCTCTTATTTTATTGTGGTCCAAGCGTAGCTCACTAGCCACGATCCAGAAAAGGGAGAATTTAGCTGTCATCTCAAACTAAGCACAGAAAATCTTTTCCCTGGGATTTCAGCTTTACTTATGAGTGTGTTTTGGAAACAATCGGAACACGAGCAGCGACTCCAAGCAGTAGCCAAGCCTTCCAGCCCCACGTGACCATGCTGTGCCTCCCGAGCAGAGCCCTAGTCATTGTCTAACCCAGCTGGACCTGTTTACGCACAGATGAACTAGGCCCTTCTGCACCTGATTACCTCCAGCTGATGAGCTGTGAGCAGCTATAACTAATTAGGGCATTGACCAGCTCAGCCCTACCGGGTCCTGACTTTGGGAAGGCCTGTGGTTCAGAGCTGTTGCTAGGTGAGGGTTGGCAGGCTTTGCAATCTCGGAGAGAGCAGGCAGGTGGAAATGATTCCTCACTGACGGTGGGATTGCTTACACACAGACAATGGGGTATCCTGCTAGAGGTTTAATTCCTTACAATGGGGCTAATTAACTTCTTCCTGCTTCCTGTAAGGATTGTACTAGAGAAGAGTTATTTCTCCCTCTTTTAGAAAGCTCTTGGTCTTTTCTTTTTACTGGAAAACAAGCTTCAGACAGGTGAGGAAGTAAAAATGGTTATACACAAGTGAGACTTTGATGGAGATGCAGTAGGTTGTTGTGTTTGTACTACTATGCTTGTAGTATGCTTATGGTAAAATATCAGTGATGGTATGGCAATTCATGTGATAATATCAGCACCTTACCTCTGCTGGCTTTTTAAAAAACCACATGACCTTCAAAGGTATCACACAGTTAGAACAACAGAGCACTAATTGAATCCTGGTACTTCGACAGTCATGTCTCTCAATTGCCCTACTGTTTTTAATGTGCTTGAGTGATGAAAGTGAGACAATATTGAGTATATTTCACTGATGCTCAAAGACTGCATCCCAAAGAAAGGTCATGAATGTGCTATAGACTTGATAATGCCGTTTCTCCTGTGACCTGAAGGAGATGAGTGTTCCAGTTGATCTTCCTAACAGAAAAGAAATATCTTTCTGTACTTTACCTCCTATGGATCTTCATGGAGCTTTTACGAGAGCTATCAGATCATTGGCTACATCATTTAAGTCTTTTTGGCAGGTTTCTGAAAATGCTAGAAGTAAATCATAACTTGTCCTAATCTCTTTTAAATGGCTGAAGGCTTTGGATAAATTAAGTCACGCCAACACGACAAAGTACGGTCACTGTCTGTCCCGTTCCTTGTGGTCAGTGCAACAATATGTACTTTCAATTTGTTTGTCGTAAAGACTACTCCTTGTCTAAAATATCTGTAATAGTAAGTCCAATTATGAGATTTTCGTAGGAATTCTACATTCAGAAAATGAAGCTAATAATAGAAATACAGCCTTTTGTCTTTGGCCCTGTGAAAACATGTATTCAATTTTGAAGTCAGTGGAAGTCTTCAAAGAAAGCAGGTGTTGGCAGGAGCTTCTATCACGCACAGCTCCTGTATGTCTGCAAAGTAAAATCTATGGGTTTCATCCTGTACTCTTTGCATGCTCTAAGTCCTTGTCCTAACTGCAGTGAAGAAATTCTGCCCAGTTTGGCAGAAATAGGTTGTAAATTGGAAGATTTTATTGAGAAGGTAAATAAATCTTCAAAAGTTAACATTGAAGGAGAGAGGCAAAGACACTAGTGATATCTTGTCTATGGCAAGAAAGATTAAATAAGCAAAATTTACAATCAGAGCAACTGTACAGTTGTTAGATTTACCCCAAGAAATACTTTAGTCTGTGAAACAGAGTCTTTAAGTGCTTATATTCACTTGTAACTTTCACGTAACTGTGTATGAGATTATGACAGTGAAACTACCAGGTTAGTGAGACTCTGATAGCACTATATTAATGTAATATATTACATTCTGGTAAATCCTTGTAAACATGTAATTAATTAATTACTATTTGCAAACAACTGTCAGAAGGTACATATTACTTTTTTTTATAATGGGGTAAACAGGAATTTAATATTTAGTTAGCCTGTCTAAAATCATCTAGCAAAATTGGGGAAAAGTTGAAAATATAATCCCACCTTCCTAATTTCCAATCATTTGCTTTAACTACTAGGTAATATATTCATATACCTATCATGGTTTTTTTGGTTGATGTTTTTATGGTTTTCGTTTTCTTTAAGTGGAGAGTTCCTCTTTGTAACACTGGCCAGTGGCAGAATCTTGGGTAGAACACATTAATTGGGCTATAATATAACTTTCTTCCCCTGAGGTTTTATATTCTCTCAGCTTCAGCAGCTTGAAAACTTGAAGACTATGTTTAATAGCCACCTTTGGACATATTCTCCATGAATTTGTCCATGGAAACAAATGGACAAATTTTGTCCATTCCCTTCTTTGAACTGGTTTTTATTTTTGGCCTCCACAAACTCTTGTGGCAATGAGTTTGGCAACAGCTTATCTTGCTTTGTCTAAAAGAGATCTTCCTTTGGTTTGTTTTCCTTAAGTTCTCATATTGTGAGGAAAAAATTAACAGTAATTCCCCATGCATTTCCTTTACACCATTCATGGTGTTTTTTATAGTCTCTGTTATGCCCCCTTCAGTACTTTTGTTTTTAAGTTCGAGTCCTATTCTATTTATTTTTGTTGGGAAGTTATTTCATACCTCACATGATCTTGCTTTCCCTTCACTTTCTTGTGTCTTCCCTATGTGTTTTTGAGGCAATGACAAGACTTGAATGTAGTATTTAAGAGGTATGTTGTGCATTTATATGACAGCTTTAACTTTATTCCCTATTTCTTTTGTAATTTTTTTAAAATAAATTACCTACATTTTCTATAGGAATAACCATGCCATCTCCTCTCTTCTTACTAATATTTTCTTCTAATTCTATATGTAGCATTTATCTTTTTTTCAGGTATAACTGATAAATGTATCTATTAACATTCAGAGATGCTGATCTTAACTTCTATTTAGCTTAGAAATCTGTGCTTTGAGTCTGAAGAGAAAACTAATTTCCTGAATCTTTGCCTACTTCTCAAACTTAGTTAGACAAATGTTGCCTCTACCCCTATGCCTTGTCTTCCTCATGTCTCTACACTATTGTGATTACAGCATCATTTACTCATAAGCATTCCTAAATTCCTACTTGCCTTTTGGACTACTGGTGAGCACTGAGCTGATGTTTAAAAGAGGAAAAAAAAATCTACAATGACTCTAATATCTGTCTTTCAAGTGTGAAGAGCTAGTGTCTATCAGGGTATATTTACTCTTAAAGTATCTTTTTCCCCGTATTCATCCCTTTGCACTTTACCTGCTTACAGGCATCACACTGCCATTCACACTGGTCAGGGAAACATATATGGAACCATATTTAGTTATGCTGATACAAAAATCTCTCATGAGATTTGGTCAATTTAGCTGGAATATTGTTTTGGAAGAATACCAGGAAAAATAGTTGAACCTATGGTCATGAAATGTTTTTGTCTTTCAGTTTGTAATGGCTTCATTTTTAGGTTTCATTTTTGTATTTGTTATAAAAGTTGATACAGAAAGAAAAGACATTTACAGAGTGAATCAGATATAAAATCCTTTGTGAAATTGAACTTGTCTTCTGCATAGTGTTAGTGCACATATAAAGCTAATTGGAGAAATGAGAACGTGGCACAATAGGCTTTCTAAAAAAACCTCTCAAGATTACATATAACTAAGAAAATCCAGATTTTGCTCCTAACTGTACTACAATACTTTGTGATCTAGCTGTGTTACTCCATTTTCCATTCTGTTTAAAATTTACATCTTGTTAAGATGTAGAAATAAGAATGCTGTTATATTTGTAAGCTATTCTGAGATGCTGAGGTAGAAAATGCTATAAATTGAATGCAAAGCATTTATATTGAATGTAAATCAAGCTAATGATCATGACTCAGGGCATTTCCCGGGAGCATTAACTCTACAGAAGATGTTTGCTTCTGTTCATTAACCTCAGGAAAAACTAGTTGTTAATGACCTTAGCCACTAAAGTAGGCTCTCAGCTCTGTGTTTGCCCTCAGTACACTCTGAGCTGGTAGCTGAGAACTCAGTCTGTTATGTTTTCAGAGGATTTTATTTTTGTGCTCATATTACAGCATTATTGGGCATTTGCATGGAGTTAATACCCTCACATGTTAGATTGAATCAAGGTTTCAGAGAAAGTAATCTAGATTCTATTAAAACTAGATGCTTCTGAGCCTAAGGGACCAGTAGGCTACAGGTGAGGCCCTAGGAACCTTTGCAATGGAGGATTGTCTGGACAACAGCTGTTTTTGCAGCAGCAGCAGCAGCAAAGGCAAGGCTGTTAATGTCCAGGACCAGGGCCTGTGCATATCAAAAAGCATAAATCAATTAAACTTCAAGCAGCTTCTATCAGTAATGGCTGACCTTGCTGGAACAAATGTGACTTGAAACATGACAGCATTCAGTTTAGTAGTCCCCCAAAATATATTGAACTTAAAATAGTATTCAGAATGATGGCACTTCACAGAAAATTTTAGTCTGCACTTAGTCACTGAGTTGACCTTGAGCCTAGGCATCCCTTACTGGTCTTGTACAGGTTGAAACAGGATAGGTAATGGATAGACTAGCATTCTGGATAGCTGCAGCTTTATATTCCAAAATAAAAAACTTACTCAAGGTTTGGTGTCTGAAGTAGTCATAGATATCTTTCAGTGTTATGAGAATATAAGCAAAATCTTTTTTTTTTTTTTTTTTTTTTTTTGTAGTTAACACTACAGGAAATGCTATAGTTTTCAAGCCTCTGTGTCTAAGTGAATAACATCCCAGGTGACAGCCCAAATCATGAAAACACAAGCTGTGTGGAGGAAGTGAATTTGCAGATGCAAGTGTACGGTAGAATTAACATTGTTCAGCCCAATGAAAGAATAGTCAGTGTTCTTCCTACGCTTTCTTTCTAATGCATTTTAGCTGGATGGCAGCTGTGGGAAGGCCCCTAATTACAGAACAATAACCTGTTTCCAATAAGATATCTGTTGACTGATGTTTAATTGATTATTTGGAAACTTTTTGTTTATATAGGAAAGATTTTCTTTGGGAAAGACTTTTTTCCTATGTGGTTTTGTCCTGGGGAATAATAAAAGCAAACTCTGTTGGAGGATAGAGGGTCAAGCTAACTCATCAATGTTCTGGTTTGTGCTTTTTTAAGTTGGCTTGACATTAATCTATGTTGTCTGGTGCCTCAAGAATATGACAGTTTGGCTACTTCCTTTGCCTGTTCTCTATCAGCCAGCCTCCGTGGCAGGACTGCTTCTCCTATGATACCCTAGAGTGCAGTAGCAACTCAGTTCAATGTATTTAAAAGTTTACATTCCATTTTCCCAGTAGAAACTGAAAAAGGAAACCAAACCTTCACTTCCCCCATATGGAAGCAGGCTCTTGGAGTTGCTGTGCAGCTTTTATTCACAAAACAAATGTAACAGCCAGCAAACTTGTGCCACTTCTGGGGGTTGGGGACTGCTAATTAGAACAGCAGTGTTGTCAGACTGAATGCCAGCAACTCCCTTCAGGTGGGAATTTTAAGCATCATAAGGTAGTTCTTAATAAACCTGGTTTAGGACCAAGCCATTAAAAAAAAATCAAGCTTTTTGTTAATCTCCTAAACCATCTTATTCTCCCCTTTTTCTTTCAATTTTGCTACTGTAAATTAATTGCAGGTTCTAATCCCTCAGTTTTCCAATTTAGCATGTAATTGTGTATCTTTTTAACAGAATCTTGTTTTCAGTGTTGCTTTTTGCCACGCGTTCATGGAGCTAGTGCAGTTTTCCCCTCCCCAATTTCCTTCTCCAGCAGCTCCAACTGCAAGGACAGCCAGTGTTTATAGTGAGAAGGTTAAAATATTCTAGATATCTTCGGTTGCTTCCTCCCATTTACTGACTCTGCAGTTTCAATATGAAAACTACTATAATGTGGAAGCTGTTTCCAATATACTATAAGGGCTTCTTACCATATGCTCTCCCATCTGTGATAAGAATGAGGGTTTTAAGGAAATAAAGGCAAAAATTTCAGTGTGTGACTGTAGTTGAACTGTGTGCAATATCTGCCTGCTTTAAGAAAGTCTTGAAAAGTAAATATGTGTATTACACGTCATGAATTTTTCTACCTCCTGCTTATTCCACATGGCTGATCAAGCGTTTTCTGCACAAAAAATAATGGTTATGAGGCCTGGAGAATTAGTGAAACTGAATACATCTCAAGAACTGTAATTCAGTAACCAGTCTGCAGTCACTTCAATTGATTGAAGTGGCTTTTAGGCCTTCATTGATGACTGATGCTTTGGAGAGGGTATATCTCTGCTAAAGATTAACCACAACAATATGTTAAACTTAAATGCAAGTGTCATTATGAATTCTTTAAGACTTTCTGCAAAACCTGCTCGCCCTGGTTACTTCTGATATTTCTAATCTAAGTGAGGCTGGAGCAGGAAGAGGTATGTAGGTCTGTACTATATATGTTAAACACCTCCCACCCCGCCAAACAAACACACACCCACAGAAGAAGGGAAAAAGAGGAACTGTTTAATTTTAAATGTCTTCGTGAAAATTACCTTTAAATCTTACAAGTTTCTGTATTAGAAAGATTTTTCCTCTTGATGTGTTTATGTTATTCCTCTCTCTTATTGTACTGAAAGAATGAAATTAGCAAAAACAGATTTTGGTGTGAAAAGGTATACTTTCTTATACAGTAGGTTTGAATTTGACTCCATATAACTACTCATTTTTCAACACTTATTTTAATCTTCCATTCATAAATAGTTTATAAAGAGCCAATAAATTATTAAACTCTAATAGCATTACAACATGGATATAGTACTAAAAATTCAAGTAAGCACTTCAGTGTTGGGTATTACCTATAAGCAGATAACAGAACCCGTCATACATAACAATCGTTTATCCTTCATTAGAAATCTGTTAAAGACTTACACTTTGTAGATCAACCCTTAAAATACAGTGTGATCTAAAATATATAGAATTCAGTATGCAGAAAAAAAAATTCAGAAAAACATTGCCAATATTTTGGGGAACAACAATTTTTCAATAGCCAATACAGATCCAGGAAGGGAAACAGAAAAATATTTTCTCTGTTCTTCAAAAAGGACATTTGCTTAGCTAATTGAAGAAATTCCATTCTTTTTGAAACCATATTAAGCAATGTGGTCAGTCAGCATGCTTCAAGGGACTGTACTGACTGTTTTTTGATATCTGTAAATAGAAAACTTTACAAACTGGAAGTTCTATTTTTTGTTCTAATGCCTTTGTTTTACTGTTTTCTCATCTTCACACTTCTAGCTGTCATTTATTTCAGTAGATGCCAATTCTTGTTTCATTTTTGAGGAGAAAATGTGTTGTGTCTCCTGTAATGAGTCTTAGATGTTGTATCAAGCCTCACAGAATAAATGTAGCACTAGGGGTCACTAGCACTCCATCATTAACAAGCATCTGGTGAAAAACATGGTTGATTTTTGTCGTAGCAACAAGCCTATTTTGCTATGAAGTTTAGTAATATTTGCACTGCCAAACAGGCAACTATTTTAGGGTCTAATGTATACACACAAGTAGACACCATATGTGTTTACAAAGATATGTTTATGAAAGATCACAAACCATTCAGAGCTGCTATTCTTCTCATATTTGGGTTTCTCATTCCTTCCAAATTCTTGGGCTGTATTCTGTTTCTTTGTGTATTTCACACTAACCTACAGTCAGCCTATAAATTATTATACGCATATTTCGCTGGTCTTGGGAAACTACATACCTTTTGAATCTAACTCACAGTAATCAGTATGTGGCACTAATAAATGCTCTACCTGAGAGTTTTTGCAGGACTGGGCTGCTTGATTCTAAGGGATGTTGGGCACAGAACATGAACTGGTTCTCAAAAACAATTTCTAATCACTGAAGATCTGGACCCTACTCACAGTATTGTGCTACAAAAATATAATTAGTGTATTTCATGACCCTTATACTAAAAATGTCAGTTGATTAAGCATAAAAGTTGCATTTTTTAAACCTGTTTAATAAAATTGGTGTATTTTCAGTATTTTTTCCATTAAAATGAAGGTCTACAGCAAAAACCTCTGTAGATAATAAATCACTATCTGTAGTAGCTTATTAATTGAATATGGAAAAAAGTCTTGGGATGGAATTCAGCAGGGAAGATGGAAAATAATTTTTTTCGTATACACCACATGCCAGGGGTGTTCTGATTAGAAGTTTTTTATTCAGTCTATATAAAGATAAGGACATTTTTATAAAACAAAGGTTTTCTTTCTGGTTCATATTGAAAACACCGTAAGTTTTTCAGGGGTGAAAGCTGGGTCCTATTCCTTCTCAAAACAAAACACCACCAGCATATAGTAAAGGTCAGAAGTTCTTGGGTGCAGAGTGGGTAGTGAGGGTTGTGGGTAATGGTTTTGCATGTGAGGGGTAGTTAGGCTGTGGAGATCCTTTTCTTGTGAGCCAAGATGGTATGTCCAAAGTTAACATGAGTTCAAGAGGAGACCTATAAAAGGAAAAGTTTTTGAGGGTTTCTAAATACATAGAGGCCACCTCTGGCTCAGGTATTGAAGGCTGAGAGGGATTCAAGGGAATTATTATGTATTCTGGCCTTATTCTTACATTCTTCCCTATGCATCTGCTTTTGGCCACTATGGGAGATAGCATAACAGGCTCTACAGACCTTTGATCTGTCCTATTCCTCTGTTCATTTTCATTTGATATAAACAAAGATGATTTAAAAAAAAAAAAAGGAAGCTGGCAGTGCCTGCAGGGAAATGTTTTCATCATCTCCATAGCAATTTTAAATGGGCTTTGCCCTCTTTGCTTGTAAGGCATCATGTCAACTTGTCTTTAGTTACATCTCAGAACAGTCACAGTAACATCCTCTGTTCTGTTATTTCATGTTATCTGCTCCTAAAAAACACTGTCATTTTCTTAATTACACCACTGAGAATGTTACCACATTTCGGACTGGACACTGTTGCATGTTAACACTTACACACATTCCAGACATTTAGATCACTTCACCTGTTGTAACTTGGCAAGTACTGGTATTAGTACTTGGCGTTTCACTGCTATGGAGGCTTGAGTTCAACCCAGCCAGGAAGAAGGAATTTTGTTTGTACCTATTAATTTTCTCATAAGAGAGAGAGAGATATATTTCTTCCTATAATGATTTTTTTTCCCCTGATGTGCACGCATACTGGTTAGTTTATTTATTGAGCTTTTATTCAAGCTGGGCACTGCATCTTGCAAGATTTGGTCCATATAAATCACTGCACTTTATTGTACTGTGAGTACAGTAACTTGCAGCCAAAGCAGCTTTTAAAATCCTGCCATCAGATGAAGCAGGTTAATATATTAGTTCATTAATTCAAATAAAAAAGCCCTCTTAGATACACTTTTTGTCTATTAGAGTGCTGCTGATTTGGCTGATAACAGCCTAGCTGTGTTGCAATAAGGTTCTTTGTCATTTTTAGAACTCATTTGGAACTAAGCTATTTCTGAGTTTTCACTGGAAACAAGTAAAGGAGAGTGAAAACTCTGACTGACATCATCTCCTTTTTCAGTTATTGTGAACTGACAGAAAGCCCAGCAACATAAAGTAGCCTGATAGGAATACTATTCACCACTAAGGTTAGCGTTTGATCATTAAAGAGATAGGCACTCCAAGGGGTATTACTATTGACAGTAGAACTACAAGCTGTCAAATAGATTTTTATTTCAGCCTGGTAACGATTTTGAAGGGAATCTGCTTTTCTCATACAACAGAAGCATTATAAGCAAACCAAGTAATTTTATGTTTTATTTTCTTATGTGGTATGAGTGAACAGATGAGAATTAGTTTTAAACAAATTAACAAAGATTTAATGCTTCATCCTGCTGTCACTGAAACAAAAATCTAAGTGCTGGTTAATGTCAAAAGAGAGTAAGATCCAGAAATTAAATTGAAGAGTGTGACTCAGTTTGGTCTTTGCAGCGTCTCCCATTATCTCGTTCTGATTTTCATATTATTTATGTGGGAGCATCACAAAAAGACTTCAGCTGCTGACTGTGACTCAGCTGGCCAACATGTAGTGTACACATGCAACAGAAAGAAGTCCCTTCCCCAAAGACTCTGCATTACCCAAACAGAGAGAAAAGACCACAGATAGATGTGATGAAGAAATGAGTGACAGAAACATAAAATAACAGTGGAACGACTTATGTTTTGCCTTATGAACGGCAGTCACGCTACACCTGCTGCTTCACGACTACTAAACATTCTGAAGACAACACATTAAACTGTATAAAAATGCTAGGAGGTCAAGCTGATCATGCTGATTCCTTTTCATCTTCTGAATCTATGATTCTAATTGCTCCTTATTTTAGATGTTGTGCAGTAACAAACCCAGATAATGCATTTCAACACCCTCTGTGCAATCTTCAAGCAATGCGGGGCGAAAAAATGGGAGTAAAACTCTGTCTCTCTATAAATCAATGGTAAAGTATGCACTGACTTCAGCAGCGCCAGGATTTTTCTCTGAGAGTGAAAAATATTTTTGGAGAAAAATGTGTAACTGCTCAGTTTAAAAGACTCAATAATATGCCCTGCTATTCCAGGTCTGTGGGCACTGAGAGAGAATTGTTAGAATGCAATTGGCTTTTAAAATGAATTGTTTGCTTTCAGATCACTGGACGCACATTCTGTATTTCCACGTCTTTATATATATATGGGAGTGTGGAATATTGGGCAGAGGAATGTTTTTGCTAGTCCACCTGGCTACAATCTTTTCTCTAGTCTGCTGTCCTTTTCTGTGGCAATAGGGCTTCTCCCAGACTTGCACTTCTAGCCTGTCCATGAGGGAACATTACTGTCTCAAAAAAAACCCCAACCTCAAACAAAAATGTGAATTGATAAACTGATTAGAACAATTAGCAATTTTAATTACATAAAGCAGATTATATCTATCAGTTGATACATCACACTGAAGATGAAACAAGAAGTCTCAGGGTAACGATGGATTTTCTTATTAACCTGTTGGATGCAGATTAATCAGTTTTCTACCTTTACAGTTAGTCATAGGTTATGGGGATGCAGGTCTCTTTATTCTCTCTTGTGTTTTCCTAAAGCTAGTTCTTCCTTCACAATTAGTTGTGTTAATTACCGAGAAAAGATTAGGCATACTTGCCAAAATAACATATTGCTAATAAAACAGGAAGATGTTTTCTCATTACTGCATAGTATGAATTGATGTGATTTTCCATGAGCGGTGCCTAGGAAAGGTTTTCATCACAAAAGGGTTAGATAGCCAGGCTAGAGTTTGTACAGTTGAAGTGTTGTCACCTGCTCTCATAGGAAGAAACTAGAATTGGGACGCCCGCTCTGCAGAGTGGAATTCGGCAAGTGGCCTAACCTTTACCTGTCACTTCAGTAAAATGTCCGCGGAAGCAAAGGGGAGACTATTCTGTGCAGGGCATGCCCAGGAAATGAGTACACGTACTCATTTCTGAAGGGACTGGAGGCAACGGTGTATTCATGAGTCAGCTTTGAGAACGCTTGAGACACAAAGCTGGTTCATGGGGATGACAGGATAGAGGAGGAGGAGGGAGGAGGAGGAGGACGTTGACAAAATATTATGTGTCCATTACTACCTACTAAAAGTAAAATGTCTGCAGAGTGCTTTGGAGCAAAAAGGGTATTGATGCATAAAATTTAATAATTAGTTAGTGACCTTTCAGAGTGACTTTTAAAAACATTAAGGAAAAAATAATACTCTAGATTTAACTTTTTTTTTTCTCTCACAAGACCAAATTTGGAAATTAATCTGTTCAGTGAGTAGCATTATTTTGGACCTGGATAAAGAATCCTATGCTCCCTATTTTCCATATTTTTGCTGGAAAATTAAATAAGTGCTTCCAAGTCTGCTGTTTCAACAACAATGTTGCAAAATATGAAAAGAAGGGAAATAACCTAATCTTGCAAATATAATATGACTGGCATTAAAACTCCCTCTCACTCTGCAATTCTGTAACGGCTTTTGCCATTCTAGCTCTCGGTCTAGTTACCCCTGACTGACTGGAAGGCAGTAAAACTGTATGTACAACACATCTCCAAATGTTGCACAAAATAACAAAAAGCAAAAGCCAGGTACTGGCCATACAGTCAGAAACTGTAAAAGTAAAGAGACGAGAATCTGGGTTTGTTTTTTTTCTTTTATTCCAACAAAAATTTTTTTCTTAAACAAAAGTTGGTAACAAAACCCCTCACACCTGTGTCTGGAGAGAAAATTCTTCCCTCTTTGCACTTTTCATACTTTTTGTAGACTATAGGAGGCTTTTCCATCAGAATACAGATCAACTGGTACATTATGCTGGAATATTTCACCCGGCTACTGAATGGAGCTGGGCATAGACTTCCTGCTCCAGATGATGATTGTTTTATCTTGGGTAGAGAGTATTATTTTATAATAATTCTCCTGTGTTGGACAACGCTGTAAGTTTTTGGCCACAATGTTCTATATATCATGTCAGTAACAATTTTTTACCTTCTTTCAGATAGCGGATGTTCTGAGATAGTACATTTATGTTTCAGACATAATGCCAGTTCTAGAGGTATGCTTCATTTCAGGTCTGGAGAACCTCTCTGGGATTGGCAGTACTTCTAAAACTGATGTGAACTTCTAAAATGAATTCACATCATCACACAAAATACAGCCTTTTCTCATTTTATGGTTGATCATGTATTTCTCGGTGTTGGCAAACAGAAAGTGTACCATTTCAAAGTTTATTTTGATAGACCTGTTTTAAAGTTTCAGCATTGTGGATGTTAATATAAAAAGAATGTTTTTTATCCCAAACATGTACTCCATGAAGGGACAAAATGGCTCTAAGTTCTTGTAGCTACTCTTTTTTTTTTTTTTTTTTTTTTTTTTTTTTTTAGTTTGGGCTGTGGTAAATTGCATTCTGCTGCCATTCTATCTGCCAAGGATAATATAAATCCCATTATTGAGCTTGACCAAAGGGTTGGGTTAGCAGAATGGCTCTCGCATTGGTACCTTCTGTAATGGAAAACCTGAGGTCGGTTATTTTTCCCCAGCACTTTTGAACGCTATTTAGACCAAATGTAGGCATTTTTTCTGCTGTTCTTGCAATATGTATGAAGTATCTTACTACACAATCTTCACATTATTTCCCTATTCCGGCTGCACCGCACTTCGTTTGGCTCACGACTGTTTCAGTCGCTCAGGGAGAGCTGAATAAATGATAAATTTGGATGAGGGAAGGAGCCAAAACCTAACCACGTGCAGCAGTGTACACATGCCAAAGCAGCGTGCTTTGTCGCTTCTGGCAGCCGGAGGGATGCGGTTTGTTTGGGTGCTGGGAGAAGCGAGGCTTGTGCCTGCCCCGGGGCCGCCTCCCTCCCGCCGGGGCCGGCCTGGGGCACCGCCGGCAGGGGGCCGCTGCGCGGCCTCGCCGGCCGCCGCTCTCCCCTCGGCGCCGCGGCCGCTGGCTTTGGGAGCCTCTGCCGCTCTCCCCTCGGCGCCGCGGCCGCTGGCTTTGGGAGCCTCTGCCGCTCTCCCCTCGGCGCCGGGGCCGCTGGCTTTGGGAGCCTCTGCCGCTCTCCCCTCGGCGCCGGGGCCGCTGGCTTTGGGAGCCTCTGCCGCTCTCCCCTCGGCGCCGGGGCCGCTGGCTTTGGGAGCCTCTGCCGCTCTCCCCTCGGCGCCGGGGCCGCTGGCTTTGGGAGCCTCTGCCGCTCTCCCCTCGGCGCCGGGGCCGCTGGCTTTGGGAGCCTCTGCCGCTCCCCCCTCGGCGCCGGGGCCGCTGGCTTTGGGAGCCTCTGCCGCTCTCCCCTCGGCGCCGGGGCCGCTGGCTTTGGGAGCCTCTGCCGCTCTCCCCTCGGCGCCGGGGCCGCTGCCTTTGGGAGCCTCCCCGGCGCAGCACAGGGGGATTGTCTATCCGCTGCGCGGGGTCGTTCCTGTAAGCAGGGGTTGGGGGGGGGGGCTGGCTGTCACAGGCCGGCACGGAGCAGCTGCGGCCCCCCAAGACCGGCGCTGCCAGGGATGCGTCTCTCTGCCCGTACCCACGGAGCCACCTCTCCCCTCCCCTGCCGAGGGTGAGCCACCGCCGGGCACCAGCCCCTGGGAGCTGCGGTGCTCGCCTCCCCCGCGCCGCCTCCGCGCCCAGCAGCGGCCGGGCCGGGCCAGGCAGCTCCGCCCCGCTCCGCCCCGCTCCGCGCCCCGCTGCCCGGGGATTGGGGCTGCCGGGCTGCCTGGTGCGAGGCGGGGCTTGGGTCGTGTCCTTATTTATTTATTTGTTTCCCTCCTCTTTTTGTTATTTTTCGCGACACCTCCCGGCTTAAATCTCTGTCTCTCTGTAAACAGCAACCGCGGCACGCGTAGGATGGGCCGGGGCCGGAGGAGGCGGGCGGGCGGGCGGGCCGGGGCCGGCGCCCCGGTACGGGCTCAAGCCGAGCAGCGTCCACTGAGGCGGCAGGTCCCCGCCGGCTGCGGCCGCTGCGCCCGCCGGCCCCGAGGGCAGTAAGCACATCTGTGGCAATGACCTTCTGGAGGGAGCCGCGCTCGCCCCCTCCCTCTCTTGCAGAAAGTCAAACAAGTCAATGAGGAAATCGAGAACTTAAAAAAAAAAAAAAAAAAAAAAAAAAAAAAGAGCGAGAGCGCAACAACAAAAACCCTGCCTCCGTGTCTGGATGATTTCTGGGCTGATCAGCATCACCTAAAGGAAAACTTTGGTGACGCCCGGGGAGCGGACGTGCTTTTCTACCGGGATGCGGGCCCCGGCTTTGTGAAGCGCAGCCCGGCCGCGGGCAGGAGCGGGCAGGCGGGTCTCTGCCCGCGGAGGCGGGGGTGCGCGGCGCGGCGCGGAGCCCCACAGCCCCTGCCCAGCGCGCCTGACCCTGCCGGCTCGGGGGTGTTCTGGGGTAGGGGGCTGCTTGCCTGCCTCAGCCAACTGAGGCTCGGGACTGAGATTTTAACCAGAACTGTTTCCTATTTATTTCTTGAGAGGAGAGGGTTTTTCTTTCACAGCATCATCTGTTTTGAAGAAAGGAGAGAGGAAAGGGGAGGGTTAAAGCTAAAGAAGTAAGTCCTCTCTCCGAAGGAAATGCCTTTTGCGCTCTCCAGATGACCTTTTCTGAAAATGCAGCCTCTCCAGTTGACCGATTTTTATTTTGACTACAAAGTGCGTGAAACTGAGCCCTAACTTCTCCACAAACCCTAGGATGTGCACTTCTGGGATTAGCAATATGGGGCATCTGTTGTCACCTCTCCTCTTGAGCCTGGCAGCAGTTTTTTCCAAAGGTAAGGCTCAATCTCTTCTGTCTGTTTCACTGCACCTTGTTTCTTGTTTATTTTGCATATGCAGCCTCTGTCCCCTCTCTCTGTAATGCCTTGAATGTTGATACCCACAATTCACGACTGAAAGACTTGGGGGGAGTCATGTGCTAGTCAAAACCAAAGATATCGTGATGGGAAATCCCGAGTGGCAGGATTTTTTCTTGGTCAACTGTGACAAACAGTCTACCCATTTACTGAGGCATTTATTACCTGCCTATTATACTTCTGATCATGTAGTGATGATCATGATGCTGGTGATGAGCTGAGCTGGTATCCAACCAGCTTTGGATCGCAAAAGGTTTATTATCTGGAAATTTGAAATCTTCAGGGGTACAGGCTATTGGAGTTAGCTGCCCCACCGTTATCTTCTATGTAATTTTTCAAACTAAAAAATCCTGTATCTCAGACTGGCTAGCAATGTTTTACTGGACCAGAGAAATATGTGCTTGCTGGAATGTTTAAAAGCTGTGATGAGAGCCTGAACCAGGTGTCTGATATTCTGCATGTTGAATAGAGTTTGAATGTCCTGACAGCATGACTTCAGACGGCTCAGTGGTATCTTCTTGTTGCCCTCGAGTGTGTTTACAGTAAGAATCGGAAAACGAGCATATAGACAATGCACACATTTTTGTGTGCATTTAAATCCTCCTTTGAACTTAAAGTTTGCATCGATGGCCTCAGCCAAAAGGTGAATGCGTTTTTGCAGTACTTAATTTAGATGATCCTGAGCATTCCTGAGGAATGTAAATTAGGAGAAATACACATTTCTACTGAGAAGACATTGTGCATCCACAGCTATGTTTTGGCAGGAAAACAAAACCAAAGTTCACACGTGGTTAGCCTTCAGAGAGGAATAATAGCCTATGCATTTAATCTATGTTTTTGCAAACATACTGATAAAGAGTTCAGCTTATAAACATCACTATTTAAAAAAGGTATTAGTTATTCTTAACACCTCTTTGCACTTCCAGATATCAGCACTTTTCTTTTTCTAAGGGAGTTATTTTTACTAATTACTTTGTATCCAGAACTGAACTTACTGACAGAAGGCAAAATACGCAGCTAAGTATTTCTGTGGTGGTTGCCTGTATCAAATTCATTTCTCCTCCTTTTTTCCTTAGAACAGGTTATGAAAGAAAGGAACAAAATTATAAGTCTCCTCAAATGTTACCTAAATGCAGTGCCTACATAAGTACAGTTTTAAAGTTGCAATTGGAAATGCATTAGCAGCAGGGATTGGAAGTCTGAGTCTTTTCAAAAGATTGCTTCATTCGCATTGCACACCAGTAGCTCCTGATTTCCCAGCTAGGTTGTAAATTATGTATTTTATTACAAGCAATATCAGTACTTTGGATAAGCTAACAATGCAGTAAGAATATTAACTTTTTCATCTCCTATTTTTTGGTGTGTTTCAGTTTGCAGCCTGAACACTGCATTAACATAGTGTTTGACTGAGATTGCAGCTTATTCCAAGATTGGAGTATAAGTGGCATTTCAGTCCTACAGAGTACAGTGTTTGTTTTATTGCCAGCTCAGCAATTATAACATTCATATATGATTTTATTCTTAAATGTTACTTACATCTCCGTTGAAAGATAAACATAGGCAGAAAATTGGACTTGGAAAGGAGGTCTTTTAGGTGGAAAAAAATGCTATAAAAACTGACGAGTGAGATTTTTTCTATGTATTGTGATTGTGAAGTCTCATTAAATCTGATATGTCTTGAAACCAGATACACAAGATCCCATTAGAATTATTGGTATTGTCTGTGCTATTTATTTTGCACTTCATATATCCAATATACTACTGCATGATTGCTGGGACTCTCAGCTGTTTAGTAATACAGATAGCTATCTTTAATGTAATTGTCTGTTTCCATACTTGGTTACAGACTCCATCTGTACTACTATGCCTTAGTACACTCTGAAAAGACCAGAGTGTTCCAGAGATTTACAGTATAAACTTGATAATGTAAAAGGTTGATTCCTCCCCACCCTGCAAGAAGATGAAAACCAAAAAAAATAATCAGTCTTGATTACTACTACAGGGCATGTTTCTTTGATGCCTTTCTGTTGCTAATAGAAAAACCCTCTCATTTATGACATGATGACAAAGTTTTCCTGAAGAGATAAAAAATCTTTTAACATGCAATGGCAATCAGCTGTCTATTGTGTATAGGTCTGTTGCTGATTACTCAGAACCATGGCAACGCACCTTTTTACTGCACAGTTTCCAAATCTTTTGGGTAATAATGTTGAAGACTTGAGAATACTATTGCGGTTTTGCTTTGCTTTTATCTTGTATAAAAGCAGAAAATAGCTCCAGCCTGAGAAACGAAATGTTGTTTTCAATAATGAACTTCATGTTCATATCAGAACAATTTGTCACTGATGATATAATCCATGTATTTTAATATATTGTCAGTCTCTCTCTCTATGTGTGTACATATACATATATATAGACAAAGGACAGAGATTATAAGGCTATGTAACTGTAGTTATGGGGGAAGTTGCATTTCACAGCTTTGTCTTCAACTAGGAGTTTTCTTGAGTCAGTCCTGGGGAGCCAATGCTTACCCTCAGTCAGTTGGGCATTTTGCTATTTGGTATCAACTATAAAAAAAAATTCTTCAGAAATCTTCAATTAAAAAATAACCAAGCCCAGTTGACGTTAATGAAAACCCAGACGAATACAACAGGCACAATAATGTGGGCATTTTGTTCCTTTGGTTAAGGGAAAAACCTCTCATTAGCTTCATCGGAGTAGAATAAAAACTTTAATACTTTACTTGAACACCAGGTTCCATGCTTGGCCTAAGTCTATAATGAACGGAGCATCTCCTGTAAGATGCTAAAAATTTTAGGATGTGTATTGTGAGACTTAAGATTGAGGAGCCTTTTACATTATGAATGTTTGTTGTCAGATAAACTGATTTAATTAATCTCAAATTTCAGGTCTAAGTTGACAGTAGCAAAACAAGTGAATATTTTAGTGACTTTTCCTGCCTGCGTTCTGCTGACCATTCCGTGTTCTTCTCTGTCATTCTGGGCTGAAATCTTCCCTCAAGTTGCTTTCTAATGAGATCTCAGGCCACATAGCTGCTGTTTTGATTTTCTTTTTCTCTCAGTTTTTATAAATGTGGAGGCTTGGCAACTGTATTAGGCAGGATTACCTTGTATACCCCTAGGAGTGTTCCCCATGGGCTAGAGATGCGGATAGTACATTTGCAGTGATGCCAATCACCTATTATAGGAAAGTGCGTGTGTGGGAAATCTCCCAGAAGCCAACCCCCCAAACATTTAGTTTTGGTTACATTATAGGAGAGAAGTATCTGGATATTTGGATTTAAATTGCCTCTGTTTCCTTTGGAACTATCCATGTTACAGTATTCTTTGAACCCTCTTGATTTCCATTGGATCTTATGCTGTAGATTTTTTTGTCTCATTATGGACAAACTCTGTCTTTGTCTTTCTCTACGGAATTTTACTGATTCCACCACGATACTTAGTATCAGAATATGTCATTCTGTCCACATTGCTGAAATCCTTCACTGATGATTTCAGTGGATTATATCTTTGTGAACTGCAGTTGTATAGGAAGCCACTTTCCTTCACTTTAATCTCACTTGTGCATCTGCTGGCTTCAGCGGGGGTAGTGGTGTACAAAGAACTACATGGCTGAGCTTGTTAGTGAGGTTCCATCTTCCAGAAGGCTGTGGGCCATTTCTGAAGGTCTTTATGTGCAGATCTTCCACTGACATTGAAGTGCACTGTGGATTTAATATAAGTAGAAACCTGGAAAATGAAAAGCTGAGGAATGCAACAACCTGTGTTTCAGCACTACTTACTTTGGAGTTCATTACTCTGGAACGCTGGTAGTATATTAGTAATGGAAAATAGTGCTGTATATGGGATTAAAATTGAAGATTATTTTATTTGATTTAAGATATATAGTCTTTTTTTTCCCCTTCCTTCTTGATGGTGACTAGACAGGAGTTCAGGGTTGAATTTCAGTTCATGTGGACAGATTTTGATCGTGGTGATGAGGGACACGTTCTTTTTCTCAAAGTAACAGTGCTGATATTACTTGTAGACAGATTCATCGTAGGCATCTGTTGCTCTAGCTGTGCAATTGATATATATAGAAAATTTACTGCATGCTGATTTCAGATGACCGCTACTTAGATGAGCATAAAGTACAGGTGTAGTCGGTAGGAGCTTTTCTTGTAAGCTTTGCCGATGTGCAGAAACCCAAAAAGTTTTCTTAAAAACCCAAAAGACAAAGGAAACCCTTTCTAGCTTAAGGTTCAAGCTGTTCCCATAAAGACAAAGTTTTTGTGCTTTGTCCCAGCTGCATTGAACTTACAGTCATTTGAGACATTATATAGGGGAAGGGGAAACCAAGTTGCACTTTTTTTGCTCTTATTGTGTTGCTTGCCACAGTGTACTTCCGGGAGAAGCCCCATTCTGATTTCTCTTCTTTCAGTAAAAATAATAAATTCAGACTAAACTAAAAAATTCTACAGTTAGGCCCATGTTTTATTTGTCAGCTGCAATACTGGCTTAATGTGATTTGGTTTCTAATATTTCCCTGTAATGTTCTCATTCTTTACTTCTGTCTTTTCTTTTATTAGTTCCACAGGACTGGCAGGCTCTGTGACACCAACCAATGTTTTAGATATTAATAAAAGCAGCTTTATTCAATAAAGATCAGTTTTATTTAATAAAAGAGAGACTCAAAAGATAATCTGATTTTTCATGCTGCATTCGCATTAAATCAACCTCCTGAGGTTGTTGTGGATGCCAAGTCTAGTGGCAGTCTATCACGGATCCTAGGATACATAAACATGACTCCAGACAGATTGATTGCAGAGAAGCTGAAGAGGAAGCTGAGATTCATCGCAGGTTTGGTTTATAAAGTGTTACATTAAATTATTTGATTTTCACCAGTCTTTGTAATATTGCCTGCTGCATTATTAATGGCGGTTCAAAATGAAGTGGATTTTAAATAGTTCAGAGACATTTAGATAACACTAATTATTATGAGTGGATTTAAAGTACATATTTGAGGATTGTAGGCTACTTCACCCTCCTCCATGGGGGGGAAATTAACTGTAGAATGAGGATCGGCTTCTTCACGTCCTTGATTTCTTCTTTTATTGAATAGACTTAATTCCAGTGTAAGGTGTCAGTCTGATGGCCCCACAGAGCTAATGGATTGAAAGTCTTTATCCTCCAAAGAGGTACAGCCTATGTAGTATCTATGCAAGCTTCCACTTTCTACTTTAGTAGTGTGACTTAAACTTGACCTAGAGGATGATATAACTTCCAGCACTGCGATGTAAGATATTATATCCATCTATTGATCCACAGTGGGTGTGATCCAGAGCCCATTACAGTCAGTATATGGGGTTTCATTGCTTTTAGTAGGCTTTAATTCAGAGTGTAGACAGAGTTTTCTGGAGTGGTATTTTTCAGCCTGTGGCCCACACACCAGCGGTGATTCATAGAACATCTGAGCAGCGTTGTGAAACCAGTGCCAGAAACCTTATGCATGCAAGCTAGAAAAAAAGAAGGGGAGGAAATAGAAGTAACAAGGATGCTTTCAGAGTACATCCCAATTTGTGTTTGGTTGTAAACAAAGACCTTTGTGACAATACTGTGTAAGATGGTCTGGATTTCTTTCAAAAGTTAGATGACTCTTGTCCTTAAAAGGGTTGAGAAAAACCACTGTAGTGAGACTAACTGTAGTAATTTAAAGTATTTCTCCGAACTGTTTGGTATTGCCTCAGTACTTCAGACACAATCACTGATGGTGTGAGCGTTTCTAATCCATTACAGCATACGTTCACTTAACATTGAGTAGTGGTTCAGTGAAGCAACGTAGGAGTAGTCTGCCAGTCACTTAAGGACATCTGCACTGTAGGGTCAATTAACTTCCTAAAAGGCTTCCGCTGTACTCACAGAGGGTGTTTGTTTGTTCTTACACCCTCAGTCTTGGTTTTTTTAAATTAAGGTTTCCAGAAAGGTTCTGGAGGGAGTTTTCTGTGTTGCAGATGATTGTCTCCCTGGAAGTTGCTCAGCAAAATGCACACATTTTTGTTTCTTGTACAGACCATGTAGAAATGGTTGGTAGTGGATGCATCTATGCTGATGCCACATTTCCCCAAATTTACAAAATAGAAGGCCTCTTCCCTCCTCCTATAGTCACTTCACCTTCTCACAGGCCGATCTAGTTCTGTTTTTAAAGTTACTTTGAATTGATTTGGTTTGTTTAGTTATTTGGGTTTTTATTTGTAAATGAAGACTTTTGTCACAATGCTGTGTACGATGGTTTGGATAAGGTGTTCCAGAAATTTGCTGTGGGAATGGTTAGTAACCATTTTCCAGCCTTAATTTATTCGATACCATTTTATACTCATATGCTTTTCTGCTAATGGCGTATTTTAATCTTAATAGCTCGTCTCCTTGGTGGAACGCAATGGGCCTCATTAGTTTGCAGTTTTGCAGCTAGAGCAAGCAAAATAAAACCACATGTAAAAATGACCATGTAGACCATAAAACATGAGAAGGGGGAAGGACACTGAATAACATAGAACCTATAAAAAGAGCAAAATAAATGAGTTAGCTAGTTATGTAGAAAAAAGTAGCAGGGGTAATAATAATGAACGTGCCAAGCAGAACTGTGGAAAGATGTCAACACACTCTTTATTGTTGGTGTACACAACTTTACAAGATAGGCTAAGGAGCAATGGAAGAAGTGTTCTCTCTAGCTGAACCAGGATGCTCTACAGTATGCCTTTTGATCTATTTGCTTTCGAGGTAGGCAGACTGTTGAGTAGGCAGTCTGCAAACCTCTTGCTGAGGAACAAGGCGGATGTCCAGATATTCGCACAGATGAGGCTGCACATCTTGCATGCTAAAAAAATCCTCCAAGTCAGAAAGTTTAGTGTCATCTAATGCTAAATGATCTCAGAACCTTGAATTTTATTGGCCCTCAACATCACTGACTTGCTTTTTACTTATATTTTTAAAAGTGTACATTTTATGTCTTCAGTATACGTTATGTAAATTCATTGTACAAGAGGAGGAATCCAAAGTTGGCAGAGATAACTAGCTAGTAGTGTCTCTGAATATTAATCCAGTCCATAATACAAGAAAGGAAACAATACCACCTAGTCTTCAATCCACTCACTTATCAAAAATCTCGGATTAGCACATTATCGTATCTTCCATTTTCTACTGAGCCATGGTGACTCGTTCCATTTGTCTTCAAGAAAAGAAAATAGTGGTGACTTGTACATGCCTACAGTTGAAATATCCGTATTTATCCTTCAGAGTTTTGCATCTCTGTCTTAACGTAATCAGTCTTGCTTGGTTAATTTTAATTTGGTAGTACACATTGGGTAGTTAGTTTTCTTGTCTATGCATGGCAAATCCCTACATTTAACTTCCTACATTGCTCTTAGCAAGATAGGATGTATTGTCAGGTTTTCCTGGTATGAGGAGGCCTTGTTGTTGTTTCAGTGGGTTGTGTTTTGAGCTACTGTTGAAGGAACTATTCAGCTCTGACAAAACTTCCCTGTGTAATAAATGCGTAAAACCACCATGTATCAGCAGTTACCCTTCTGTCATCTTTAGCACGTTTTCAGAAATAAAAAGAGGATCTAGTTTGCTCAGGTTCACGAGCCTGTACGTCTTGAGCTGAAGAAGGATATCATTATGTGGTCAACAATATGGGACTTGGGGCAGAATTGAGCAATCCTGATTCTGCCCAGCGGAGGAAAGAGGTGCATGCACACTCTGTAAGTTTATTACCACACTTTGTTACCCTGTAAGCAGCATATGATGAAAACTTTTAGAGTTTTCACTAATCTGTCCCCATTTACACTAATTTTCACTGTGTCTATTCTGTTTAGGATCTATTTAACTCAGATCATAGGATCTATTTAATGCAGAGTTAGCTCCTTTGTTAGGTGTTAAGCTCGCCTACAGAATTGGGCTCATATGAAAACACTAGAAAAACTTGGCCTGCCTTCTGTAGAAGAGAATGGAAAAGGAACATATGCAAAAGGAGTGTCTCATAATCTGTTGGTGTGCTAGCGCACATCCGATATATGACTAATTGAAATTTGTCATGTTCTAGACTGTAGTGGCAAGGCCGCTATTTCCAGATGTCTCTAATGAGTTTCTTTGTACCCATTCTTACAAATCCTGCTGAACTGCCAACAGCTCAGCAATCCTGTAAATCAGGGTGTGAAAAGATGGGGATCCAAAATTTAGTGGATGCTTTTCAAATCTTATTTTAGTCTTTCTGAGTTGTAATATCCCTCTTAATGACAAAGAGTAGTTCCACCTTCAGTGAATAACAATAAAAACGTTGTATTGCTTTTTAAAGCTTGATATGATAGTCTCCATAGATCTTCCCTTGTTTACTCAGGGTTTATGAGTTAAGGTTCTCTTATTCCATATCCTTTTCCATATTATTGGGCAAACAGTTGTAAGGCTATCATGACTTTAGCTGTGCTCTGCTCTCTCCTTTGTGGTTGACTGTGTCCCCTGCAGCAGTTGTCTGATAAGAGATGATTTCTTGCATACTGAACACTTGTGCACAGTAGGATTCTGTTATATACTTCTGACTCTTTGACACCATCTGCCCAGTAAAGTGGTTTTAATGGGTTTCCACTGAGCCAGCCTGTACTACAGCCCTGACAGCATGCTCTGTATTTTTAAAAATAAAATCTCTTCAGAAAAGCTATCCATGAACATTGGCTTCTCCAGTAAAATTGAGGATTACATACTCTTTGATGAAAATGACTGATAGCTTGGAATGGTCTTCTAATTGTACTAGTTTATTTTTTTAAATGACCTTATAAAGCATTATTTCCTGTCCCATTTTTTAGTCAGGTATTATTATCCTTTTACAGAAATGCAATCATTTCACCTTGTTGGAGTTTTCTTCTTTATGAAAGCTGGGGAATGTAGTGGTTCACGATGGTGATTTAGGAGTCAGGGTACCCGCTGGCTTTCTGTAACCTTTGGAAAATCACTTCATTTCTCTGCTTTCCCTTTCCCTTTTAGACTGTCTTGTCTACTCAGAATACAAGTTGTTCAGAGCAGGACCTGTTTTGCTTGCTGTTTATATAGCATCTGTCCCTCTTCTCAGATGAGAATGTACATTTTACCACATTAAAATAATTAATTACTAGTGGCTGAGTTAGAAATTGGAATGTGGCGTTCTGATTGTCCTGATCACTGGACAACATGAACAACTCAGAGGCCTGTAAGAATAGAAAAGAAGAGTAGGGTAAGGGAAAAAAAATAAAGATATAATGAAAGGATCTGTGTGATTAAAAAATTCTAAGAGCTTAAGTAGATCCCATCCCATGATGTTACAGTTAATAAGCTATCTAAACCTTTTCAAACAGCAACGTGATAAAAAGCTTCTTATAAAAAGATGTCATAAACATGTTTTTATATCTCTTTCTGTTATAATCCATGTTACTAAACTATTAAAGAAAAGATTTTGAATATCTGTATTAATAATGCAGCAAACCACTTACAATGAAAAAATGTTTTTTTGACAGATGGTACAGATCTTAGAAATATTTCATTCCTTCTCTGCCCCTTCAAGTCTTTGGGGTATATTTTAAGCTCCTTCATCTGGAGCCTATGGAATTACTGTAGCAGTTTCAGTTATGTTTTATGCTTCTTTGACATCTGTCTTAGGAATAACTGATCTATTGCATTCACCCTGGTCTAAATCCGACTGGTCCTTTGCAAATGCTGCTTTCCAGTACCTCTTCATTTTCTTCTCCAATGACTGAATAAATGTTTCTCTCAGACACTCAGTAAGTGAATTCCTCCATAGTTCTTGCACGTTCTCTTGCTTCCTTAATTATAGGTCAGTGCCATTACTGTTTTCCTTCCAATTGCAAGTCCAAATCTTGTCTTTAGCACCGAGATGAACAGAAGGAGTCATGGAGGAAAACAGGCTATATAATCTTAGATTTTGAGATGACACTGAATTTGTAGTACTGTCCTGTAGGAGTTATCAGAAAATAATTGGAAACCTAGGCTGGGTGCCCATAAAATTAAGATTGAGGGCAAGCAAGAAGAAATTTATGAAAGTTGCAAGACAAGAAGAAGAAATAAATATCAAACTCTGTATTCTGTTCTGAGCTACTGCTCTGCAGAGTAAGAACTGATAGCCAAGAATGGGATTGTGAAGACCACATAACAAAGAAAATCAGAATATCTGCTTCCTGTGCTCTGTGGCCTGCTTCAGGCAGATCGTATGTGCACAGACAATGCCCATCACCAGAACGGTCCCAGGAGGCCTAATGTCCTCGGATTCCCTCACACATGCCTATGCCATAGCCCAGGGGCAAGTTACACATACATTTGATGTTATCCTGTAAAACCTAGCATCCTACCAAACTGCAAAACTGCGCTCATATTAGTTAAAGCAGTTTGAACTAAGTGGACACAATCCCTTCTACACAAAACGGCCAGGGGTCAGAGCTGTTTTTCTGAGGTGGTTCCCAAAATCACTGTAAGTGCTTCTTGCAGATATATTCTGGCTAAACAACTTAGCTGATACAGGGGAATGGGGAATCAGGCATCTACCATGCAGTCTAATACTGAAAAACTGGGAAAGCAACTTTGCTCTGTTCAGCGAAACAAGTGAAACACTCTGGAATCTTTAAATCAGTGGAACATCCTTGGTGGAGGACAACAGAAATTTTAACTTTAGTTTCAGACTAAAACAAATATTGAACTACCATAATTTTTCATGCAATAAATAAATCTTAATTCTGCCTATGATAAATTCAAGTCACAAACAGCCAAGATAGATTTTTGCTTGCTTTCATAATAATCTAATGTGAAATGGTTTGTACTTTATTTCACCCACCTGAAAAGAAAACTAAAATAACTGATGCTCTGTTACTTCTTTATATTCAGTGGTTGAAAATAAATCCTTTTGGTTTTGCAGTAAAATATTTTCTAATTCATGCGAGCTTCTTAATTCTCACCTCTTTTTCCAGTAGTTTTTCTCAGCATTCTTTCCTTTGCATAATGGAAGCTCTCACACTTTGCAAATGCCCTCGGTGTCCTTCCTTGACCTGCTGGCAAAAGGTGATGCTGAAAAGTTTTTTGTTTCCTTCTCAACTGAAGTAGATTGCCGAGCTCTTGCAATAGAACTGGCCTTCTGCCCTGGACAAGTAGTCATCAAATGTGCTGGTAACGGAGAAATGATGTATTATGTGGTACTATAGGTACCATGCAACTTAAGAGAAAGAAATGATGAAATGACATAGTGTTTTATATTGCAATGAAAACTGTGCTAAGTGCTGTGAAAACACAGCAAGGAACAATAAGTCTTTGGAGTCAAGGTCTAGCTTTACAGGAGAAATGTGCCGAATTTTTATAATTTGGCTCTGGAAAATGGTTGTGACAGACCTTTCCTGGAAATCAAAAAAATGTATTTTGCAGGTATAGTGCTAGCACAGTAGTTGAACAGCGGTGCTTTCCTGTATTTTGGGTGTTGAATTTGTTCACTTAAATCTAGACTGTAAGCTGTAAGCAGTCAGAATAAAATTTGTAATCATTCTTTACTAGGCTGAACCTGATCTGAAAATGAGCATGGATGGCATGGCTCCTCAGTAGGCTAAGTCAGCCTCAGTTGGGGTTGCTGCAGTCTCTCTTTCTTGCATGGCATTGGCATTTATGCAGTTGAGTAATGAACCATGCGGAGAGCTGACTGATCCAGCTGAAAACTAATATTTTTTTTTTTCTCATTTATATAGGTTAGGGGTTTTTTTTTGCAGCCACCAAATACCGCAGTTGTGTATTGAGGTGGTTCAGCTCCCTGATCTGATGGAAAACTAACCCATCAAAAAGAAAAGCTTTCCAGCCGATATGGGACTGTGAAAAACCTCACTCTGAGGCCACATGCTCACCAGATCTGAGATGAAGAAGGGCTGAAGAGTGTGTGCCTCAGTAGCCTGCAATTACGCTTTCTTTTTGTAATATCAAACCACACCTCCGGTAATCTGTTCCCAGGCCTTTTCATTCTCATTCCCTTGTAGAAAAAGTCATGATTATAGAAATCAGATGTTGTTCAAGCTTATGGAATGGCGTGGAAACCAGTCAAAATGGAAAAAAGTGTGACAGTGATCACTTGATATATTTATAATTGTCATTTTCAGCTGATAAGCCTTACCGAAGTAACATCCCATTCCATCTACAAAACAGCAACACTTTTAAAATAAAAGTATAATAGCAATATTTAATGATGACTAAGGTAAAGCCATAAAAGTTAGACAAAGATATGATAATTTTATGTAATAAATACTATCAGTCTCAGTTCTCCCTCAGTATATTCCTTTTCATGGCTTGGTTGAAACTTTTGAAGGGGAGGGAAAGCATCCCACTGTTGTTGATAGTGTGGTGGTCACTATACTTTATACTTTCGAATTCAGCTATAATATTCCAACCTGAAGTGGACACTGCTTACCTGTGTGCTGAGTATTTTGATGAGTGAGTTGAAAGATTTTTTGGAAACTTGTTTATATTCGTAATCCAGCCAAACTAATTCTGAGTAGCTGAATTCTGTAGCAGTGATGATAGAGGCTGCAGTATGGTAATGAAGATGTAAGACACAGGAGTTTCCAGGAAGAAATTTGGATTTTATTTCCTTGCCCCAGTCGCATAGCTGTGGTCATTCTCAGCCATCACCAATGGCTGCTATTGCAACTGTTTCCAAAAAGCTGAGCATCCCCCTTTCATAATCATGGATCTGGGCCAGCCTAGCATTTTCTCTTTGGCTTTCAGTTCTGTACTAAGCACTACAGACTACTATTGTATGAGATCGCTCACATCTGCCTATCACCCAGGCAGTTCCCAGTTCTTAGTCACTTGTTTTTTTTTCTTTGCTTATGAACTAGTGCTGTGACTAAATTGGTGAGTCTTAATGGCTCATCATATCTTGCGTAGGCTTCCTGTTTCCGACTCCCATTTTCTCTTCCACCACCAGAATGTACATACTAGTAGACAAATGCCATCTGGGAATTGTAAATCTGTCACAAGTACCACTGCTATTGGTTTGTGTGTATCAAGGTGCAAGGACTGTTACAAATGCTTAGTAATCTGCGTCAGAGTTACAGTTTTTTTAAAGTGATGTCCATCTTGATTCTTAAGGCATCGAGCTTTTAGGTCAAAGTCTGTAAGCTCACAGGAGTGTTTTATTTTATTACAGTGGAATGGTTAGACCAGCATGGGGGCAAATGGCTGTTTGAGTCATGGACCAATTCCTAATTATACCTGTGTGCTTCCTTAATGGAATTCAAATAAAATGATTTTGTTGTGTGAAAGAAGTGGTATTATATTTATTTCTAAATTCTTTTTAAGATGTCAGCAGGTAGCCCTGAGGATGTGAAAGAAAGGTAGATGTTGTCAGCCTCCCTGGCTGCTCTGAATTAGTCTGAACCTATTGGAAATGAAAGGTTCAGAGAGCACAGATGGAATAGATTGAAGTAGCAGCTTTGAGTGAATTGAAAGGGCAAGTTTACTGGCTAATCGTGATCTCTATGGGCAGAAAGACACCTAATAGATTGAAATTGTCAGACATTGTGAAGTCCTCGAAAGAACTGCTTAAGGCTTTTTGCTTTCTAATTCTGGCTTATGGTAGTCGCCTTTTTTTAATTAAAATCTCTTTTGTTTCCACATAATGAAATAAAACATGAAAGCATATAATATTTGGTGAATATGTGAGGCATGAACTGTTCTTATCTTGGTTGATTATTTTTCTTTCTTTTAAAATAACAAAATTGCATGAATACATCTGTTTAGAGATTATATTTCTTTGCTCTGTAGATGAAGGCTAGATTTTTAGAAGCATTTGGTTTTAAATTTAAGCACCAAAGTGAGCGGAGAGATTTTCAGTCAGTCTCAACATTGACATGTGCTTTCTTGAAGGTCCATCCAGAATGTCACAGAGGGCAGTGGTGAATGTTGACTGCTTGTGAACCCTCCCAGACTAATTGAGGGAGCAGAGCACTAGAAAATCTAGGCCTTGACTCTTTTGAAAACTTTAGTACAGCTCCCAGCTCAGTGGACAGAATCTTGGCTGGAGTTTAAGGATGCTGTTGTGGTATTAAGAACTATTAATATTACAACAAAAATTGATGAAGAGGTCTTTTAAATTTTGGCTTTAATTTGCTTCATTTAGAGAAGGGAGCGATCTCATACTTAACAGACAATTCTATTTAAGCAGTTCTTTGACTTAAAGCTAAGAAAGAAATGCAGCCTCTCTTTTGTTATTTTATTCTGTATTTGTCTCTTCAGGCTGATCTTTAAGAAATGCAGTGAGCTGTTACAGTATATAAACCACCTTCTGATAGAAATTTTAAATGCCTGAAAATAGGAGACAAAAACAGGCAGTACAGTAGGATGCCAGTATATGAAAACCCCAGAATAATTTGAAATTATACTACTGTTTTCATTGTAAATAGCAGCATACTTTTGTTTTTAAGTCAGGATTTCTGTTCCACTGTATATATTCAATTTCACTGTGTTATCTTCTGCTGGCAGAATTTCTTTGTCTTGCAATTCAAAGTCACTATCAGATCAGTCACTAATACCTTAAAGTCCACAATTCGCTCCAAAATCCTAATGTCCAAAATATAGAACTTAAGATTGCTTTAAAACTATCTTGAACTAGTTTTACAGTTATCCCATTTTTTCACATTTTTAGATGTTAGAGCCAAATATGAGTTTTGCTGAAAGACTTGAATTGATGACAGAACTTTTCTACAACAGTTAGTATTCTTACTATGAAGCCCTTTCACTTCTCCAGTCCCTCACCCAAAGATTTCCTCTAAACCTAACAGCCTCATGTAATCTTAAAATGTATGATGACACTCTGAAGGTTTTGGGGGCTTTCCTGGTGTCTTCCGATGACTTTCGGAAGACAGGTGCTATTTTCATGTTTTCTTATACAGAGTGCAATATGTGAGATAGAATCCTAGCTCTACAAATTCAGTCACTGACTTCAGTACAACCAAGACTTGTTCCTCCCATCATTCTTGAAAAATGAGTTGGAGTGGGTAGAAATAAAGCCAAATATGTGTATTGTCCATTATATGATTTTGAAATGTCATGTGAATGAAGTTACACACTCATGCTCTGCTTTGGTTAAGTGACAAGTCCAGTTCTTCTGCTGGAATTCAACAACAAGGAAAATCGCATTAAAATAAAATGCTGTTTCAGGACAGATGCAGTCACCCTCAGTCATACTTTGCAAAGTCTTACTCAACAGGAACCCCCACAAAATACACAGGATGGCAGAAACTGACTTTTCATAACTGAAAGAGAAATTATAATAGGATAATGGCTAACATAGGAAGGTAAGTCTTGTATTATTAATATACAAAAAGTACCCAAATATTAGGTAAGTGCTTGGAATGGATACAATACCTGAAGACTTGTTTAGCTTTTGCACCACAGCTGATCATCTCCAGCACCTGCACCTTCTTAGTTTGTTAGCTCAGTCCTGTCATAAGCCACAGCACAGTGCATTGTTGATGCTGCAAGCTCTTTTGTGTTCTGGAAAAGGTGGAGCAATGCATTAACAGCATGAATTCAATAAAGAATAGATGGGTGAGTGCATTATCCATTAGTTTGTCAACTTTATGAAGTGCAGTGTTTTCTCAAGTCTGTGAGGAACCTAATGAACTATGCTCAGAGACTGTGAGCCAGCCTCCCTAGCATCATCTACAAAACTGCACTTACCAACAGGGTACAGGCAGCCAATGTGAGACGTGTAGAAGTTTGTCCATCAGACTGGATATTTTTCAAGCTCCCCATGCCGTCTGTCTGAAGGAATGGCTCTATAGCACCACCAGCTAGGGCCATGATTTATAACGCTCAGATTTTTCTAATAAAAATCTCTCCACTTAACAGCAGTGAATTGTTAGTCTGAAAGGTATTAATGTCCATGAACAGTTAAATTTTGAGGCCTCAGTTAATATCTCTTTTATCTCCTATATTACAAGTTCATGTTACCCCTGTTATTTGCAAGAAGTTGCTTCCAGTAATATTCCTTTTGCCTGTATTTACTGACTCTTGTGGAGAGCTACGGATTCCTTCATATCCTGTACCCCTCAGCTTGCCACCACACTTGAGGTTTCTCAGATATGAAAAAAAAAAGTTGAAATGAAACACCAGAATACATTTATATCCCTTTAAAGTTCTTAAAGCAAGAGAAATACCAGGTGTTGTATTGAGTATCTTAACCTGAAATGGAAGAAAATACTTCCTAATAGTGATATTGATGAGATTATGAAAAAAATCCTAGGAAATGTGGTGGAAGTCCTGTCTGCAGCGGGAGTTTAGTATTAGAAGGATAAGATTGGATTAGAGGATTAGAAATTTTGGGGGGGTGGGGAGGGGTGGGAGGAAGCCACATCTGTGCCAAATCAGCCCTCCCTTTTCCTGGTTTCTATGAGGCAACACGAAGGGACTGAACATCGGCAAGTCCCGATGTCCTTTCCAAGCAGAATCGCATTGATTGGGTTGTTCTTAAGACTTTCATTGATCATAGAATTGAACCGCGTTCTCCTTTCCCCAGGATTGCACAAATGACTGCTATCTTGCAAGACAGTTTTTTATCATTCCCAAATAAAGCTTTCATGTTTCTTGTATGCACAGTACAGTCCATATCTGCTTCCTAAAGTTAAGTTCTTGTTACATTTTTTTTAGGAAAAAAACTTTTTTCTATTACTAAGAAATTTACAGGCTGCTATTTTTTTTTGTATATGTTGTTACAAGCTGCAGGCAGGTGAGCTGATTATAGACCATTTCAGAGACATTGGCTACTGAGACATGATTTAAAACACCAGAATAATTCAATATTTATTTCCCTTATGACTTTCCTTGGAATATCTAGTGGGCATCTTGTTCAGAGGCAGTTCTCCTTGGGAGGCTGCTTGTCTGAGTAACTCCATAGTTACCATGACAAAGACCTCTGTTTTATTGGGGGGGGGCAGAAAACAAGTGGGAGAAGAAAATAATGCTGAGAGAGATTAACTTAGCTACTGTTTTTGGAATATAACATAACACCTTCATAGGCTCCTCACAGTATATTAATATAGCTGGGTGTGGTTTTTGTTAGGTTTCTGGTTTTGTTTTCTTGCCCTGGATACATACAGGTATGTAACACTGTTGTCCGGAGTTACGGGCTTAAAGATAGTAACCAAATTTATAACTTTACTGATTTTATGGACAGAGTGGCCTATAGGGCCATCTAGTCTCTCCATTTATAATGTCAAACATGTAATTAGGTTTTTATTCATTGCTTTACCTTTGTACTGAGTCTGGTATTGTACATTTAAAAAGGAGCATACAAAATCAGACCTACTCTTGTTTTGGTCACCTTTAAAGAGGCAGAGCTTGTTCCTGTTGATTATCACCTTGGTAATTAAAAGCACATGCTTTCTAGTTTGAATTTTTCTGGTTTCCAGTTAAACAGGTCCTGTTTTGCCTTGATAAGGGTCCTACTCTGCTAGGTTAAGGATATCTTTAGTGCCTAGTATTGATGACCTTTTAATGCATCAAAATCAGCTCATATCTGAGTCCTTCTGTGACACTGAAAAATCGGACTTTATACAGACCAGTCCCTCTTTTAGCCAGATGCAGCTATCATGTAAATAGCTCTAATGTTATTGGGATTACAATTAATTATATTATGTCAGATTTCAACCTACTAACATCTTTGGGGTTACACAGCCACAATTATAATCATAACTTGGCCCTCAGTTTTATTTTATGGAAGAAATCATGTCTACTTTTGCATGGTTCCTGGGCTCCTTTGGAACATATCGCTGGAGCACCTGCCGGACTACCTCCTTCAGAGCAGCCCTTGGGTGTGAAAACAGACTGTGGGAGGTACAGATCCTCAGAGTGGTTTCTCCAGCTCCATCAGGGGTCTTGTTGCTGTAGCATCTGCAGGAGTAATCTAAACTAAACAGCTTTGTGATCACTCTTGTTTTTACCCTCAAGAAACAAACATGCTGAAGACTTAAGGCTTTTAAGTGGGTCAAAACAGTAGTTGTATGGTACATTAGAACCAAAGGATCTCCTTGTCTGGCCACCTTATCTGGTGTGGTGGAGAATAGTGCCATGGTGGTTCTTTCTGGATGGTTATTTCCCATGTAAACGCTTACTAAGAAATGAGTTTATCTTCCCCCTGGAGTTGAGTACAGTCCCTGTCTGAGATCACATATGAAATTGTTTCTCCTCCTCTGAATCCATATCGGCATGGTCTAGCCCTAAAAAACCACATTTGGTTTTCTTTGATATCACGATGATTATGGTTGATTTTAGAGAGGAACTGTATCTGTGGACAGCCATCTGCATCCATAGCCATAGCCACAACTTCTTTGGGGCCTCATATATCAAAGTTCCTTCTGGATGCCTCACCCATACTATTTATACTGTGATCAGTACAGGGAGGTAGGATTCTACTGACTTCAGAGCTGTGCAGACCTAAGAGCTACAGTGGATGCATAAAATGAGAAATGGCAGGTGGATGAAAAATCAGCAATGAATTCATTCCACATCTGCAGCTACTCTCCACAATATCCACTATCCTATTCTTACAAAAAAGAAACCCAGCCTTCTTTAAACTATTTATGTGAACACCTGCTTGTGGTTGGATACAATAGATTATAGCATGGAGCTACATTCCTAGCGTCTGACACCCTCTTCAACATCCTCATAGTGCTCATCTATTCTAAATGTTTTCTTTTTTCAGTAACATACGGGATAGATCTTGGCATAAAGAGGAATATTTAAAGAAATCAGAAATTAAGTGTTTTAATAAAGAGTGGGTGAGACTGAAATACTATCAAATTTTGGTTATTATTAATTCAAGGGGGAAAGAAAAAGAGTGTGAAATTAACACAACCTTGGCTGAAGTTTATGGCTTTGAAGAAAATGGTGCCTCAGAGGAGTAGTAGGACTCAGGCTTGATTAAACTGGGATTTCAGAAATTCTCTGCACTGAATGAAATAAAAAGGCATTCAATCTAATTAGGTAGTATTGTGGAGGGATAGGAGGAAGAGAGGTATTTCTGACCCATTGGCTTTTTATAAAACCTTTAATCCATGGGATGTGTTTGTAACTGTTTTGGTAGATTTATTTTTCTTCTCACGGGAATCTGGCCTCGAATTCTAACCTTTTGATAACTTTGCTTAGGAAAATTTGAGGAGAAAACCATCTAATGGTCCTATTAAAATACAGACTTTCTGGAGGCCTGCTTTGTAATTTTTCCTGATGAAAATTCATATCTTCGTCAAATACCTTGCTTCTATTTTGATGAGGAAAAGATATTCAGGAGGAAATGCAGCTGTTGATTTTTCTCGAGAGATTTCCTTTGTGCTACCTCCTCGGTGTTAGAAGATGCTCAGAAAGAGTCTAGCGTACCGGCCAGTTGAAGCCAGTAGGAGTCACCCCTTTTATATAGTAAGGCCATATTTTTTTGTTACTGTGATGCAAAAAGGAAACATACCTTTTACTGGGATTACTTTTGGGTTATGCCAATGTAAAAGAGAGGAGATTTAATTCCAAAAATTTATAATTCAATGGAATAATGCCTTACTTTTATATGGCATTTTTGATCAGGTGATTTCAAACCACTTTACAAAGGAATTTTATGGCGTGTTTTGTTCAAAAGAAGGGAGAGATTTGGGATTAGAGCACAGATTTTCTAGAATCCTACTCCCTTTTCTCTCTGTTGGGTTAAACTGCTTTCCTGCAGTTTTGATTTCTGGAATATGCCTCTCGTTTAAGGACTGTTAATTCTTATATGCTTTTGAGGAGCTAATTGCTACGTGTTCTGCAGTTGTCTATTATGGCATGAGTCTAAGAAGATGTAGAGATATGTTTAGAATCAAATTTGCTTTTCATTTTTTGTGTCTACATCACCTTAATTCAAGGTTTAATAGGGAAATTTGAGATAGCTAACATAATGCCTGTTTAAATATATTATAGGCACAATTTTAGAAATGCCAGACATATTTTTGGAAAATCTCTACTAAATTGTGAATTTCTTCAAGGATAACTAACAGAAAAGCGTTGTAATTATGTGTTTTGAAATGGAATTAATCTTTTACCCTTTGGAGGAGAGAAGATGCTGTTTCTGCTTAGAGAGTGGTATAGATTAATTTTGATGGTTTAATAGAGTCACTCCAGACTTTCCATCTTCTCATTTACGGTAACTTACCAGGCTTCAAAATTCACCCTGAACTCCATGATAAACAGGTTTAAGACAGAGAAATATTGTTCCCAGGTGTATGGTTTAGGAGCTGATCCACTCACATTGCAGAACAATTTCCAATGATGGTGTCCTTCGGCATTTTGGTGTAAATCTATGTTCATGTAATTCCTGAAAGGCTGAGAAGCTGAATATGTGTTTTTACTGTCATATTTCTAGTTGTTTGGACAGCTTGGCAATCAGTGGAAATATCAACTAAGGTGCTGTGCACATTTTAGTTATAGCCTCCAGGGAAAGCTTTCTTTATTTGAACGTTGCTTATGCAAGCAAATTCCTTGTGGCATAATATATCACAAGATTAAACAAATGTAAGTGGGATACGTGTTTCCTTTTTCATAGTCTTATTTCTAATATTCTTAAATTAGGAGAATTTCAGATCTGCAACCTACTACAAAGACAAAGGTCAAAATAGTTTGATTTATGATGGCTGCAGCTTGTGTTAAAGCTTATTTGCTAGTCTCGTGTTTGCTGTTGTTACATTAACTGCTACCTTTGGCTGCTGTTTTTGCTGAGCTGAGTTGTTGAAGAACACATTACAATTGCTGGTACTTCATTGGTTTGGTGTCTAGGAAAATTTTGAAGGGAGAGAAGCTCAGTGTTCCCATGTCTCCAGACTAAAATAGTTAATGTGTTCTGCAACAAAACAGCACCAGGAAGAGGAAGACCAGATTTTGAAACATGAGCTCCATGCTTGGGGAACTGCTAGAACCGAGAACGCGCTAGGCTGTCTTCAGCACCCCAGGCAATAAAGAACCACAGGTGTAAGAAGAAAACTGGCACAGCTTGAGCAGACTGGCTCCTGCTCCAGATGCCATTCAATCACTTTGGATTTACGTTGCAGCACTAGGGTCAGAATTTGGCCTACTCTTAGGAAATTTACCATTCTTTTTGCTGTTGAAGAGCCTGACTAAAATCCATTAAGGATGGACTGGAGGTTTTATTTTCAAAATTGTGAAGGTTTACTTGAAAGAATAGAAGTCATGGTTTGGACTGCTTCCTGTTTTATTCGTCACTGGTTTGTATGTACTAAGGATGGATAAGAATTAAAACAATGAAATAATTATTATACCATTTAAAAGCCTTGTGATTAATATGGAAACATGATTTGCATGTTTTCCAAAATGTAAAGCTTCCAGTTGTGTGTGTTTCTTTTACTATACTTGATTCTGTCATGTCTAAATACTTAGTTTCATCTATGTTTTCAATAACAGAAATAGCAGCAAAAACTTTTTTAATAAATATATTGTATTAGTAAAAGAAGCATCTGTATCTCTGTATTAATGACAGCCCACCCACTACCTTTAAAATGCAATCACTGTGGTGGTTTATGCTGAGCAATTGGTTGTAGCAATTTGTGTAGTGGAGAAAACAACTGTTACGGAGCAGTGCTGAATGATTGAATTTTATTGATTCATAAAAAATCTTGGAGGTTAATATATTTGTTTCGTGAAACAGATGTTTAATTCTGATCCTGGGCAATTGGCTCTTTTATGTCTGAAGAGGAAAAAAATAGATGTTTTGGATTACAGTTGACTGTAATTGTATATGACAGATGTATCAAATTAGCCTTTCCCAAAGCTTTTGGTATTTTGCCTCTCTGAACTGTAAATTTTACTTAACTTTCTCTTTTTCAGGTGGCATGAGACCATTCTGTGCATGTTTAATGCTTCTTCAGATAGGACGAAATATTCCAAGTTTGCTGTGAAGTTATAGACCACTTACATATGGGTAAAAGACAAATTCTCTAGCATTTATGCTTCAGACTATAATGTAAATGAGGGGAAGAAAGGAAAGAACCCTTAAAAAATAAATTCTGCATATGCTTTTGATTTGCCTAAATCCAAAAATTGAATGCTGTCCAGGTTTAATGTTCCAATCTGTGTCATAGTCTGCTTTCACCCTTTGAGTGCACCAGGGCATTCTGCGAGCATTTAATGAACCAGAAGCTTCTAAAGTTTTATTAACAATATATGAATTGCATTTTAGCCCGTGTCATTGTCCTCTACTGATTAAAACACAACAAACCTTTTATAAAATGGGATGCTCTGTGTGGGTAGGAAGCACTTGTGGAGCTTAATTTTAATCTGATTTTCAAGAACCCTGACTAAATTCAGCTACTTGTTACCTTGATGTAAGGGCGAGCAGTTTCTGGGGAATTACTATGGATTTACTTTGCTTTAACAGGAGACAGAATTTATCCCCTTTGATTTTAACAGGAGGAGAAACTTTCTAATTAGAGTGACTTCTGCTTTCACAGCACATGTATTTGATACATGTGCTTTCCCTGGTTTTATTTCCTAATATGGTAAGCCTTTCTAGGATCTTTTCTTTAAAAGCTGGCATCTGTTTTGTTTCCCACTTTAAAAATTACCTTAAGAAAACTTTGCATTTGAATTCATTGTTTTATGTTTTCACCTTTTTGATGTATCAAAAATATGAATTTGAAATTCCTATTTGGGGGAAAATACCTTTAAGGTCATATTATTTATCACTCATTAAAAAAAGCAGATATTTTAAAAATTATTTTTCAGGAAATGTGCCAATATATGAAATAACTAACTATACCAGATAACAAGCAGTTTAAAATACAGGTAGCTTGTAACAAGAAAATTAATTTTCTCCAATTACAGTAAGAGCTGCTTATTGTTTATTTATCAAAAAGTTAAGTTCTGTTGCTCACAGCAAATTGAAGAATTATGGAGACAATAACACATCCTAAGAATGCAAAATTTGCAAAAACTTCTATAACTAAACACATTCTTATTAAGTATTTCCTAAAAGCATTCTTGAGATATCTTCAAAAGATACTTCAGAAAAATTTGATGCAATGATACTAAACCAATGACTTCAGTAAATTCTGGATTGAGTCCAGGGAGATTATTCTTCCTCAAAGAATTGAAAAATTTCTTGGAGGTCTTTTTGGAATGAAGACGTAATACAAAACTGAGTCCTGAGGGATTTAGTGTGATCATTTCTCACCATTAGAGTTAACTGATGAAATAAATAGATCACTCTGTGTCAGTTTAAACCAGTTCAGAATCTGACTCTTGATCCTGGAGGGCCTATTCGCACTAGTCATTCGGAGTTGCAAAAAAATCCAACCAATTTCAGTGTTTCTGCTCAGGTGAGTAGAAGGGAAAGCCAGCCTGACTTCAGCATTTGTTTCTTCATTCTGTTCAGCCAAGGTAGTGGTTAAAGAATATTTTGTGTGCATAAACGGGGAAGAAATAAAATACATTGGACACAATTGTAAAGGAATTTTTTCTACTGTTCACTCATCTGCCCTGCAAGCTGACACAATGTTCAAAGCAGATTTTTCTTTTGTGTGATTTCCTTATTCTTTAGAAAAGTTGAAATCAATTTGGATGGATTTGTTAATGGTTCCTTTAATTAGTTTGTTAATGGCTATATTTTACAAGACTGGCTGCGTAAATCTTATTCCCTGCTGGTTAGAGTATAATAATTATTGATCTCTATACGCTGTACTAGGAAAAAATACATAGAGATTTACTGCTAACAAAAGAAGCTTTTGAAGATGATAACTCATGCAGATTTTTGGAAGGCAGTTGTCTATTTCTTATGAGTTATTAGTACTAATGGGAGTCATATGTACAGTGGGAGGCAAAATGAGCTATTAACCTATATAGCAAGTTGTAGAGTATTGTAAATCCTTCCTGTCTATGTTATGATGGGATCCATTTGTGTGACGAGCAGGATGAAGATAAAGTAGTCATGTATCTTTCAGAGACTGAGAGATGGCTGAGGGAGAGAACAGACACAGCAGGCCCTCTGCGGTGATGAAAATTCTGCCCTTCCCCTTCCTGTGGGCTGGAGAGGGCTGGGCAAGGGTTTGCTGGGAGGCACTATTAGTCTGAACCTGAACCTGAAAGCAAGGACCAGTTGTGCAAGGACACATAGGCAGGGGGATGTAAATCCCTACTTAAATGTGTTTTACTTAGTCACATTTAATTTTCTCTGGTTTATGTGGTTAAATGATCTAATACAGCTTCATGTGAACTAGGGATAGTTTCCAGTTGCTCTAGGAATGTGAGAGTTTCAATGTGCATATAAGCTACTTTTATGATGCGGTTTGTATTCTAATGACGTAGCCTCAGATAGGGAAATAGTGAATTGTGCAATACTTTTCCGTGGCCTCTTATGTTTTGAAATACCTAGAAAGTGATTTCAGAATAAAGTCCCTTTTTCATATAGACTGGAACTAGCAGTTGAAAATTTAGTCTTGGTGCAACTATTTTGAAATCAGTTTCAGCAGAAGAAAGTTTCAGTGTTCTTTTCTTTTTTTCATGGAGTAAAACTAGCTTTACAGGTTGCTGGGATTCTTCCCTAACTTCTATGAATTCTGTCTGTTACAGCACACATACACAGCCTTGAGACCATTACTAAGTCCCATTTGTCTGTGGTTGCCTAGCTGTTCTTTTGACAACATGCTTCAAATCAGTATGTGACTGGCTTTTCTGGCAACAGCCTGTTGGAAACTGAGTACTGCGTAAAGCCTTCTGTAGCAGAAATCTGTGGGGTAACTTAAAAAAAATCTAAGAAATGGTATTCAAAACAGTGTTGGGATTCTGGAGTTTGAAATTAATTTTATGAAGAGAAAAATACTCCAAGCCAAATTAGGCATCATGCTTTAGAACTAGTACTCTTTTTGCTAGTTAGCCCTTGTCATTTTGTTTTGTTTCGGGTTTTTTATTCACTTTTCTATCTTATGGTTGTGTATATAATAAGTCACAAGGGTTTGTTAACAGCATATTCTTAATAATTTGAGATTTGAACTGCGTAGTGCAGCCAGCTGGTTGCATAAGGCTAGCCAGAGAAAGGATGGCATACAGCAGTAATACTTTACTATCTCAGAATGACAACACAGGAGGTCATTGCAGGCACACACATTACCTGTATGATTAGTACTGTATTTAGTGCCTGATGGGTACATCATACTTTGTGCTGTGTGTTCCTATTGGGTAGTACAGTAATAACTCTGGAAATCTGAGAATACAAGTTATGATAGACAGGAGAAAGGGAATATATCTTTGTTTATAGAAATGGTGTCCAAATGCTCTTTAGGAGATGAAGAAAGAACCTTCTCCAAAGATGTTTGATTAATCTCTTGTGGTTTTTCGAATACATGATACTCTACAGGGAGTGGAGGTGAAAGATCCGTTAGACTGTCTACTTTGTATCTTCTGACAATGCAATTTTTCCCTAAAATGCTCCTTTTAACTTTCTTATGTGATGAACCTTCATTAGTTGCATTTCATTCACAAGCACAAGATAAATGTAAAAGTCCTTCTGTACTTGTGGCAAGTGAGTGTCACTATATTTATCACTTAGTCCAAGAACCATGAGAAATTGAGCTCAGGACTTTGATTAATACACAACACATCTTTTCTCTTCACTAGATTAGCATAATCATTACAGTCTGGGAGTGTGTTTTCACTCAGTATCCTTCTGTAGCGGTCAAGGAATTAATTACACAAAGTAAAGAGACAATTCTTTGCTAAGAATTTTGTATGTTTGGTTGTTAAAGGAGCTCTCTCCTGCTGAGTCTTCACTAAAGCTTGGCCAAGTGGCAGGAGTAAATTTATGGGTCAGTGATCTAATGTCTGAAGAATGCTAGGTGACGATCTTTCTCATTTGGGTATGGATTTCAACAGTTTAATGTGGAGGGAACATGAGCAGACTCTGTCCTGGGTTCTGAAAGGCTGTGGCTGTGCAGATTTACTTCTGTTTCCATTGAAGATTTGCCATGGACTTCAGTGGGAGCAGGACTAAGCTTTGCCAAAATAAGACCTTGATCCAAACAAGTAGTAAATTGCAAATGTAACATGATGGGATGAAGGACACTACAGGAACATCGTGGCAAGAGGAAATGGCCTCAAGTTGCGCCAGGGGAGGTTTAGATTGGGTATTAGGAAAAATTCCAAAGCATTGGAACAGGCTGCCCAGGGAAGCGGTTGAGTCCCCATCCCTGGAGGTATTTAAAAGACGTGTAGATGTGGCGCTTAGGGACATGGTTTAGTGGTGGACTTGGCAGTGCTGGGTTAACGGTTGGACTTGATGACCTTAAAGGTCTTTTCCAACCTAAACAATTCTATGATTCTATGATCACAAGACTGAGGGATGACCATCAGAGATAGTCTATGGCAAAAATGGAGACCTGACTGTTACTGATGGCTTTTGACCTTCTTCAGAACTTAGTCTTCACTTTGTACAGGCCAGAGCATTACATAATTTATGCAGAATTTAATGTCACCCAGTGTCTCCAAAAGAAATGCAGTATTAATGACAAGGTCTGTCTCTGGGAAGAAAGTTGTGCATAAAAAGCTCAAGAGAAAAGTCAATGGGTTCTCACTATACAATGAAATGAGTGTACAAGAGGAAAAAGAGCCATTTAAAATTTATACATTTTGTTTAATGAAATTCTGCACTTAAATTTTCCCACTGTGTTTTGTGCTGTTTCATACCTAGTCATTTTGCTCTATGCAAGTGTGTCTGTGTGAAGGTACACAGAAGGAAAAGGGAAGGAGGGAGAGAATAAATGTGGCTGGGGTGTGAAGATTATTTTTGATTTTGAAAATAACTTCAATAGATACAGCTTGCTTCATGACAGCTGTGCTATCCTCACTTCATTCCAAATTTAAACTTAAATTTCCCTGACATGGCCTTGCCCATTTATATATCTTCAGGGAAAGAAAATAACTTCAGTCTTGTGTTTGCTTTCCAGTGTTTCACAAATCTTTATTGTAGGAAGAACCGCACAGACAAGAGGTATTCTGACATCCTTATGTGGAATGATGCTGGAGACAATCGGGGCTACTCAGCATAAGGAGAGATGGCATCATCTCTCCATGTATGATTATCTGTAGAAAGAAATATTGTGGAGTTTATTGGATGGTAGTTATGGGTTCAGTTTTCCATATCTGCTAAGTCTGCTGCACTGGAAGGATTCAGGTGGGTGAGTGAAGATGTCCTGGAATTTTACTGAGAATGAAGGAAATCTTCTAGTTACCTTTTGCTCCTCATGCATGAATTTGGGAGACATCCCAAACAAAACGGAGTAAGCCACCTTCCCTTTTTTTAATACAACAAAAAGAGCCTGAGGAGGAATGTGTTGAGCCATACCTAGAGTATCATGTGAGATATAAAGACAATAACTGTGTTTGCACAGTGACATCCTTGTCTCAGCAGTGACAAATATTTCCAGAATACAAATAACAGCATTAGAGGGATGAAACCAAAGATGAACAAGAGCATATGTTTTAGTTCATGGCTCTGTGAGGAAAGGAACACAGCTAGTCATGGCCACTCACCCTCTCATGGAGTCCTCATCGCCATTTGCAAGGAAAGAGGGCTGACCTTATGCACTGCACAAAACCTTGAAGGTATAAAGCTTTTAAAAAGCATGTCATTATAAGTTGGAAAGTATGTTTGTTAAAAGAGGGAGAAATAATTATGTTTTGCATTTGTAGCCCTTGAAACATTGGGAATGGCAGTATGGCAGACTTTAGGGCTTGCACAGCATTTTAGATAACCCTGTGGTACTTCCGTCCTGATCTGCCTTAACATATCACTCATGCAGTCAAGATACATGGTTATTAATGTACATGCTCTAAACCTGGGTGAGCAGAAGCTTTCATTTGCATAGTCTGTCTTTAGGGCATACTTCATTTCACTTAGAATAAATTATCATACATTTATCATTAGTTAGCAAGTTGTTAACACTAATATAAACAAATACATGGCACTTTTCTTCATGAAGATTACCTTTTAATCATGTAGGGGATGTGGCAAGCACTTTTATACATGTTGCTCTTAATAGCTGTGTTCTCTGTTTAAGTGTGGAGAAACTTGCCAGTGATTCTTTTCTGGTAGCTCCAGAAAAGCTCCAGATCTATTAGGAAGAGGATTATGAGGCAAAAAAACCCACCCCAAAACAAATAAGAAAAAGGATTCATAATGTATTAGAAGATGATACTCCCTTCACTGAGCTATGTGGAATACTTCAGTCTTCACTGTTATTGCTAAGTACGTTTTTTTTTTTTTTTTGTTGGATTTGTGATACATTGAAGCTACAAATAGAGGCACGATTGCAGCATAGATAGATAAACCTGAATTGGCTTTCATCTAACTGATGTAGGTACCAATATCTATGAAACTTCAGCCATTGGAAAGCTGCTACAGAATATGCTGAAGCCATTAGTTCATGAGTTTACTGCTTCTGGTGGAGCGGGATATTAGTGAGATTGAGAGAGCACAGCTCCAAATCACATCTCTCTCTCACATTTGTCTTTCCTTTCGTTTCCCTGTGAGACTGTGGAGAATGTCTCCCTCCCATTCATCGTACTTCCACTTTGAGAAGATTTTTCTCCAGACTTTTCTTCCTTAAAGGCCCTCTGAAGAGGGATGGTTGATCTGAATGTATGTTTCCTCTTCTGTGCAATATTATTTGGGTTGTGGAATCCCTGCAGAGCAGATTCAGGTCTTCTCTCTCTACAGTCTGTCCATCTGTGTATCATGCATATTTCCTTCTTAAACAGAAAATCCCTTCCAACAGCTGTGATCATTCATGCAAGAGCACAGCACTTCTTCCCATTTTACCAAAGGCTATCATGAATACCCTACTCTCAAAGCCTGGAAAATTTTGTGCAGTAATACTGATAGGTAAGATTAAAAGTATGGTTATATTCTGCGTTTGAAGGATTGCTATGGTAGAATAATCAGTCTCATGGTATTTGGTGCTTTTCAGAAGTTATGGATTTAGCTATGAATCCCACTTTCATTTATTAAAAAAACTTCACATTTCTTTGGTTGTGGAGGAAACCTTGAACATATTTGAGTCTTTAAGGTTTATATCTAAAGACAAATAAAAAGGAATCCTTAATATTTCTGTGCAAGTTATTGCAATTCCTTCTTTCTGAGACAGGAGAGAAAGAGACTGAGACCATAGTTATGAGACATATTAACTCTTAAGCCTTAAGTGCAGACTGAAACATTAGAGCTGCAATTGCTTTGTTTGTGGTTTTTTTCTTTGATGTTTTGAGTAGAAGGAGAAATTCAAGAACGGCAATGAAAACCTATGTTGTCAGTTTGACTCCTTGTTATTTATTTTTCTGCAAAGTTTGTTGGAACAACAATATGTATTATAATGCCTTCAGCATCCTCAAATAAGGGTTGTTATAAGAATGCAAAGTCAGATTATACTGTTTAGTTCTTGACTTTATTTCTGGTCTGTGTAGACAGGAAACAATGTGAAAGATATCTGCAAACTTGAAATTACAGACAATACAGATATCTACTGCAAGTATGCATTTCCTTCTCAGGCTCACCTGATAGAGTTCCCCAGTTTTTGTAGAATGGTCTACTGCTGGTGAAGTCAACAAAATCTCTGGAGCTATGCTGGGGACTTGACCCTAATATCTTACCTTCTGCTGCTTCCCTGAATTGGATCTTTATCTGCATTTAGATCATGCTCATGTTTCTGATGCACAAAAGAATAAAAGCTGCATGATGCCCAAGTAAGCTGTGGGAGAATTAAGAAGACCTATATATCACATCTTTCATATAGGTCTTGCATAAATATGGATATGTCCTTCTCTCCTTCCACAAATTTTCAGTGAGAGGCCAGTCTGTCTCAAAAAACAAGCAATGTAATACCAAAATACCATTGTATAGATGCATTTCACATGCAACCTACAAGTGTAGTGTGTTTCAGTTGCTCGGCTTCACTCACTGAAGCTTTCACTTCAGGCTCATTTCTTAATTCCAGTAATATTTTTGAGCCATTCTAACAATGCAAAAGCATATTATGACAAAATCGGGAAAAAATTTATTCTCTTGGCACCTATTTCTTCCGAGGTTATGAAAGAATGATAAAACTGGAGTTTTCTTCTAACTCCAGCTCCAATTTTTCCCTCCTGAGAAAAGAATTGCTGAGGCAGAGCTAATGGATGACTCATTAGAGAAGAGCTGTACAACATTTTTGCAATGAACATATTTTGCTTTTGAGTACCTTTATCTGAAAGGACATCTTTCTCCATAGTGAGGCATAGTTGGAGAAGTGATCTCCAAGAAGGAAAAGCTATTCCAGTGCCTGCCATGTTTTCTCTTATTTAATCTAAAGCATCGAGGCAACTTACCTAGTCTCCTTCAATGCATGTTATTATAAGACATAGTTACTATGGACTAAACCTCACCACAAATCTGTATTCTCCTTTGCAAGATTATAAGGCTGAGTCAAAAAGTGCAGAATTGAAGAAGTATATAGAAGCCCAACACAAATATTAATTGTGCCATTTGTTTCCTTTGATATATACCTCTGAATACTGCAAAACTGCTTTATTTTTTTATTTTTTTCTTTTTTTTATATGCTTGAGCAGTTAGAAATTATCCTACACTCTTAATAGCAGTATGATTAGCTTTTTGCAAGAAAGTAGGGGAGATGTAAGTTCATTATATTAACTTTGATTTAAAATGTTTCCTTTAGTCACCAAGATTGAGTGCTTGAATATCCACCTGTATGACGTTAGAGGTTATGAAAAGGGGAAAAATAGAAACACAGAAGCTTGCTTGTATGAACGAAGGCGTGAAGTTGTGCCTGGAAAAAGGGTGGGAGTGGGGAAGGTGTTGTTTTAATTTGTCTCTGTTTCTCACTATCCAAATCTATTTTAATTGCCAATAAATTATTTTTCCCCAAGCTGAGTCTGTTCTGCCGGTGACGGTAATGAGTAAGTGACCGCCCTGTCTTTATCTCAATCCACAGGCTTTTTCATCTTATTTTCTGTTGAGCAGGGGGAGTGAGAGAGTGGCTGGGTGGGTGTCTGGCAGCTAGCCACGGTCAACCCGCCACAGTCCTGCATACATATTTTTGTATCTTGTGGGGATAACCATCATCCCCAAAGTTGTGAGTAGTCTGGGATTTCATCTTGACCAAAGCTTTTGCTTATTTTAAGATCTTGAACTAGTTTCCTAGCATGTTTGCCCTTGAGTCAACCCACTGGGATTCTGGTAAAATAGCAGGACCTTTCTGAAATTGAATGTTGTATCTGAGCTTCTGCTCTGCTGGGTAAATACTAATTATTATTATTAGCAATATGTATATAATACTGTTAATTTATGCTGTGCTTTGCAAACATAGATAAGGCATGTTCTCTAACATTAGGAAGTTGCAGTTGAAGTGAAACATGCAGAATTACAAATGACTGCAAAAGAGTATAGGAGTATTAACAAAAAAAAAGGGGAGATTTTGAGGAGGAATTGGAAGAAGAGTGGGAGTTCTGGCTAACAGTCTGTCATCCCAGATTTATGTGTGAGATCTGTGAACAGCAGAATTGGCCCTCTCCATTCTCAGTGTGTCTGGAAAGTTATGGAAGAATTTTTTGGAGAAAAATTATGAAGACATTATGGGAGTGCAAAAGGGCTATGATGCATCTGAGTATTAAAGACAAACAGGCTAATTTGTTCTCCTTTAACTGATTGCTTAATGTTTAATTTCAGCCTGTGCCAATAATTGCCTGGGGGTTAAAGAAGAGCACTTCAAGTACTTACTTTTCGGTGTTGCTACCTATGTGAATGCACATGCAACTTAAGAGTAATTTTGCAGCATGTTTTTGCTTATACTTTTTGGAGACCATGCCTTGGGTTTCCAGAATTTTTCCATTTAATTTATTACTAACCCTGTTAGAACTTTAGCTCTTTAAGTGCTATAACTAACTGCAAAAGTATGTTCCTTTATAGAGGGGGAGAAGAAAAGGTTCTTTTCATTTACATGCATATTTTTCATTCATTTTTTGATATGTTTTTCTACTCCAGATTTCTGGAGCACACCATCTATGCATAGTGTTTACTGTCATGTCTATACTGAAATTACTGATTTTTATTTTACAGCTTTGTCTACAGTAGGTCCTGCAGACAGATGAAGCTAATTTGATTGTGTCTTGCTGTGGACTCCCTCAAATAGTATACTGAAATTTAAAGACATGAATGTGATATATATTACAGGTGTAAAATATCCAGCCATGAATGGGAAATGGGAAACCTGTTACGAAGCAGAGATACTGAAGATTTTTAAAATGTAATCTATGGCCATGAAGTAAAAGCTAATATAAAATCACTTTTCCAGACACCTCTATGGAAAACCTGTCCATCATCTAGATTTATCTCCAGGGCAAATGGATTGCTGGTCACAGAAGACTTTCTTTGGAAACAGTCTCAGTGTCATAAAAGTCAAGTAAGATTTGACCCTTATATACTAGACAGAGATCTAGTATAAGCCACAGGAATTGCTGCACTCTATACCTGATTTATGAGACAGTTGCCTGCTTTGCCTCCAGATCTTAAAACTGGATCTAATACTTCATTGTTTCAAAGAGCTAACTGGTACTGCAAAATTCTTTCAAATGCTTACTGTTAAGTATTGTAATTGTGCAAATAACTCTGTTGTACCGGATCACTTTTAGGTTCCTTACTCTGCTTGCTCAAGGCATTGAGTTTTCTTGTTACTTCATCTGACCCAGGATTATTATGGAAGAAATGCTAGATGTGATCTTTAATATTCAGTTCTCCAACAATTTTATTGGCAAACTGACTTTCCAAAGGCTTGGGACTACAATGTTTTCCATACCTGAAGCAGTAATTTTCCTTCTACTGTATATTAACAACCACATAGTAGCTTCTTTATTCTTTGCTAGGTGACAAAATGACTTGGACATTTTAATAACATCTGGCAAATTATTTTCATTTCCCCTTTTATATGATTAATAATAGTCTAGATAGACATGTTGATATAGTGCCTCTCTACTTACTTTGTGGGTTCATGCATATATAATGTAATATGCAGATAGGATGGATATAGAAAATAATAAGCAATCAGTATAATGGGTTATAGGCAAAAATTCTAATCTGAGCACTTAAAAAACTTTAAATGAAAGATTCTGGGTTTGGAATGTGAAATCAGTTTTGAATTTTACAGCTTTAATCACTATTGAAAATTGATGTCCAAGCCAAAAGAGCCAAATTCTTTTGAATGAAGTCTTTTGCTGACTTTTTCTAAAGCATTTTGCCTTGTCCAGCCAGTGAATTGTCTATGTGCCCTTTGTTGACAGTAAAGTATGCTTCTCACGTGGGGGAGGGTGCGTTACAAAACAAACTGCTGTTGTCTTTAGATTGGCTTTAGGTTTCAAACTGATTTGGCTGGGGACACCATATTATAGGAGTTTAAGAATTATTCAGGATATTTCCAAAGATGCAGTCAGCAAATTCCAGTGCTAATAAATAGGGCACTTGCATGTTTAACTGAATGGGGAGTTTATTAAAATAATTAAAACTCTACGAAGTCTATTGGAAAGAACTAGCAGAGAGTCATTCAGAAGGAGCAGGAATAGCTAAAAAGTAGATTGCTTTAAAAGGTTGATAAAAGATATCTTTGGTTACCTTTTTCTTGAGGAACTGGAACAGATGAGACTTAGACAATTCTGAGATGAATGAAGTAAGAAATCTTGCATCATGAACCGTAGCTGACAATACAAAACTCTAATGTTACTGCCAACTGCATGCTTTTCCTGGCTTTTGACAATCATAATTTATAGACTGCAGTTGTGTGGTTTGCATAATGTGTTATATAATTGTATCACAGAGTATGTGATACTAGCTAGAATTGGTAATAAAGAAGTTCAATTCCAGATATTATATAGCTGTTAATATGAGTTCTGTATTGTTTTCATTCCAAATATGGGAGGCATTTGATGTGTTCCCAACTGCACATAGTTTTAAAAATATTATCATCGATAATAATAATGATATTTACTTTTGCAGATCACAGTAAATTAGTATGCGTTAGGCCATTTAAAGTTCTGTTGTTTTTTTATTTTTTTAAACCCCATTTGGATGAAGTTTAACATTTCTGAGGAAAAAAGCTTAAAATTCCTAAGAAAACCTGTGAAAAACTATTTTAGCCTCATCCTTTAGGTTTAGGAGTTTTGCAGTTAGATTCCCTTAGTAGTCTTGCAATTAATTCAGTATTTTTTATGTGTTTGGACTCAGGAATGACATTTAAGTCTCAGTGACTTGTTGTCAGCTTGTGTCCACCTGGACCATGGAAAGTGTCTTTGTGGTTTTCAGAAGTAAGCAAGTTGAGAAGGTGAATGTTGGGGTAATCCCTGTATCTCATGACTGTGCTACAGAACACATAAGTGGTTGATTAGAAAATGATGAGACAAAAAGATCTCTTATCATTAGAGTCTAATGAAAGCCTAAACTTGCAACTTCAATTCTCTTTCTGCTTCAGTTGAATTAGAACTTTGTCCCAAGATACCTGGAGATGCTGTCTTGAATGAGCAACAAATTGCTCTCTTCCTGATACTCTGGAAGAACTGCTGAAATCATGTAATTAAAACAGAGCACTGTCTTAAGTAAACTGTATTTTAGCAGTTCTGCAGTACCCAAAAAAATTGCCTGCTCTGAACTTGATGTGGTTACTTCTACTGGGTTGTATCTAAACTTTATTAAGATTTTAATGACTTTATTGTTTTTTAAAGGGTCTTAATTAGAAGCACAAAGCTTCATTTATCCAGTTGATGATTTCACAGCTGTAGCTTGGAGGAAACCTGGTGTAGGAGAATGAGTGTAAGTCTTTTGAGGCAAGAGGCTTGAGCTTACAGTGTGTCACTGACTGCTTGCTTGACCAAGGGGAACTGAATTTTTTGCTCAGTCAGGTCACTAGTGGAAATTTTATTTGCTTAAATATCCATCAGCAGAGCTGTAAAGTTGTATTTATTCAAGTTTGTGCAGTACCCAATACTTCTATACAAAATGTAGCTTGCTTTATGACTGTACTGATTTGCCTTGAGATTTGTCTTGAAAAACTAATACAATAGATATTCCTTATAGCCCCATTTCAACATGAAATTATTTTCAGTGGTAGTAATGGCATTAGGACTGATTTGGACGTCTGGATTTGGACATTTTGATTCCCATTCTTGCTCCCACCCTTGCTCCTGTTTTTCCTAATGGCAACAGAATCTGTTCCACTTAATAGGATTTTTCTTATTGCAGAATTGCATGACTTAAACTTACTTGTATAATAGTGGCTGATGGTCTCTCACTAGATCGGAGGTAGTCCAGCATGGAGTTTTCGGATGGTCTCTCTCTCACCTTCCCTGGTGCTTTCATCTCATTTTGCTCTCTTTCTTTGTGGTAGCTTTTTTCATAATTCTTTGTCATACTGTACCATAGTGATAAAAATGGGGATCTCTGCCTCCATATAGGCAACAAGAACAGCTCACAAAATGTTCCTTCACTAGCCTGTGAACCATTGTTTTCCAGTGCTAGTCTGTAAGCACAGCATTACTAATGCACCTTGAGTCTTTATTAATCACAGGTCTGCCAAATCCAAGATTTAAAATATAACTTGGTAAATATTAATGCTTTGTTTTTATTCTTAACTGTGTTCCAAAGGCCAGACTGAGGAGTTCAAACTGCCTACTTCACAGCATGCAGTTTTCCAGTATTTATTTAGTGCAAAGCTGCAGACCGTACGAAGTAATCCCAGTGCAATATCAACTCGCAAACAATTTTCTAAAGCATCTTTAATGTACAGTGTTACTGTACCCAGAGGTGTAGGAGAGCAGTACTAATGCAGGCATGATAGTTCTGAGTGTTCATATGAGTCCTCAAGGAATAATAAACAGCTTGAAATAACAACCAACAAATTCTCCAGATGCTTTTTATCCATGTGTCGGCAACCGTGTTGATTCCAGATCAATGCAGGGTATTAAGACGTTTATATGATTGAGCTAAAAAGCTGCTAGGTTGTACAAGCATCAGGCTTGTAAAAAGTAGGAGAGCTGAGTAAAGCCAACCGTATTCTATTCTTAAACTGCAGGAATGGAACTTCTTGAAAACATAACAGATAGTGTCAGTGGGAAGATTTTGGTTTTAATTTACTTTGCGTACTGGGAAAGTTGAGGTATATGTAAATCACTTGATTACCTGATCCAAATATTTGAATATTGTGCTGGTATAAAATGCGACTCCTGGCAGTAAGGCACAGTTCATTCCTTAGACAATGGAAACACAAAGCCTTTATTTCAGACGCAATCCCAACAGAGCTCAGAGTATGCCTGTCATAACAGTTGCTGGTTTTGACTCTCTTATTCCTGGATCAGCATAGCTATGCGATTCTTATTGATGCCACAGTTTGGCACCACGGAACTTCTCTGTAAAGCAGTGAATATATAGAGTACTTCTGTGACTATCACTTCTTGTCTTGGCTTGTATCATGGCACAAGATCTAGACAAAGAAGCTGATCTGAAGATGATGAAGTCCTTTGGAGCCCTTTTTAATTGGCTGTGCGGAGATTTGGATCAGAGTGTGTTTTTTGATTGCATGTGTCAAAACCACACATGGTTGCATAAAATTGAGTTTCATCCAGCTTTTATTTGAAATCCTTTGATAATATGAAATTCCCATGGGATAGTAGACCCAGATTAGCTATTGACACAAACTCCTATGAAGTGAAATTACTGCTTTCTGTTCAGCTTTTGTAGCCACACACTTTTAATACAAGAAACATTATATAGAAAGCTTGAAGTGACAAAATTTTTCAGAATCCTCCAATTGTGACTTGTGTCAACAAGAAAACCATGACTGTGTTAGAACTGTTCGCTCTTTAATATCTTTCCAGTGCCCCTTGCACCATCCAAGTTACACAGCACTACATAAAATTCATTATAACTCAATTATAAGGCTCATTAGGTAGATGCTGGCATTTTGGTTATCTTACCGAGTTATGAAACATATTCATTTATTATCCATTAAAATCAGAATGGTAACGTGAAACCAAACATAACGTAAAAGATGGTTCAGAGCATAGAACCATGGAACTTTGCCAAGAAAATGTTTTATGTAACCTGCTTTGAAATCTCCCTGTGCTATGTTCATGGCTGAAACACAGTGGGAGAACTGTACTTTGGAGGTGATAATGAAGTCAGAGCACCTTTGACAGATTGCTACTGCATGCTGGCTTATGGTGGGTTTTATCCTTTTCATCTCTTGAATTTTTTCAGCATGTAGAAAGTATATTTATCTACGTGTACACCTTTAAATATGATCTGGCTCTTGCTTTCTTTGTTAATTAGCCTTGGTTTCCACAGTAAAGTGCTAGCAACAGCAGAATCTGACAGGGACTCAAACTTCATAAGCGCTCTGCACAGCTAACAGAGTAATTTGTCCTGTTTCAAGCAGTCAGAGCGAGTGTCCCCACCCAGGATGGCATTTACCAGCATTCATGAGCTTCTTTACTTAGTGGATCATTAAAGCAAGCTGCAGCTGATCATTTTCAAGACTGAATCTACTGCTGTAAGGGTGCTTCTATGCATGAGGTTTGGAAACTAGGTTAGCTTTTGGGTTTAACTACTCCTATCTAAAACTGGAGATTTCTCTTGGTTCAGTGAATATATGTGCTTGTAAATGTTTTGTATACTACCATTATGTGCAAATTAGTGCAGTTTACATACACCGTGTCTTATCCTAAGGTGCCTATTTCATTGTGATGACCCTTTATTATTGACTTAAACAGGGACAGAAGAAACCTCAGTTAAAGCTTTTTCCTCATCCTGTTGTTTCTTGGGACATTTCTGTTAGGACCTCCAAGTCCTGCCTTTAATTCTTCTTCTTAGGTATCCTTAAGTTATGACTCCTTTATACAGCTGAACAGGACCTCCCAGTATCTGGTTATGTCAGCCAGTTCAGGCTGAGCTTCTGTGAACCTGCCCAGTTAGCTGTTTCAGTAGTAGTGGTTGTACACCTGTGCGGTTATGGAGATCTGCATGGACTAGGAAAGGAAGTCAAGCATGCAAATAACAGGACACCAACTTCAACAGAAATAATCTTGCATCTCTGTGCAGTGATTCCTGCTATAAAGATACGTTTCTACTGTCTTTGATGGTTATGTGGTGTCAACACTTTGTACGTTGTGCATTTCTTTTTAAATACTATAGCTATTGCTTAGCTCTTTCCTGGTGAACTCTTCTTGTTCTGGTCATCTGAGTAAGGACCACAAATCTGCACAATCCTATTGCTCACAATGTTTCCATCATGTTCCATGTTTTGCTCCCTGGTGAAGTAAATGGAGCTAACATTTCAGTTTTGGCCTGAATTCTACCATGTCCCTTTAATCCAATGAAATTCAGCCATCTTGTATCTTGCTACTGGTTATTAACTTGGGTCTCAACATTACGAAGTCACGACTTATTTAGATTGTACTTCCTTTATGCAGAGATTGTGTCTTGATTTGCTGTACTGTTTGCATCTTGATGGGTCTTCCTATCATAAAATAACAGATCGAAAGTAACTGCTTTGAACTGTTTGGAAATAGGCACATCCCCAAGGATGAGTGAACACCTCCTGAGAAATGTATGAGAGAGCTCTGACTCATACTCCTATTCCACAGGAGAAACCCATTGCCAAGCTTGACATGGGGAATTTTACGTTGATTGCCCATGACGTGTAGGCTCTTGGGGTAAAGATAGGACTTGCATCAGTCTGGCACACTTCATCCCCATGTGCAAAGTTGAAAGGTTCTTAATGCCCAAAGGAGAGGGAAATACCACTGAACTGTGAAGAAATCAGAGTAGACTGGTACCTTGCTTCTCAAGTGGCCTGGCTGACATCCGTTGAACTACTCACAAAGTAGGGACTTTGTGAGTTCCCTACTTTGTGAGTGTGGTGGTCACAATCTGATTCCAATTAAGAGCTGCTTTTCCAGCCTAAGGCAAAAAGTGTGCTTACTTCTTAGCAAACCGACAGTCAGGTATTCCCAGGAGTGTATTGACCATGTTTTACTTATTCCCCTGCCATTCTGTCAAAGTGAGATGAAAAGCATTGTGTTTGTTCTTTACTCCCCTCCTCAGTGGCCAAGGTAATGATTCTTCCGTAGTCTGTCAACGTCTGTGTCCTCTCCATTACTCAGAGACACTAAGCAAGATAAATGGTGCTGTGTAATGACTGTGTAAGAATTCCAGTCATGATTTGTCTAAATGGGCAGGGTAGCTCCTGGAGTTACACGCTATCATCTGCAGATCCTATTTCAGTTGGACTTTGAACTTAGCTTTTGATGTTTAAACTGGAGCCGTACTCCCACAAATCTCAGATTAAGTGAAGTCTTTTATAACGTCTTTTCTTGCATGGTCATTTCTTGTGCTTCCTATTTGAGAAGATAATGGACACTGTCAATTCTGCTGTAAGAGCACCCGTGTCAGTGAGAAACTGTGCCCCAGAAAATTAAATTCTTCTGCTGTATTAAGTGTTCAGATTTCAAGCTACAGAAACCTTCTGAGTAAAAGCTACTCAGTGCATACTTTCTCTATTAAGAAACTGCTGTATACACTAAATTATATAGTGTGGTTGCCTCCTGTTTAGATAAGCACATAAATGAGACGTGCTGAATCTACTCTTTTCACAGACAGTAATTCAAATTAGGTGTTACACTGCAGCCGAAGCTTTAAAATGGACATTATTCATATGAATGGGAGTAGTTACCAGTTAATGCTCACACCTTGATCCGGAAAGTAACACTGGCAAGAAAGGTCGAAATTCCAACAGCCCCTCTGAAATTTGTTGCGGAATTGAGCGATACAAAGTTTTCACAGGAATATTAAAATAATATAAGGAGGACATTTATTATCCTTTCACCTAATTGTGATACGTTCACCTTCTTTAGTTATTTTCATTTCAGTTTTACTTGCAGACAGAAACGTGTGCTATGCATTAGTAAGTGCTCTTCTGCTCTTGATAGGATAATTTCCATGCCTGTATTTGGTAAGCACTATGGTATATTTTTGAGTAGGATATATGTGACCTTTAAGTACGAGGGCTGTAAATAGAAATTTACTATGCATTTGTTTTTTCCATTAGTATAAAGTTTTCACTGGGGTATAGGAATACATAGCTTGATTTTTATTGTATTTTCCTTTAACTTTATTTATAGAAACATTGTTTGGCTTTATTATTGGCATGAAAACATGCTACTTCAACAGATTATTGCAACATTGTCATGAAGGAAACATTTTTTTAAAGGTTACCCTCTGACTTCGATCAGTAATGCGTACTACTAATACCTGCACCCTGGAAATAGGTCAGAGACTAAACTTTCACATAGGCTAACAAACACAGGATAACAACTTCACTTAAACTTACTCTCACCATAGTACAATGATGAGCTAATTGATCTGCACTATAAAAGACTGAAAATCATTAAGTACTTGAAGCGATGATGTGAATTGAGCTGTATTTTGGTCAAGAGACACTATCCATGAGACAAAGCCCCTATGGTTTGTAGCTTTGATTAGATTCTTTGTCTTCAGATGTTGTTTTCTTTTACTTCACTCACTTCTTATTAACGCAGAATACTAATGGTAAGAGGCCATCCTAGTTAAGGTTGAAGCAAAGAGGAGTTGTTTGTTTCTGGATCTTGAGTGTGTTTGGCCATAGTTTTAGGTTTGAGATTAAAAAAAAAATGTAGATTTGATTTGAGATGAAATTTTTTATATTCTTTTGAGATGCAAAGATCAAACATGTGGGCAATCCTAGAAAAATTCCATTGTTTGGCGCTGCACTTAAATCAGAACATAAATTATAAAAATAGTTTAAGATGTGGAGAAATAGACTCTGAGTATGATCATGGAGCACTGTCAGCTCTAACATTCTGCTTATCTGATTTTGATCTTCCCTTATGGTCTTCTGATGAAATTGTAGTAGAGCCAACTGAAAATCATCATTATTCTAGCACTTAGTGTGGGATTTAGTGACGTACAGCTGAAACCATTCTTCAAAGAGCTTGTTCTCTTCAAATACTTGGAGAACTGTTACTTCATCATGAGCAGTAGTCAAATACTTCCTCTGCCTCTTTTCCTCTTAGCAAGCTTATGAGAATTTTTGGTCTTTACTTCTTCTTTCTTCCCCCCCTTAAGTAATGAGAAACCTTTCCTACTCAGGTCTCAATCAGCCTGCACACCAATTAAGCTAATTGGCAACATATTTGATACACTCCCTAATTACAGCTGCAGAAATTTTCAGAGAACAGCCTTTCTGCAATTTTTCCTTCAATCAAAAAATAAAAAGCAATAAACCCACCACAAGTCTAACTGTTCCCTGGTAGGACTGTTAAAATGCTTTCAGAAGAATGTGGTAAGGTGGCTCCCTGACTTTCTGGTTGCTGTGGCCGCTTAGTACTATTTGAGTATTTCAGTGAGGAGGTAGACACTTCCAAAGAATTTTCTCATAGGAGATTTTCCGATAATAACTCTGGGCAGGCGATGATCTCGGGAAAGGCATTACTGGAGTGCATGGTATTCTGAGTACTGTAAGAGCATAAAAGCTTATAGAAGGCTCTCACAAACTAATTTAACCTAGAGCAGCCTTGGGGTTTTGCTAAGTCATGCAATTAGCCAAACCATCCCCTGGTGTGGCTTCTAATTAAATACAGAGTTCCTCCCCTCAGTCCTCCTCTTCATTTAAAGAGCAGTTCATGCTCTCTGGTGACCTCACTTGCCAGTTACAACAGCTTTGAAAGGACAATGTGTTATGTAAAAGCTGCAAATCCTGTTTATAAAGTAAGTTGTTGTTTGTTTGGTTTTTTTTATTCTTTGGTCATGCTTTAGTGGAGAGAGGAGAATTCTATTTAAATTGAAGTATTAGTAGTAACTGGCAATATACCACTTGCCATTATAGAAAAGAGCTGAGCTACTCTGGTCTGTGAATGAGACAGGCTTCATCTTTTGTTTTGTTTTTCAACCTAAGTGGGGGGAAAAAAGGTGCATCTTCTATTTTAATTTCATGTTTCCTGTGAATTGTTGGTTTTATGCATAACCCCTTTCCATCTAGCATTATTTCAGCTCAGCTGCTTTGTCTTATTTTTAATCAGTCTCCAAGTGCAGTTACCAGATCTAGCCTTCTTACAAAGAAGTAATTTGTTGCCTTGGGCCTTGTGACTAGAAGGGAATAATGCTTAAGCAGGGACGCACATATAGAAAGGAAGACAATGACTTCTAACACTGTTGAAATGTCAGACCGTGACCTTTAAAAAGGCTGAAAGAAACCAGAGGGCATAAGCCCTAAGGGATGTTTCTGCATGAACAAGGGTGGGAGTTGACTATTTTTGTATCTATGAAAAAACGTGATATATTGCTGCCTTCAGTTATTCAGCCTATGGAATTGCACATGTTCCTAAGCAGGGATCACGTTGTGCTCTGTTGAGGAAACAAGAAGAGTCCTCTTTTCGGAAAGTAGAGCTGAACTTAAGTGCGTATTATGGTTGTGCATCCTCTTAAATGTAAATAATTTGAAACATCCTGGCAGGATCAGTACTTTAAAAAGCAACACCAAAGAAAACAACAGCACCCTCCCGAAACAAAAACACAGGTACTGTGCAGATAAACCGATCTGAAATCTTTAACTATCGTGAGAGAGAAGGGTTTTGTTTCACACCATATTTGAAATACCCACATATGGCAGGAAAGTCTTCTTGGGTAGTTACCTGTTCCATGCTTAGAGGAGAGTGCTGGCAATGGTAATTACAGTGTGTTTCCTTGCACGGTGTCCAGCTGTTCTTCAGAACTAGCCTGTAGGTCCTGATGTGGTCACAATACAAGGTAATAGTGGATTTTAGGTGATTTAGAGAAGCAACAGGCAGAAAAATGCCAAGAAAAACACTGAGATGCTCCAGGTATAAAGTATTTACTTTTTAGCTTGTATTGCAGTAACAACTAGACAGAATTTATTACTCTTGTGCTGAGGAAGGAACCGCATGCACATGCAGCAGAGACATGTCAACCTGAAAGGACCAGCTATATAATTTTTCAGCATACAATCTGCTTGCAGTGCTAATTTTCATGGGGCGCTATGTGCACTTTATCTGATGAACTTTTTATTGGGAATGTTTCTCCTATTTCTGTACAGTGTATGAGATTCTTCACCTATTACAAGTATCTCCTCCCAAGATATTACCGATGAATCTGATCTGTCTTCCTTCTTCAGGTGGAGTAGTAAGGTATCAAAATTACTTAAGATACGCAAAGTTCTGCACTTTCAATGACTATGGTATCAGTAATGCTACTTGCTATTTATACAAAATTTAAGACTTGAGGGCTTTAAATTTTACGTGGCGCCTCTGTGAACCACATGTAATTTGGGAGAACACTTTTAATATGTCATTTTAATGCTTTTGCTTTCCTTCACTTTCTGTGGTTGATTTATTCCTGGATATTTCCTAAAGTGCCAGGCAGTAAATGTCTGTACATTCTGTGATTTGTTTGAGCAACTCAAACCATTTTTCAGGGACCAAGAAAGGGGTCTTAAGTATTTGTAGACTGCATGCATAGATATGTAAAGAAGCAAAGCTTAGCTTAATTTGTAAAACAAGAAATAGTGACATAAATTAGATCAAGTAATCGGTACTTTTCTGTTCAGTCTTAATTATGTATTTGTTGTCTTTCAAATACAGGTTTAATCCTTATCTTTGTAATGTAATAACACAACAGTTGGTAGTGATTTGTGGATCGTGGTAACTAGGCATAGAAATACTTGCTCAACTATTTATTCCATTTATCCAGTGATTTGATTATTATCCAACTAGGACAATGAGAGGTAGCTAGTATGTTCAAGAATGCTTCCCTATGAATGGCTAATGTCAAGCTTTAAATGACCTGCCTTTATTACACATGTACTAGGTTAAAAAAAAATCCAGTACCTCTTTTACATGCCAGTTTAGTAGGAAGGCTGTGGATTAAAATGGAAACAGAGAATAGCTTTCCTGTGAAAGTAATATTCAAAAAGTAAGATGGAGTTTGAGAAGAAAGGTTGGAGGCTTTACATTTTTTTTTCTTTTTAACTTTTAAAGGGTAACATAATCCTTTATTAAGGTTTTATTAGATTTTTTTTTTTTTGCTTCCCCTTTGTAGTGATGGGGTGAAAAAAGGAATTTCACTTTGGATTGACCTGAGAGAATTGTTTTTGGTCAGTTTAGCTGGGCAGCTGAAAAATCAGTTATTCACACAGATTTAGAGTAGAATATACCAAACTGCAGCACCAGTTCTATAAATTAGCCCTACTGAATAAAATGCAGTGGCCAGTGCATGTTCCAAATGCAACTTAAATAGGGTAAAACCTTTTGGCTGGTTTTCTGCTTGCAGACAAATCCTGGTAGGTACTGCTTTTTATTCTGTAGACATTCAATTAGAAAACTTCATCTTTTAATCTGTTATTTACAAGCAGTGATGCGAAGCATCAGTCAATTAAACAATTGTAAAATCCATTTGGTACATACTAAGTTGTCTGTGTTAAGTCTGTTTGCTTGCAGTAGGATTTTCTCTTAACTACACACAAACATAGATGCTAAAAATGAATTAAACTATTTCAAATGTGCATATGGGTTCACATGTGCAAATATACACTGAGACACTCATGAGGATAATTGTTTTGAATGCTCAGAGAACCAGCCTCTAAGAGCTCGCTATGACAGGGACTTCAATTTGTGTTCTTCATAAGTGTGAAGACCTGCTTGGCAGAAAGTATGTCTGTAATTTGTTTTAAATGTAGGATTATTGTTTCTGAGCTTTCTATTGTATGTTTTTCACCAGTGCTTCTGAAATTTTTTGTTCAAAGCTTCTCAGTGGAACTAGAATGCAAAACTATTCATGTCCAAGTAGCAGAGATTTTTAAGTATCCAAGATAATTAGAGGGTAGGGGAAAATAATCTTGAGCTCTCAGTGCTGCTTGTGCAGCCCCCCTGCAGTCTTTATTGCTGCTGAATTTCAAACATCCTCCACATTCTCCAGGAGGAACTTTCCTGCAATTAAATAGCCGGAGTCCTCAGCTTCACGTCTCATGGCATCCTCGGAGGAGGATTCTGACTGTGACACCCAGGTATAACATTCCAATTTCTAGTCAGACTTCAAGAAAACAAGGTATTTGGCTGAGGCAGATTTGAATATGACCTTTAGAATCTGCAAGGAGATGTGAAACTGGCTCAAAATTGTCAGAACAAACTCCCAAAGAAGTGCCAAAGAAAACATTGGATACTTTCTGTCAGGCAGACAAAAAAAAAAAAGAGGAGTTCTAGCTTATCTTTCTATTTTTAGGTGTTTATGGAGTGTCAAACACTGTAGCATCTTTATCAGTACCATAAGCTTATCTAGAAATCACTTTTAAATAGGTATGAGAAGGAAGAGAAAGAGGATGATTTGAAAAGGTGGAATCAGTTTCTGAATAAGACTTTGGAGATTTGCATGAGCAAAGAACTTTCCCTAGATGTAGTTAAATGAATACTAGGTAAGTTCAGGAGTTCATGCCCTTTGGAGTTTCCCTGGATAGGAAAAAAAATTATGGAGCTACAAAATGATAATTTCAATCCTCTTAACTCTTCTGTCTATTACACTTTTGAGAAAGTTGAGAGAATAGCACGCTGGTTTATTTCCAGAACAAGAACAGAGGGAATTTTAAAGATACAGTAATATGCCATGTATCTGTAAAATATGTTTCTAAAGAGGCAAAATATTTTATTACAAAATAAACTGTCAAATTGCAAACTGGCTTTGTTTTAAAAAAAAAAATTAGTAATTCACAGCCCTGTAGAACAGTAAGTCAGACTTTCAAAGGTATTTTAAGTCTGAAAAGATGCATATAATGCATTATTGAATATTTAAAAGTACTTGACCTGGTTAGTGACTTGCTGTGAAATTCTACTTGTGTCTTTAAGGTCTAAGTACAGCTGAAAAATTAACTCCTAAGTAAATAAATCGGCACTCTTCAAAGAATCATAATCTGTTGTCTCTCTCGCACTCGAAAATCAGACTAGTCATCTCTCTTAAAAAGGTTTGGGGGTTTGCCATGCTAACCCATTAACCACACTGTTGCAATGACTTAGCTGTGCCTGGGCTAAGGCAAGGGCAAGCAATGAGCTTCATATTTGTGGTCAACCAAGGGCTTGAAACTGATGCAGGTTTCTGCATGGTGATGACTCCAGGAGCTGCTAGACAATCTGGAATGATCCAGCAGCCTCCTGCCACCAGAAGGAATTGGTCCCACTCTCCCATAGCGGGGCTCTGGTGTGTAACTCTGCCCTCCTGTGCACGCTCTTGGCACCTCAGCCAGCCTCTTACTGAGCCAATACAGTGTGTTAATTCACCAGAAAATGAGCAGGAAAAAGTAGATTATTTCTGCCAATCTAGATGAGCTGAGTCATCTCACCTGAAAGAAGCGATGACTGCCCAATTTGCCTAGTGGGGAGAGCATGATTTTGCAACTATGAGGAAGCAAAAGAGGAATGAGAAGAGAGGAGCCACTTAGCAGCAAGTTTTAGACTGGATCATCTCTTCTGCTCAGTCACCATCTGGGAGTGGATTATCATGGATACTCCTGGGGATGATAAAGCAGCTGAGGTATAGCTAGCTTGCACACACAGATGCTTTAGTTAGCTCTGCAAAACTTTCTTTAGGAAAAAAGTATGCATTCATTTTTCCTCTCTGGCGTATAGAGAGAGGCAAGGTACCATTCCTGGTGCTATTGGAGATAGCTGAGCATCTGTAAGCATGCTACAGGCCTTCTAGAAGTTTGATGTCATTCAATGGTCAGAATTAGACTCCTGAAAAAACTGCCTGGTTGGTTATTCTGGTGTTTGTGTGCCTCTTTTTCAGGCAAATTCTTTTTCTGAGAGGCCTTAGCTTCCTACTTAGTTGATAAGAAGATGAAAAGGATCGGGAATGTGTCAGGGTTACAGATGTACCTTGTAGCAAAGAGAGAAAACTTCACGTGAAGGATGAAGACCTCATGATTCAGAAGCTAATAAGAACATACCGAGAAGGTTCTCACTCATCTCCATTAATGAGTATAGCCTTTGTATTTGGGGAAAGTTGGTGAGATATCTTAGTGGTTGCTGACAGATTTGGACTGTACGTGTTATTTTAGAACAGCTTTTCAGGACAGGAATTAAACATTTGTTTCCCGAATCTTCTAAGCAGGAGGACCCTATGGAATTCAGGACACTATGCATTCCCATGTTCATAGTGTGTCTATACTAGAGACCGTAGTGAAGAATAGAAACACCCAAGAAGCTCTGCTAATTAGCTCTGGCTCTGTTCCATGCTACCAAAGTCAGATTCCTTCTTGTATCTGTGCTTGTGTGTGTACATGTGTGTATATACATATATATATTCTATGGTGCCCTCCAATTTCTAGACTTTTCAGGTCCAAATACCCATTAATAACTTCACTTCCTTCTGAAAGCACACTCAAATATTTTTAAGTTGCACTTTCTTTAATGAATGTAAAATGGGTATGTATTTAGTGAAATATTGCTAGTTTTATTGACATTCCTGGAAATTTACTGCATATACCATCATTATGGTGTTATTTAAATAAAACTTAAAAAAAAAAAAATCTTTTTATCTTGTTAGTGAATGTAGCAATAGAAGATTGATATTGTAATTGTTGGTTGTACAAATTCAGTGTTAGGCACAGAGCCTACAGCAAGACGTAGAGGCACAATATGGATTAACAAATTAAAAATGAATTAAAAAAAAATCATACTCTGGAGGGGGATAGTGATCAGCCAGCAGCCACAAACACTTTTGTGCTGCAGTTCACATTCCATTGGAATTGGATTAGGGTGTACAGACATGGCTTGTCTCATAAAAGGCCGGCAGCAGAAACTGGTCTATTACTTTTGCTGAGTCAGGTGTTAATGTAATGCTTAAATTTTTTTCCTCCCATCAATAACAGCCTGGTAGCAGAACTGCAGCCTCCACACAGTCCCTGGTATCCTTGCAGAAAATGAAGGGGGAACTTTGCAGACATTTGAGGCAGAATCTGACTGACTTCTGATTGTCTGAATAGAGTCTGTTTAAGCAGTATAAGGCTGTTCCAGGCGCAGTCCTGTATTTCTGTCTCTGTCATGAGGAATTTGACAATTGATGTTGGACTCCTGGCACTCTGCACTCCCCCCCTACCCAGGCTTACTTTCCTTTTATTGGTTCCTAAACATAATTACACTAGAAATAATATTTAAGTCAAGATACTCCTGACAAGAATTTTAGCTTTCTAAGTTTGTGGGGATTTTGGGTTCAGGGGGTGTGTGTGTGTGTGTTTTGTTTTATAAGTCTTTGAAATCTTCATAATTTCTTTCTTCCTCTGCAAGTAGAGGCATAGGAGGGGAGGGGGTACAGAAGGGGGGAGACAAACTATTGCCATTGAAAGCCTTTCAGTACATTAGACACTGAAGCCCTTGTCTCTTAGTTCTTTCACCACTAGGGTGTCTTGAGCCATAAGTGATAGCACCTACCTAGTACTATTTTCATTAAAAAGAGAGTCTATCTTTTTATGGTTTATTAAATAAGTGCATCAAAATTGCAAAAAAAAGGCCAAGAGATGGTGTGTGTCAAGATGGCCCAGTGAGTTAGTGATGAAAGCTCACTCTTTGCTGTAAGCAATGACACGCTCAAGGGAATGATGCATCTTATCATGTCTGGTACCTTTTACTCCTTGCAGTTGATGGATTGGGGACAGCCCTCTGTGTGATTATTGATGTTTTGCATCTGGAGTGTCAGAAAAATTTTCCTAGCCACTCTTTCCCTATCCCCCAGTAGTTAACATGTCTGTGGGTTTGGGTTTTTTTTTTTCCTTTTTTTCTTACTGTAAACTTTGTGGTGCCCATCACTGCTTTGCCCTTTCATGTTCAGGCTGACACCAGATCTTATGTGAAACAGTGCCGTATCCTTTTATCTTAATACTTTTCTCTGTAATTATTACTTTGCTGCCTTTTCAGGTGGTAACTTGCCTTTGTTATATGATCTTTCTCTGATCATTTTTGTATCGCTTGGTAATATAAAGGTGTATGTGTTCCTCTGCAGCCCTTTTATTTAAATGATTTCTTTATCTGTCTGTCAATGTGAATAATAAAATAACTTCAGGATTGTTCATCTGTCTCTTAATGAATGATGAGGTGTAGTCTGTCCTGACATCAATGATTAATTTACAAAAGTTTCTTCAAACTTCAGTAAAATGTGACATTCCAAGAAAATATTGTGTCATCAGACTATAGTGCTGTTGTCAGAAAGACCTTATCTGACTGCTAATCAGGCCCATCGAGGCAACTGGAATTCCTGGATTGATACAGCAACTGGGGGTACAATCTGCATCTGTGAGTATGTATCAAAGATGAGCACTTATAAACTCATCAAGTCAAATAACAGTTAAAGTATGAAAAGTGCTGGATGAGTATATGACCTTGAATGATCCTTGAAGTCATGCATATAAGGTTATGCATGCCCGTTACGCATGCCAAGGTCAGATGCCTGCTCTCACTCCAGACATGGAGGCATGGAAATCCTTTGATGTCATGATTCAACTTTCAGACTTATCATTTATGGCAGTGCACAAGGAGTTCCTGACAGGCAGGCTTGTGAAATTGATAGATTCATTTTGGTTTTAGTTTATTGCCCTGCTTTTGAAGCATCAGATAGTGGCTCATGTTAAGACTGAGGATTGTTTCTGTGGTGCCAGTTGCTTTGTCTGCTGGAGCAAGAGGTCCCTTTCTAGAAGACCATTTTCTGAATGTTTGTCACTTCTAAATTTTTCTGTAAAATCAAACATAGAGTTCCTGTGTGAAAGAGATTGTGTAGAGAGACTATATATTATAAGTCATTGTGGTTCAGTAACATCGCATTGACAACATAAATAACACTGTCACAGCAGCTGAATGGTCCAGTCACACACTTGACAGTGTGTACTTGATCTGGGATACAGAGATAGTAGGTACAAAGTCTGTCATCCAGGTTTACTTGCCGCCCTTTAGGTAAAATCAGAAGCTTGAGCCAGAGTCCTTGAAACGCTTGAGTGACAATTCTTTGAGGTGGGCCAAATGGTACACCACTAAAGATGGAGTAGATTTCTTAACTGAGGATTGCTCTGCAGATGTATTTCTTGTTTTCTGATTCAGTATTGTATTTGGAGACCCTTCTGGGATGAATTTCATGCTGTATTTCATTAGGAGGTTTTCTCCCTTTCCCACTCAGGTCATGGAAACTTCTTTGTGGAGTTAATAGAGAAATTGCAAGATGGACTACAAGATTGCTCAAGAGGAGCAATCTAGCAGGATTGGTAACACAGAAGCAAAAGTGGTTAAGATGTGCTTTAATGGGCAGGCTGTAACATGGCCTCTTGCAAAGAAGTCCAGCCTCTGTTTCAGCAAAGCATTAACTGACTTGTCTTTATGCACAGGAATATTCTTATGAAGTTTAAGCACATTGTGTCAGAGTCCTTCCTTCCTTGCAGGACTTGGCACTTAAAAATTCTTTCTGTTTCTGACTGCCGTAGCAATGCTTGATAGTTTTCATAAAAAGAATGGTTTGCAAGTGTGTATTCCTCTTAGAAATGATGGTACAAATGATTTGTCTGCATCTGTGCAAAGTTTAATTTACTTTATTCAGCATCTGCTTTGTGACTGTCACTTAATGTACGTTCCACTCTCCGACAATACTCCAACTTCTTTAAAATTCCCTTACAAGCAATGAGGAGTCACCTTTTTACAAAGAAGCTCTTCTACATAGTCTGTGGCCTTGATGTTCAAGTCATCTTTGCCTTGCTTTGTAACAAGCTCCGCACAGACATGCAGAACTGGAACAAGAGTTGTAATAGCTTGGGGAAAGGGGGGGGGATGTTGGCAGGTTGGGAACAGCATTGTTCTCAAAGAATGATAATTTCCCAAGGATGAAACAGTTACAGGGAATGTTATAAAGTGAAGCAGGCAGAGCAGTCTGAAATGCTAATAAGGAAAGGACTTAAAAAGAAATTGGTGACTTTTGGCTTTGAAGCCATTTTTCTTTTTAATTTGCTACGGATAAATGCATGACTCCTGGGTTCCAGAGTTCTATTTTTTTTTCCTATTCGTGACACACTGATTTAGCCTTATTGTTGTTCTGTTGGTACTTGCCCTTTAGAATGATGGTGTTTGTTACCGAAAGCAAGAGATTTTTTTGGAAACTGTTCTCTAATGGTATGACAATGCTAGGAGGAAAGATTAGGGTTCCTGCTGCCAGGTAGGCTGGATTCTTTTATTTCTGTACTGGTATGGAAGATAGACGCTGATATTCCTCTTCCAAGCAAGTAGGCTAAAAATGATGGGAAATCAGTGCTCCAGTGTGAATAGTGATAGTAATGCGTCAACCGTTATTTCAGCCTTATGTGTTACACAGCTGTGTAGAGAATAACGTGGTTACTGAACGTTTTTACATATAATAATGTCTTCATAAGGAAATACTTAGTTGTAAGAAATAGGTCATATTAAGGATAGGAAAACTTACCTGTTGCACTGTTCCTGTGACGTGTAGGCAGGAGCTCACCATCACACTGTATCTCTGTGCTAGAGATGTGATGGCTCAGCTTCTTCTGTTATCTGTTTGTGGCAGAGATGTTGAACAAGAGGGTTTTTTTCTCTTTTTTTGGCTATATGACAAAGTAGTGGGAAGACTACAGGAAAATCTGGTTGATGTAGTCCTCAACCCCCCTTATATTTTCAGGTTTTATCAAAAAATTGCTGTTGAAAATCTCTTTGAAATGTTCATATCGAATACTGATGACAGAGAGGAATTAGTGATTTATGGCTGGTTTCTAGCCCTGAATGCATGCTGGCTTTATGGCTTTTGGTAAATCCCATCACTATTTTGGCATCAATTTCCAATTCTTAAAACCTTGTCTATTAACTTGAATTGTAGATTCTTTCAGGCAAATACTGTTCCTTTTGATGAAGTCTGATTTTGATTAAGGCTTCTGGTCGCAGAAGTAATGAAGATTTACTAATATAATTAAATTCCCAGAATCAACACTAAAATGAGATGCTAACTAGGGAAGAAACCTAGCCTGTCCAACCGGATACCAAGCGGTTCACTTTTGGATGCATATAAGGTAGTATAACCTAACAGAAAATTAATCGTGCAGCTTTTGGGTTAATTTCTTGTCAGGGAATAACTCCACCATGCAATTTTCAATGTGGATATCTGTGGGATGGATTCATGTGTTTAGGGCATCAAGTCATTAAAATACTTTCCTGACTCTGTGTTACTGCACAGATTAGGTGTGCGGCTGTGTGAAAATGGTTTCAAAGAAAATCATCTGGAGTAAGATCCTGGGTGGGTTTGCAGGTTTTTGATCACGTGGTGCGGTGTGTTTCTTCCTGTGGGTTTCATTTGTTGCCCTCCAATTCATCTGAGCTATCGATGCTCTTTACAGCCTTTTGTGCTGTGCTGTTCTGTATCTACAGCGCTCCCTCCCTCTGGACTTCTGTTGGGCACCACTGCAAAGTGCAACCAATGAACAACTTCTTTGCTTTTAAACAAGCAAAATAAGCGACTGCCACAAAGCCCGTATTGCCTTTCTGTCTGAGGTCAAAACCTCCCATCAGTTTGTCACTGTGTCATAAAGCTGTTCTCAATAAAGCATGGCACTTAATCAAAAGCTTGAAAATGCAGTGCTAATTGTTACAATCAAATTGAAGCCACAAGACTGGCAAAAGAGGGAACACAGTAAGTCATCCTTGGAAAGCTCCAGTTTTGCCTATCCATATATAAGGGCTGCGCAGAAGGATGCTTGAAGCTAAGGAAGGAACGTGACAAGCAACCAACACCAATACTGTAAGGTGGAAATGATCCTACTCAGATATTCATGTAACACAGTCTTAATTGACTCTGTCCATAGTAAGTGACAGATACCGGCAGAGTAGATCATCCCTCTGTTAAGAACTGACTGAGATACACCTGGGGATGGTATTCACTGTGGTTATAGCTTAGCTTTAAACTGCCTCACTTTTGGGCATTAGTGGATTCAGCCACTTAACTAGGTTAAGACTGAAATGTCTTAATTTTCCAAAAGTGAGTGTGAAGTTTTTTTGGAACGGACATCCTTGTGACATTAGTCTCCAGATCTGGAAATAGGTCACACTACCAGACTTTTTTTTTTTTTCCTAGAGATTTTGGCTAAAAAAAAAATTCCAATGCCTAACAAACCTAGGAGAGCAAAAGTGTTCAGAAGATTCGAGAACAGCTGAAACCCAATAAAATGGTAACGTTTCTGGCCAGGCTGAAAAGAACCACTTATCTCAGTCCCCAAGATGCAGCAACAAAATTCATCTATTGCGTTACCAGTCTGAACTTGCAGCTGGTAAGGCAATTTTCCTAAGAAGTTGTTCCCTTCAATCTACAAGAAAAAGGCAATTTATTTTTTTTTTTAAATAGTAGCATTATATAGTTGATTGGAAGAGTTTTTTTTTTTTCCTCATGAATGCTGGATGATTGTGGATTGAACAGTTTTAGAAATAAAGTAACTGTTAGGGCAATGAAGTCCCAAGGATCTGGCAATATTCTATAGTGAAGTTAGTGGTCTGGCAGATTTCTTCAGTTTTCTGAAGCCATGGTCAATAGCTTTGTAGTAAAACTGAGCTATGAATAGGGGTTTTGTCATTGACTGAGAGCTGCTGTTACATGATATTAAAGAAATAAAAATTTAAGATTTTTAGCCAGACTGCAGTACAAAATTAATAGCCTAATGAAGAAAGCAGTATGACCTTTTGGAAGGTAAATGCAGCATGTTTACAACGTCATGTTCAGGGATATATCATATGCACAAGCTTTGGCTGTGTGGGAGACTGAATATGCTGACTTTTTCTCCTATTTTTTCAAATTCAGTGACCTGCAAAGAATTTGCTGCTTCATCAACGACAAGTATTTTTTTTAAACAGTGTCAGTCAGGGGAAGATTTACTAAAGAGAGAGGAAAGGAAACCACCCTACTACAGCATCTCTTCCTAGGTGGCCACTGACTGAAATCCTCAACAAACCATTCACAGCATGAGAGGTCAAATACAGATGTAGTTGTAAGGGATTGAGAAATAATAGCTCCTGGCATAAGCACAGCATCAAAATTAGATTTTATTGGTTTTCTTCAAACTGTTGGGGATCATCTCCTGAATGCAGAGTGCTGTAACACCACTCTGCAGTTGCAGAAGATTGTCTTCACCAGACCTTGCGGCGAAGCAGTCTACTCCAGTTGAGGGTCAGCCCCTTGAGATGCGGGAGCGCTGTGAGGCATCGCTTGCTACGGTCCTCTGGAAGAATCTGTTTTTTCCCCTGCAATGTCTCAGCTTAAGATAAACTGATCTTACAGCTGGCCACAACTAATCAATTCAAAGTTGAGCGGGTCTCTGTGGATCATAGGAATCTGTCCTTATGTGGATAGATTAAACTCCTGAAAGTTTGTTTTAATCTGGTACCGCTGCTTTCTCTATTGACACAGAGTATGATGTACTCTGTGCCGTACATCCACAAAGAGAACTAGTAAGGCTGGTTAATGTATTGCACTCTTGCACTTGGTTATTCTGCTGCCAAGTTCCCCGTGTAGACAAGCCTTCAGATATAGTGGTACAGTAAAGATAAGTTGCAGTTGCCGAATTTAACTGTATATTCCTTGTCTTGATGTTGTTTCCTTAACAGCACTTCAGTTACCCACCCTTTATTGTTTGACATATTTAAACTGAAAGATTCACTGTGTGATTCTTGTCTTATTTATTCAGGTGGGTTGTTCCTGTGGAATTTTGATTATGATGGTATAGATCTGTTGTAATATTTAGGGTAGATGCTATGACTTAAATCTTTAAAACTCCACTTTTATGCTGGGTCTCACCCAATAACACACCAAATTGTAATCTTATGCAATTCTGCCTTTGTATAAACATGCATAATTTTTACAAAAATAGTCATGGTTGCAATTAAGGACGCTGATGGTTGTTTTTAATTTCCTATCCTTCAGAATCCTTAATAAACTTTCACGGTCAAAATCCAGATGGTACTGCAGAGCTCAGTGTAGTTTTTGAGAATTTTTTTCTGTTTGTGCTGATTATAACTCTCCCCAGATAAAAGTGTAAAATTGTTTGAATTTTTGGCCTTTGGCTGTTTGGAAAGCTGCTGTCAGCTTCCAGCATAAGCCAATTCATATTCAGTGCATGTCCACAGCTTGATGGTAGGGGGAAGTGCAACAGCGAGCAGACCAGTTTGCCATTGCCCAAAAATTTAAAAACCAATGGACCCTGCTCTGTCTGGTGAGATTGTTTCCTTTTTTTAATAGGCAGTTCACCTCCTGGTTTTTTTTTAATTTGTGTTGCTCTCCTATTCCAAAGAGCCATTGATTTACAAACTCTGAGGAACATTGTCCTGTGGAGATGGGGAATGCAGAGGGAAGATTTTTAATCCCTTAGATAATTAAGCACTAAAATAAATGATTAAAAAAAATTATGAGGCGAAACACTCTGTTAGTTTTAATATAAAAATAATGTACTTCTCCCTGTGGAATGCAAGGGAGGGAGCTGCAATCAAAATAAGGGAAATAAAAAAATTGAATACCCTGAGCTTTTTTCCCTCTCTCTAAGTTGCCTCCTTGATGCCTCACTGTGTTTAATGGTGCTTTGCCAAGCTGTTGGGAGGAGTACAAAATGAGTGTGGAATTTATAAATGGGACATTAGATGGAGGAACGATGTTATGGGCTGGGTGATCTGAGGAGTACACAGCAGAACAGATTTCGCCTTAGGGCTGGATAGGAGAGATGCAGCCCTGCAACTGTAAGTACTAGCAAAGCCATTTAGAGTTGTTAGAAATATTTGTTGGGGGATTATCTAGAAAAAGGTCTTTAAAAACTTCATCTGCTCTCAATGAATATCTGGAGAGAGTGGGAGCCGAATGCTGAAAAAGTCCAAGGCTAAAATAAAGGGTGTTTTTGCAGGCAAAGTATCTCTGCAGTTTACTCTTGATTAAAAACAAGCAGAAAAGCCTCGGGTGTGACTTTCCGTAAATTCAAACAAGATCTAAGCTAAATTTCCCACCTCTAGGATCACGGGACTTCAGCCTTTTATTGCTGTTGCAATTTACAGTCTCACATGATGATGTGTGCTGAGGTCATTTTCCTGATTCTTCAGATGGAATTTATTTCTAATTCCAGGTGGGGTTTAAGATTTGGCATTAATTAAACTTTTAAAAGTAAGTTTTTATTTTAATTGTTTATTGGGAGAGGAATTTCAGTTTTTCAAGATGGAGAGAAAGATTTCCAAAACTGTGAAACTCTTCTCTGCAATACTTTCTTCCTGGCCTCTTTCATTCTGAGATTTGTTCCTTCTGTCTTACAGCTGAATGATGCCCACCCTTATCTAGGGTTTGTTTGGGTTGTTTTCTTTAATAGCCAGCTAGTTTTGCTTTTCCGTATAGAAAGTTCTTTGCTCCAGTTTTCCAGTTTATTGTTTTGCATTATGTTAGTGCCTGGAGACGTTAACTGAGATCACAGCCTTGTTGTTGTAGGTGATGGTCTTATATAAATAGTAAGATAAGTCTGTTGCATTTGCAGTCTACACAGACAAAGGGTGAGGGGAAATAACTAGTAATACCCTTGTTTGTTGGACGCAGAACAGCAGCACAGGAAAAGCGACTTGTCTGAGATTGGACAAAGTCCGTGGCAGAGTGAGATCTCCTGCATTGCCTGCTTTGTTGTGGAGCATTTGTCAATGCCTTGATTGACATGCTGGTTATGGGTAGCATCAGTGTGGCTTCCTCTCCTGCAAAGGCGAATTCTCCTTTCAGGTGGTACAGCCCATAGGTAGATAAGATGATTGTTGCTGTGAAAGGTGTTTTCCAGATCGCTTTTGGTGAACACTTGCAGTCTGAAATCAGAGGTTTTTAGGAAATAACCATACCTTCCCATTGGATTTGAAGACAACAAGCCTCTTCTATCCTGTTCTAGGATTTGCAATGAATTGCAGTACATAAATGGTAGATTGGTGATTAGGAGTAACTGGCATCAGTTTAGGCCACGGCAGTACTTGATAGGCAAATAAATATTTAGGTCAGATGCCAAACAAAAAATAAGGACTAACAAAGCATTTCTGGACTAGAGCTTGGGAAACTGGGTTGCCTTTGAATGCCATCTGTGGTAACCCTTTGTCATCTTTCTGAATAAGGGTAAGGATTTGAATTTGCTGTGGAAAAAAAATGCAATTTATTTCACAGTTAGGGTGTGAAGACATAAGCATGAAGGTCAGATGTTCAAACAGGAAAGGTCATATTGTATTTGCATCTGTATTTTTTAACGGTGTATGTTTTTGCTTTTTGGGACTGACAGTTCCTAGAAAGGATGGAGAGCTTATTCTTTGATATGATAGCCTGCCTCAGGTAATTGCTCGATGGCATAGTTAAAATAGATCTCTTGCAGTAAGAGAGGCTCAGTGTCATTGAAAGTGTTCTTTCAACGTGCAGTGACGTGCAGCCTGCAGATAATGCAGTTGTATTAAGGAACAATGTAGGGTTAGACAACAACAGTGGCGTGAATCCCGATAGTTATTTACAGAAAAAACCCACTTTTCATAGATGAAGTGAAATAGAGGGGACTATAAATTGGATGCAAATAAAGCTCCTTTTGAAATCCTCTAGTACCAGAGTGTTGTAAAGGAGCTTTTGTGTAAATGGTTATTGTGCTAACTATTCTTAAAGTGAAATTCAGCCTTGTGCAGGAAACCACTTAAAGGCCATGTATTGCTTGAGAGCACTGAAAAGAAGTTTGAAGTGAACTCTAAGTGGTCCACGTGCAGCATTTGATGTAAAAACATTGCATTGGTTTCCTGTACAGGTGCAGCTTGCTTTAGTGATCAAATTCCTTTTTAAATGTGCCTGTGCAGTGATCTTACGTTGCAGATGCTGACTGGGTAATTTTGCTCTCCAATAATAAATGTATATTGCAAGTGAAGATGTGACCTTTGGCATGGGTAAACCTACACCAGCGACTTCTTTTAATCTAGCTGCCGTGTACAACATATCATAACCTATTGTTTTCCAAGCTAACTAGATAAATCATCATTTACCTAGGCTACTTCTGCATGGATTGATGATGCTTGCTATTGCTGCTAATATCGGCTACAGTGAGGTCAATCCCCTCAGTAAAGTCAGTGAGGTTATATCACAGTATGACTTGAAGATCTGATCTTTTAAACTCTCCTTTCCTTTCAACAGTGACTGAGAGTCGAGGGATCCTGGAGAGTATACAGAGATTTTCTTTACTGCCAACTTACTTGCCTGTGACCTATCGTATCCACAATGCGGATGTTTCCTTCTTTCTTAAGGAAGCCAACCAGGATATTATGAGGAATTCTAGCTTGCAGTCCCGAGTGGAATCCTTTCTGATCTACAAATCCAAGAGGCCACCTGTGTTAAATGCCAGCTATGGACCTTTTTCCGTTGAACAAGTAGTGCCCCAGGACTTAATGTTATCTTCAAATCCATTTGGATCTACTAACAAGTTCTCCTTTAATTGGAAACTTAAGGCCTTCATAATGAGCGACAAAATTTACCCAAGCAAGCCTAAAGTCCAGGTCCTGTTCTACATCGTGGGCAGGGACTGGGATGACTATAGCACTACGGAACGGCTGCCCTGCCTGCGGGTGTTTGCCTTTCGAGAGACGCGGGAAGTCAGAGGCAGCTGCAGGCTGAAAGGGGATCTGGGGTTGTGTGTGGCAGAGCTGGAGCTCCTGCCAAGCTGGTTTAACCCCCCCACGGTTGTTGCTGGCCGTAAGAAACCAATGGATCAGTCTGAAGGGAGCCCTGTGGAGCTTTACTATGCCATACAACCAGGAGATGAGAAAGGGGAATGCACCAAGGAGGATGTAAGGAAAAGCAATGGGATCCGACCAGGGCGCAATGACATTGATGAGTCGGGACCTCCCTTGCAGAGGATTGGAAGTGTCTTCCTTTACCAGACACATGCTGGCCCTTCTTTAAATGAAATGAGATTGGATAATAATATTGCCATCCAGTATGCACCAAAAACTGTCAAGCAAGGTGACATTTTGACTTTCCTTGTATCTGTTGCTAAAAATTCAACAGAAGATCAGTTCACACTGAGGTAAGGCTGTTTTTGTGTTTCTTTGGTACCTTATTTTTTGTTTCTCTACTCTTGGTATGGGAAGTAACTTTCTCATGCATAAACTGTCTAACAATCCTTCAATTGCTGCTCTACAGAAATTGTACTGCAGTTGGTTGACTCAATGTTTCTGCTATGGTTCAGTCTAATACCGTATGAATTGTCAGAGATGCGATCTCTTTGAGTGAGAAAGGCCTTTTCTTGAAGTTGTCCTTTGAGTACTTCTAAAAAAATTGAAATAGTAAAGCTGGGACCTATCTGTGTGCTAATAGGAGATAACATTTAAAGTCTCCTGAGCTGGAGTTTGCAGTGCTCCTAATCTTTCATTGAACTCATGTTAAGATTAGGAAAGCTCAAATCCGCAAAGGTATTTATAGGAAGTGAGCAAGAATTAGGCATCTACGTAGGATTTATATGCTTAAACATCTCTCCCCACCTTGTTGTAAGCCTGGTTCTGTTTTATAGGATGTTTGCAGTTCCTAAGTATTATTGATATGCCAAAACCATTTCTGAAAATGAAGAATACCTGAGGGTGGGGATGGTTGTTTTTTGAATGTAACGTCAAATGCTGCATTGGTTTACTTTGTTGCTTTCCAAGTATTGGAGTATTACAGTGGGAAGCTCGCTATAACCACCAACATAATACACGAAAGAACAGCAAAAACTATGAGGCTGCACTGTGGCAAACTGAGAGCAGATGTGCATCGCATGCAAGTGAGACTGTCCAGTTGTCTTTTCTTTAAGTTTACCCCTCTGTGTTCCAGTACTATAAACTAGGGTTGTGTGGCTGACACATGGAAGATTGGTGTGTGTAGAGCTGATTTCATTCTTTTATCCCTTACCAATGACTCATGTCAGCTCTTTTAGAACTGGAGGTAAATGTCGTACTCTGGCTTCTGAGATTAAGACTGACTTGTCTTGGGTGTTTGTCCTAGAAATGACCATTGGTGCCATGGCTCACAAAACATACCTCCAAAAGAGGAGGTGCATCATAAGAGGGAGCAGTGAGCTCCCCGCTCTTACAGATGTCACAGATGCATCATAGTCAGCAGCTGTGCTGAGCACTAGAGATGCTTGCTGCCTTCACTTAAGAAATCGTATCCTGCTCTGACTTGAGCAAAATACACTCTCCTTTCTCTGGTGGTTATACATCTCAAACTCCAAAAATCTCTGGCTAAAGTCACCTAGGGATGTTTCAGGGCTCAATTATTAAAATGGCACAAAGCTGTAAATGCAACATTGTTGAACTTGGATGTATACTTCATCCTGGAGTACGGAGTCAGATTTGACTCCACTGACCTGAGTACTAAGGGCTCAAACTGGCCATTCTCATTATTCCCCTCCTCCCCCGGGAGATTTGTGTGGGATTTCTGGGGGAAGTTGTTTGCCGTAAAATCAGGTCATTTTTCTTTTGCAAGTGTGTGATATATAAACTGAATAACCACAGCACTTAATTGCTGACTCGAGGACAGTTACTTCCTCTTCATCTGCTAGAGGACAAACACCAGTAGGATATCTACTCTCCTTAGCATATCAGGTTTTCATTTTCCGAGTCAATCTGCCTAAGATTTAAGTTGTTTCCTGAGTGACTAATTTCAAGACAGACAATCTGAGTTCCTCATAAGTAAGTGTTCAGGGTTGCCTTTCTATCTTTCTCTATACTAACGACTTTAAAGGGATATTACTTCAGACATGCATGGAAATTTCTACTACATATGAAAATTGGTTTGAATATAAACATTAAAAACCTTTTCTATCTAAGGCAGAATTAAGGTAAAAATCTTTCATTGTTTTTACTCTGTAAATGCAGGGTCTTAGATGCTTTGAAGTCAGATTTCTATATCTCCATGACCTGTGATCAATTAAAAGTAGAGCTAGTTATAAACATGGTAATTATATTATATGTAGGTTTATAAAATTTTCAGAAATCTTGCTTTGTTTAAATTGGGATGAAAACTGAACACCTGAACTTCTAAATGAATGCTTCTAAAATTATTTTTCTGGAAAAAAAAGGAAATGATGTGTTTGAATTTTGGCTTTTTATTTTGAGATCTAAGGCATCATAAAACAAAAGAAAAGCTAAAAATAGATAGCAAATATTGGTTCAAAGTGAAAAATGTGGCATTTTCTTCTTCAAAAACATGTTTGCTGTTACCTTTTAAAAACATGAATTTCTGTAACAGCTTGCTGTTACTCATGTCACTTTCGTGAGTTTTGATTTCTCTTGACCTGCTTTTCTAACAGTAACTGGCTTTCAGAGTATAATCTGCTGCAATATCAGAGCAGTTATAATATCTGTTCTACTTGTGCTTCTGAAGCACCATTGCCTGTCTGTCTTTGATCTAGCTACAGCGTGTCTAAGCTGCTGTTTGGTTGTTTTCTTGGTCAGAATTGTAATTTCTATGTTCTGCATTCATTCCTCTGTGACATGTACATAGCTAATTCAGTTTTTGGTGGTTGCTAATTTATATATATCTTCTGCTGTAAGGGAAAAAGCAACTATCAGGTAAGAGCAAAAATTGAGCTTGATTAAATGCTTTGGCTTAAATTCTTTTTTTTATGTTGGGATCTCCTATAATCCCAGTGTCAGACAAGACACTAACACCTCTTTCATGGCCCTCTCTTTAGGAGTAAACGTAACTCTAAGTGATTAGATATTGAAGTAGCCTTTGAAATAAGGCCCTATTTCAGGATTGGAAACCTTACAAGTCAGTCTCGTATATCCATTATCCATAACTAAATGATCTTTAAAGCTCCATTCCAACCCAAACCATTCTATAATTATACTATATAGGTTCTCTTTTGATGTGGTCAACTAAACAAAAGACTGCGTTTGTGATATGCTGCCTGTTCTGATGTCAGAACAGACTCTCCAGCTGGCATTGTGTAAAAGCCATCAGAGACCTCTTCTGTGACCTGATCGAGTTTTAAGTCTCTAGAACTTTAAATTCTCTTGGTTTGTAGAGGTACAGACATTGGTCAGGGTAGATAGAAAGAAACTTCATCCTGTTAAAACATGTAAATATAAGGCCATGAACAGACATGTAAAAGGTCCTCGATTCCGTCAGTTGAGATGGAGCAAAAAGGTGCAGAAATGACCTGTTCGTGTAAACAATCAATAAAATGATTGATCATAATACATAGGAAAGGGTAACAGACCTTGTCCACTCAGACAGAAATGGTGAGTCTAAGGGGAAAAAAACCCTGCAGTTTGGGGAGAGGAAGAGCAGTCTCTGGCCCCAGCTGTTACACAGAAGGTCCCTCTGTATTTTCCAAATTATCCCTTTTCCCTGTACAATGTATGGATTTTCACCAACTGATGGCCAGTGTTTGTATTTCTAAATGAAAAAAACCTACGTCTGTTATGGGGAAAACACAGGGTTGCACATTAAACCCCACTATGTGGTCAGATTACTTCTAAGGGCTATAGAGGAGGTAATGTGTTTCAAGATGCCTTGTTTCACCAGACTGATTTTTGACAGGCCGCCTCAGAAGTGGGACTTAGCTCTAACAAACTCCTGGCTGTTTCCAACTTTGGGGTTCCAAGGTTTGGAAGGGAGTCCCAAGGGTGTAGGGAAAACCTTGCTAGATCCTTAGTTTGCAAAGACCATAAATTAATTCTATGGGTATCTGTTGCATCTGGTTAAAACTAACAAGAGGCTAATACGGCTAGCACTGCCAGCCGTTGTCATAGAATGAAGACACCGGATCTTTTCTTGCAGACACAGATTCGATACCCAATAATCCGTAAGCTTCCAGTGTGACTTTAAACCAGTCAGTTAATCTGCCTCCTCCTTTCCCTTTCTCTAACCGGGCAGTGCTGGGAGTAGTGACTGCTTCCATGCTGTGTCCTCTGATCGCAACGGCAGTGCTGCTCCTTGGGACAAAAAGTGGTGTGCTGGTGGCTGTTACATACAACGGGTTATTGGTCGTTATAGTTTCCGCTCCTATATTGTAAATATCAATAAAGCCAGCATGTGCTGCATTTATCTGGTCTCTTCTCACTCTGATCTCCTCTCTGATAAAGGAAAGGGCCTCCCCCCCCATATAACTCTTTTACGAGAAAATGGTATTAATTTTTATTTTTAAACAGTCCCTTATTTTTAGAAGTTCTACCTTGAGTGGCAGCAAGACTTGGAACTGTATTCATAAAGTGAGGCCAAGGGCTGCTGGCAAAATGCTTTTACCATTGCTTTTGCTCCAGTGGACTGGAAATCATGGCTTGAACAGATGGAAAATATAGGATATACAGGTCAGAATGGAAGAAACAGCCATGCAAAATAACGAAAAGTCAAAAGTTGCTCATCACTACTGAATATTTTTTGTTTCAAAACAATTATGTTTAGAGTAAACTCTATCCCCTTTCTAATAGGAAATTTTCTCCAAGGAGGAACCTTCTAGAAACTGCTAAATTCTAAAATATATATAGAGAGATACCTTTGGTTTTTTTTCTCATACTGCTGTTCTGTGCAGTGGAAGATTTAGAGTAGTGAACATGAAACTGATGGACTGTTTTTAATTTTGTGAAAGAGTTGGACCATAAGGGCCAAGGTCTAGGTTTTGTTTTTTAATGAACTAGAGAAATTAAAAATATTTGTCTTGACTCTGTATGGGTGTGAGAGTTAGAGGAAAGGAAGGAAGGAGATAAAATGTAAATGATGGATAAATATGGACTACTGCTGTAAGCACCAGGTTGTAAGCTTGGACTGGAGCACTGAGCCTTAAGAAACTGGCTGATTTCTCAGCTTAATTCACAAACTTGCTTCCTCTTTAGTCTTGGCCAAGTCATTTAACCTCTTTGAAGCCATTTTATCACTGCTAATATCAACAGTTATTTGAAGATGACATGCCGTATACAAGCAACAAGCAATTATATCTTCCCAGTGAAGCAGTATTAAATGCCTTTATAAAATAAGTGTTGTGGTTTATCCCGGCAGGCAGCTAAACACCACACAGCAGTTCGCTCACTCCCCCCGCCCTCAGTGGGATGGGGCAGAGAACTGGGGGGGGGGAGGCGCGAAAGTAAAATTCATGGGTTGAGATAAAGACAGTTTAATAGGACAGAAAAGGAAGGGAAAATAATAATGATGATGATAAAAGAATATACAAAGTAAGTAATGCCCAATGCAATTGCTCACCACCTGCTGACTGATGCCCAGCCAGTCCCCGAGCAGTGGTCACGCCCCCCTGGCCAACTGCCCCCAGTTCCTGTACTGAGCATGACGTCCCATGGTATGGAATGTCCCTCTGGCCAGTTGGGGTCAGCTGTCCTGGCTGTGCCCCCTCCCAGCTTCTTGTGCACCTCCAGCCTGCTCAGTCGGTAGACCACAGGAAGCTGAAAAGTCCTTGACTAGTGTAAGCACTGCTCAGCAACAACTAAAACATCGGTGTGTTATCAATCAACATTATTCTCATGCTAAATCGAAAGCACAGCACTGTACCAGCTGCTAGGAAGAAAATCAACTCTATCCTGGCTGAAACCAGGACAAGAAGTGTGTGCCTTTATCCTATTATCTTCTGCCTTTTGAATGCAAATGAATTATTCATTGTATTCTTTGTAACTGGCCGCATGGGAGGGTTGTGTGCAGAGGCACAGAGTGTTGTACATCCTAGCCCAAAGAAAGCTGCTGCAGAGCCCACAGCCGTGCCCCTGTGATCAAAGGCAGACCTCAAAGTCCCTTAACACTGACCAGCCCTGGACATACAGTCTATGCAGTCCCAGAGACTGTTTTGTCATCTTTTTGCATGCCGATGACCAGAGAAGGCTGAAGACTTTCTATCCTTCCCATCAAAAGGTGTTGAAAGATCCCTGAAGTTTGTGGAAAATATTCTAGTCTATTTTGTTTTACTGTTTTTCTCCAAAATTCAAGATATGTATACCGGAAAGTAAAATGGAAAGGAAATCTTTATCTGAAGTTTTTTGCTGAGAATGGAAAACATCTAATGTATTATTTCATGTCAGTCCTTCAAAATGCTTTCAGTAATTAATGCTTCGAAGCTTCTAGTGTTATGCAATTGCAGTTCCTGTTTGCTGCAAGCCCAAATTATTGCTGGTTATTAACACTGTGCTGTGTTACATACATTACAATTAATATATGTAGGGATGCCATAGTTTTCCAAACTTAGGAACATGAGTTTTCTGAATCTACAGTGTAGTTACAGTTCTCTGTTATTAGCATGTTTTTGCTGATCCTAATAAATATAACCTTCCTTTTTATTTTAAAGTCAACAGTATTGATACTTTCTGCTTGCAACCTTTTTAAATTTGTTTTCCTGTTTCTGGAGATGAATCAACAAAGAAATGATAGAGATGGAATTGCCTTAAGGTCCTTAATGTCAGGCATAGATATATTCGTGAGTGAAAAAAGTTGTAGCTTTTTTTTTTTTTACAGCTATTCAATTTATAGTTATACTTAGTGAATCCTGTGTGCTAAATTATGTACAGTTATTGCCCTTAAAGAAGTAAATGAAGCTCTGACAGCAACTGATGGTTATAGATCCTCTAGTTTCCCAAATCTGATTTTCTTTTTCTACATTTTTCAGGGAAAACAGTCTTTTCATTTCTTCATTCTGAAATGGAATCCGGGATACCAGAGTTTACCAGGACATTGAGAAATGTGCCTTTTTGTTGCATCCATCTCTTTTTACATTGTGATGTGGACTTTGCTGGAAACTGACGGTATGGCATAGTGTGCCAGTGTCAGACAGGGCAGCGTGAAGCGCCCTGGTGCGCGGGGAGGGATGCAGGATCTAATGCTGCTCCCATTTATGAGAAGTGCATTCTGTTTTTATTTTAAGCTGCAATGTAATTTGTGTTGCTATTGTTGCATGTCCTTTTCTCTACTGCTTAGCATATGAGGGGAGAGCTGTATCCTTTGATTATCTGGTGGAGCTGAACTCCACTGTCATTTGTTTTGGGGTTTTTAGGGTTTTTTTTCCCCAGTTCATCCACTTTGCCAGAATTATCTGCAGCAGAAGCATGGGAGTAATTAGACTTTTCACAGAGCATCCAATAGCTTCACCTCTCCCTCCAGTATAGCCTGCAGCACGCACTGCCTTACTGTATTCCTACACTTGTGTCCTCCAGTGATAGAGTTTTGTGGTGGAAACTTGCATTTAAGGGCTGAGCTCCCCAGAAAGGGTCGGTAGGAACTGGTTGTTGGTAACAGGAGTTTGGATATTGCCATGTAATAAAGCAGAGCTTTTCAGGCTTCGTAAGCCCCGTATGTTCATGGGACCTCTCCAGAGTTGCTCATACTTTGGCTCAACACAGGGATGTGGCTTCTTGGTGATTGCATGCTCTGTTGGATGATATCTGAGGGGAGAGAGTTCACCTACCACTGCTGCAGCCCAAGGTGCTCCAGGATCAGGCTTGAAGTGAGCTTCCAGTGGGCTGATATAAGTGCCTGTAGAGCGAAAGCGCTTTTACTGTTTTGCTCTCATATGGCAAGTAGATTTGTATGCAAAATACACACTTTGCAAATGATTCTTTTTTGCTCTCCTACCTACCTGGGGCTTTCACTCTTTTCTCTTTCCTGGGAATGTGCTTTCCTCCCTGCTGAGATCAGCTAAGTTCATATTATAGTGTGTGATGACCTCACTGCAAGCATGGGAAATGATGGTAAGAAGTGAGAATGTGTATTGTGCAGTAGAGGATGTGTAGGAGTGCAAAGGGGTGTGGGAATTATGTGTTTTGAAGAGAGGACCTTTTCACCGACATTTTATTGCCAGAAATTGGAATGGTTTTGTATGAAGATCTAAATAGAGAAAATCAGTTAATTGTGCTGTCTGCTTAGCTCTGCTTTTTCCTTTATATATGTGACCTAATGCATTCAAGAGATGCTGCTGGAGTGGAAAAATAACCTCCAAGAGAAGAAAGAAAACCTTGTGATTGACAGAAGTGATTGGAAGCTGGGAGACGAGCTTTGCTATTTCTAGCTCTGTCATAGACTTTTTATTGTGACATGGGAGTCTAAGACCAATCTAAAAAAGAACTTGATGTTCCAAAATCACACTTAAATAGAATTTAGTTATCTGAATTCAAGTGAGCAGTCCACCAGGACCCTATCCGTTTGCCCAGGCACACAGGATATAAAAGCGACCTAATAGCCTATTGGGTCGTGCATGCTCCTCAGTGCTGTATGTACTGTCTTCCAGGTGGCATCTACTAAAATGTGGGCCTTGAAGAAGTAGACCCTCCCTCTCTGATATTTCCTACTGACTTTATCTGTGTAGATCTGTACATGCAACCTTCAAACTTAAATCCTTTGAAGTTAGGCACTGGAATTCATCAAACCAAAATTCTGGTTTCCTTTGCATCCAATGCGGGATCGCTGGGTGTTTTATGGGGATGCTAAGCTCTGAAATTAACTTTCAGAGGAGTCACAAACTGGCCTACAAGGTGATAGGGCTAGTGGTGAGCCTGCTGGTGCATGGTGGATTGAAAGAAAGGAGAACCTTTGGGCATCACAGCTGCAGCCAAAGGAAATTTGGGATAAAAATACATGCAGCCACAGGTTTTGAAAAACGAAGTCCTAGTCTTTGCTTTCCTCATCTGCTAAGAAAAAATTGGTAATATCTATCTTGGTAAAATGTGCTACTTCTCTGAGATGAATGAACTAATCTGAGATCTTTGGCTAGGAGATATTCAGTAAATACAAAGGACAGTTATAATCCACCAAACCCCACAGGTCATCTGCTGGGTCACTTCTGCAATAATGATTGATTTGCTTACGGGTTTTAATTCGATTTGTAATTGAGAGAGAAATATATCCTATGAGCAATGAATTGGAACAGTCCTGAATTATTTAACATTTTATAGGATCTTGCTTTTGGTTTATATATTTTCTCAATCAACATTAAAAATTGTGAAGGAGAATAAGCTCTTAAGTGGAAGAGCTTAGGATTGGTTTTCCAGTTAAAGAATCCTGCCTTTGTTTCTCATATTCTTTCATGTTCATAGCATTGTGGCCTTAAATGTTTTCTTTAGCTGTGGCTGCTGAGTGAGTAGCTATTGGAAAAGCTTTTCATTTGGAGGAAATCCAGTTTAGCTTCACTAGCAACAACAGGTGTCCTGATTTTGTACTGTTAAGTTGGTCTACGCTATCCTAACCTGTATATAGGTTTGGGTTTCACTGTCAAACTCTGTCACCGGATTTCCGGAGGAAAGAAGTAAAAAGTATAAAATACCGTTATTCTTAGGAAATGACTGAAGGTTTTACTGGAAACTTGTAAAACTGATGTTGCGAGAAAGGTGAGATTTTGTATAAACTGTATCTGAGATTTCTGCATTTGTAAACCAAACTTGGGGGTCAGAGATATGTAGGTACCATTTTTATAAACTGTTGAGAGGGTTTGTGGTCTGTCTATGGTATTTTTAATGTCTTCTTTCTGATGATAATTGTGGGAATACAGTGACTAGCGTGAAATTGTGGTAGTGCATAAGCGATGCTTATTGATTATTGAGAAAATTTTTCCTAAAAGGCCCCTAGAGTTTAGGTTACATGAACTTCTCTTATTTGTCGTTTTATCTAACGATCGATCAATAATAATCCAGCAAACATGAAAAAGGCTGCATAAATACATGAGGGTAGCAAAGTCAAGATCATTAGCACGCAATTTATACAGCAAGAAAATTTGAACAAGACTGGCATTTTATCAAATAGCTTGTGTGCTCTTCTAGTGCTGAGCTAAATCAAATTTTATTCTTAGTGCTGAACTAAATCATATTTTAGTAGTAGAAACAATCAGGCAGTAAGTGGTGATCAGGAAGGTTACCAGCCACATAAAACTCTGTAATGAGATGGGCTTTTCTCTAGGCCTTAGATTATGTGGCTATTTCATGGTATCCCAACCCTGAATTTGCACCTTTTCTGCCAGATTGAAAAGAATCCTCATGTGAATTTTTCACTTCCTTCTTCTCTACCTTTGGTTTGTTCTGTCACTTAGACATCCTCTTCCATGTTCTGGTTTAAACAACTCCTAAAATCTTCTCTTCTTCACAACATACATAACTGACTTTTTTTTCTTTTCTCCCTCTTTTAACTGATTTTGTGGCCTACTTTGGCCAATTTAAAACTAAGGAGAGAAGAAGAATTAAAAAATGAAACAAACCCCTCTGATTCTTTTGAATTACAGCCTCTAAATTTCAGCTGTTCCACTGCTCAATCTTGATGTAAAAATGAATTTAATATTTTTCCTGGGTTCTTTGTCCTTGCGAAGAACAGGGTAGGGAATGCAAAATTTTCCGTTGATGGTTATTTCTTCAGTTTTAAAAAACACCCCAGATCACTGATTGGTTACATGACTGATGGTCACCAGGTCATGATCTTGTCCAGCGGTAACATAAAAGGCTACTAAACTGGAAATATGCAGCCCCTTAGCAAGCATTAGCTCCCCAGGTTGCGTTGTTTCCCCTGCCTCGTCACGTTTTTGGAGCCTTTACTATAATCTCTTCACCAAGAGATGGTACCATAGGCAAAAGGAAGTTTCTTTTGGTAATATGACCTTAGCAGATCAGGAAGTCAATACCTGATTATAGCAACTTCTAGAATTCATGTGTCTTATGTCAGTGGCTGAATATGACTCTGATTTTTAGAAGGCATAAAAAAGTGCATTTAAGGTAACTTCAGGAGATCTGATCTTTCTTCCTTCTTCTTGCCTCTCTCCCTAGCCAAATTTTGGTAAAATTTCTGTGGTGAAATGTAAGGAATGACCAAAAGACAGCTTCTGGTGCTAAGGAAATGTGAAAACTTAGAACCCGCCTAATCCTTCAGAGGGAAAAGAGGATAAAAGGTACAGCAGTCTGAGTCGTCGTCTTTTTTTTTTTTTTTTTTAACATAGACTAGAGGCAAAGTGACTGTTTAGGAAAGGCAACAATGCCTGACACTATTTAACAGTACCTTGAGATTTTAAACGGCAATCTTGCAGTATCCTCAAGTTTTCCAGGCCTTGTAGCTTGGTTTGCCCTTTTTGTAAAGGTGGCCTTTAACAAGGTGAACCAGTCTTGATGGTGTCCTGGGCTGACGCTTCAGTCAGATTGTATTCAGTGGCATAAACTAGGTAAGTGACATGTTGAAGTAAGTGGGAGTTATGTACTGGCGCCTAAGAAGATGACAGTCTTGTGTCTTTAGTGTTTCATCATAATAAATGTTATTTCCTAATATAAGCTTGTACAGTGATGGCCTTCCTAAAGTAGTGCTAAGGTGAAATCACACCTATGCTACTGGCTGATGAAAGGCTTCCCTCAGACTGAATTTTTTTCTTTTTTTCTGCTGTGTTCAGCATACTGTGCAAGTATGAATTAACTTTCATAGCCTGTTTATGAGGTAGTCAAGCAAATATAATTTTCCCCATCTAGAAGATGGGGAAATAGCTTTCCTGCATTTCTAAGTGACTTGCTAATGGCCCCAAAATTGTCAGTAGCAGTATGGAGACAAGTACTTAAGAACTATTGACTTCTAGGGCACTCTATTACCCCCTTTTGCACTGGGAGATTATATTAAGAAGAAAATAGTTCTTTCTGTTAAAATTATTCCAGTTAAGATCCTCTGCCTTGAGAATCAAAGTCAAAAAAACTGAGACACAGATCAAGCAAACCATTACTCATATGAGCGGTCTTTACAGCTGACTGTTATTATGGTTTATTGCATTGCAGTAGTACCTAAGAGCTACAGTCATACTCCAAGGCCTGCTACCCTATTGTCAATACATGCAGAACAAAGACTGACCCCCAGCCTTTGCGAGGAGTAAGCACAGTTGGTTGGACCATCAATAAACGTGAAGCTGTGTGATCAGTACATTGATGTTCTGCTAACAAATACCAGGATAACTGTGCCGCTTGCACTAGATAGTCTCTGTGCTGCTGCGTACAGATGTTCTCCCAGGAGTCAGAGTGGGCTGCATGGTCGCTGTTCTATCCATGCAGTTATAGACTGGGTAGCTTTCTTTTGCTTGCCCTGCTGCAAGGGGTCTGTTTGCCTACTGTTCCTCTCCTAATCGCTTGACAACAAAGAAACATTCTGGTAATGGGAGCTCTTTGGCACTGAGGCTTTATTTTCCTAGGATTTTTTTTTTTCCTCATTCAGAAAAAACAGGCAATGAAACTTAAATTTCACATGTAGACTACAGTTAGAGTTTACCCTGCTGACCCTTAGTTTCAAGTGGGAAGAGTATAAAATGGGATTCAACGCTTAGTCTGCATTCCGCATCCTTTATCCTAAGCTATGGCTAATGGTGGCAGCGGAGGCTTTTCTGCGCCATTCCATTGAGTGTGCCAACCACGAGATCTCTGTATGTTTGGATTGTTCTTCTGTCCATTTCTTAGTCCTGTTCTAAAGGAATCTGTGTGTTTTTTAATGCACAAATGCCTCTTGTGTAGGCAGCTTGCCTTGTAGGCCTTGAAGAAGAGTCTTTTGCAACAGGAAGAGGTTTCAGCTTGATAGCTCAAACGTCAGTGGATGGGAGTAGGTGGATCTCCTTTAGGGACAGTAAAGCCAGGTCAGTATAAATCACTCTAGGTGCTGCTTTTGCCAGTTTATTACTCTGAATGTGGAATGAGTAGCACTCTTTCACGGGTAGGTCCTTGGAGTTCAGTGTAAACTTCAGCCTCCAGTGAACCCCATTTAATCCATCTAAGCGTACCAACTACTGGGTGTTTTCCTGACAGAGGAAGCAGCAGGACTCGAGTCACTTGGTCCATCCCAGGAGTCAGCCTTTAGTTTGGATGCAATAACACGTTATCTTCTTAACACCAAAGTTCTGCTTTTATCCCAACATGGGATAAAATGCCCAACATGGTTTCAGTCAACCATCTTGACATAGGTAAGTCTGAAGGAAAGGACACGGTGAATCTGGCTTCCGTGTTTCCTAGGGATTCTGTATTTTTCAGTGGGCATGTTCTAACCACCTGAGAGAAAGGGATGTCCACATCATGCAACTATAAAACCTCCACCATAATAGAAAAAATGTAAAGTAGACTGACATGCATATCAAGAGCATATTTTGTGTTCCATAGCTGCACTATTTGGGATTGCACTACTGGATTCCTGATCCAGTACTTCAGAATTATTGTTCCTTTATGTACGTTCCTTATGTATGTTATGGAGACATTGGGAGGTTTAGTTAGGGAAAACTATTTTTTCAGTATAACTCATTAACTTAGGAAGATGAAGAACATTAGCGGAAATCAGCTTAAGTTGGTTATAGCTGGAAAATACGGGTTTACTTGTTTTGGGATATTTTTTGGTTGTTTTTTTAGGAGTGGGGAAATTTGGGGTATTACAAGTTAAATTTCTGGAATCGATGTCTTTGAGTTTTATTTTCTTCCTGTAGAACTTCTCAGTTCTCAATGGAGAAAACATTAGAGGGTCCTTTGTGGTAAGAAATGAAACAATATGAAAGAAGTCTGTCAGGTCTGTGCTAGATAAATGGAAGACAGATGGTAAGTGTGATTGGCACTGACAAGGTGTGAGCCGTCTTGTTTGCAGGTACTGCTCCTGTCATCCATCACACTTTCACCTAATAGTGGGAGATGTCACTGTGATGTACTTAAATCCCCAACTGACTGATAAAGTGAAGCCAACAGGAAGAAGGGTTTGTGTGAGGGCATCGTACTGGGAACAGCGTGACTTTAAGGTGTGTTAACACAGATAAAGAAGCATCAAACATTGTGTTTTGAGATAACACACAGAGTGGTTTGCTGTGCACATGTTCTCCCTAATGCTGTTTGATCTGTGCAAGGATTTCTCATTGTTTTATCGGGACCAGGGGATTATACATCTCACACCAATCTCTCTTCTGAGCTGGGGGCCAGGGACAGCCCTCACAGTGTGTCACTGCCCATCTGCCTCCCGTTTCCTTGAGAGTAAAACAGTTTCGTGCTGCTGTTGTGGGACAGGGAAACGTGCCCTTGAGAAAGTTCAGAGGCTGTCCAGTGCTGAGTTCATGTCTGCTTTGGATGTCTGTTTCTAAAGCAAGGCTTGTGCAAAACCCAATGCAAACTTTCTTTCTAGCTCTGATGTGTCCCAGCTACTACGCAAAGTCACACAGGGGCAAAAAGTTATAGAAGTATTTTATCAGCCTTCCAACTGTCTGTCAGGAACCCCGCTGCCAGGTCCGGTTGTGGCGATGAACATGTCCATTCCTGTTTCTTGTACTGTCCTACTAATTACTGACAAGTTTAGGAGCTGGTTGTTGGGTCTGGTATGTTCTTCCTATATTCTTGTTGGTGCCCAATTATGTGTATCTTTACATAAAACTGTCTGGCTATGACTCTCTCTTTATCTTAATCTTGGTGGCCGAGTATGTAGAATAGTCTTGTAAAGCTTTCAGTCAATGAACTTCCTTTCTCTTCCTCTAATATTCTAGTAAAACATGAAATTCCATCCCGGTAAGGATTCTTTCTATTTTCAAAATACTTTTTAAAATAAAGGTGAAGTGGGAGGAATAAAAGACACTTCACTGGGGGGAAGTAACTTCTTTGGTTTGAAATTATTGAAATATTTTGACTTTTCACAATGTTGCATTCACATTTTTTAAGGGTAACAGTTATCCAGAACGAACACATACCTATTAAATGCTTCAGGCAATCTCAAAGTGCGGTTTTGATCACAAAGAAATGTAACATTTGTTTCCCATTTCTAATGGCAAATCTGAGCCCTTTTAGATTTTTAAATGTATTACTTTCTTTAAAGAGAAACAGATCTGACACATCCTTGTAACACCTATGTAAAGCCATGGTATATTTTAATAAATTGTCTTGTTACTTATCAAATTCCACTTAATCATGGATATCAACTTTCCAAACAAAAGATCTTTCATGTCTATAAAAATCATAAAATCCACCCATCTTTTCTTGCTCACTGTTAAAATACAGTAGACGAGTGAATCCGCAGCTTCACTCTACAAGGAACAGTGGCAAAAATCAAACAAAACCGAATACGATTTGAAACTAGGAATATCTGTTTAACATATCCTCTGTAGCTCTTCCCCGTTAGCCGTGTTGGAAGCTCACCTCTCCAAGCGTCCTGCGTGCTGCCCAGAGATCCTCTGCCAACAAGCACTTCTTCAACCAGGTGGATATGGGCTTTTTTAACCTGGTACAGCAGCGTGGTCCCAAAGCCCTGTTTCCTCTGCTGGTGTTTAGATTTTGAAATACCCCGGGATCTGAGGGAGCTGGGGTCAATCTTTGTGCCGGCAGACCTCAAGCAGAGATGTTTCATTTAGGTCTGCCTGCTCTGCTCCCTGGGGGACTGCCTCCTCTTCCTTCTCCTCCTGTTTCCACAGCATCAGTCACTTTTCAGACCCGTTTTCTCTCTCCTTTCCTTGTTGCTGTGTTGCCAGCCATAAGGCAAGCAGTGTCACTAAGGTGTCTTCCTATTCTACTATTCCTGCCACTGCTGGGAACGATACCTTCATCTGTTCTCAACATTAACTACTTTCAAACCAATGATCTGTATATTTTCTCCCTGAGCTTATTTTTACAGTTTTATTGTTGCTATCTATTGTTCCTTTGTGCTTTCCAGCTTTGTCAAATGTTACGTCTGAGGCAATTGCCTTTCCCGTCCATCGAGTTGTTTTATTTTCCTTTGTTCCAAGAATATGATTGGTTCCTAGGCCTTCTAGGAAAACCTCATCAGATATTATTTTCCTGATGAAAAATTCAACAGCAGAACAAAAATTTGATTTTGGGGTTAAAAAAAAAAAAAATTAGAAAAAAAAATTAGCAGAAAATGTAGATCCCTGCCCCCCCCCCCCCCCCCCCTTCCCCATCAGTGTTTTGGCAATCAAAAATCTGACATCTTTAGCTGAAAGCTGCTAAACCCTGGACTTGTCAACAGCTTTTGTTTCTACTTTTCCACATTCAGCAAAGCCTTACTTAATAAAAAAGCTAACTTTTCGCAGGGAAAAACCCCTCTAAGCGTCTTGCCTTTTTGTTGTCGGGTGGTTCCACTGTATCCTCTGAGGCCCTTATCCCATTCTTATCACTAGCGTAGCCAGAACATGGTTCTGTGCAGGAGAGCGGTGCCAACCTGAGCACTCCTTTCTCCTTAAGTGAGTTCATGCACTGGCAAGAGTTTCTCTCTCCTAGTCCTGCATGGAGCCCATCCTGCCATCGTGTTTACAGTCCTAAGGAATATTTCACTTCACAGCATCGTATCCTGAAGCCTACAGTGAACCCAGTCTGACTCATCTTAGTAACTGCCTCTCTTACAGTATACTTGCTTTGCACCTCCCTATCCTGTTTACATTTCAATGGCCTTTCCCAACCTATTGCTCTGCAGTGTGGGTTTTTTTTTTTTCTGGCTGCCACATCAACACCCACTTCTGATGGCATGGAAATCCGATGAGAATGGAGGAAAGTGGAGCTGCTATTATGAAATCAATGTCTATGCTGGCTGATTTATTTAACTCCATCACAAAGAATATCAATAGTAATACCCTATGGTAGATATTCCATTGCACAAAATAATTGCTCAGAAGCATATTATAGTAGATATAATCTGATCTAATTCTGTAACAGTTAATTTAAAACGATGAAACTAAACACTGGCTGTCAACACAGGAAGTATTGCCTTTAGGGTAGTAAAAACTGCATACCCTGAGACAAGGTATCTAGCATCGCTGCCCAAATTGATAATACTGTTGAACACTTAGTACAGCACATACTCTGCTGTAGATACCTTCAGAAGCTTCATTACTGAAACATAGGATTAGTGACACATTCATGGGTATATATTTAATAGCATTGAGCACGGAGTTATTGTCAGTATAGAGTTTGTTTTTAGTATTTTGCTAGAAGTTGATGTATTTGGTGCCTGTGTCCAAATCTGAGTATTATTTGCATTAGTTATTTTTTTGTTAAATGCTCTTTGATGAATAAAAACTTTTACATTCTCATGTTCTTCAAAAGCAAAGGGGCAATTCTTCCCGTGTTCTAACGAGGACAGTGCAGTGGATTTGGTACCATACAAGCTGTACTGGGCAGAAATCCTCAGGCTGTGCAAATTGCTCTGTTCTGTTTTGGTGAAGTCAGAGGATCTGGCTCACAAAATATTATGTAGCTACTTCAGTGGTTCTCTGTGACTTGTCTATGTGATTGTGCATTTATCTGATGTAAGGAGAAAAGACGTCTGTGCCCAAGTAATGTAGGGAAACTTTATTTTCCTGCTTTTTTAAATTGTGGTCTTCCCATTCCTTTCTCGACTGTGTCCTGTGAACTTTGGTGCAACATGCTTTGTAAAGGCTTATCAACAAAAAGATCTCTCTCTTCAAATCTTTGGATCTAATACCTAAAATCTCTGAAGTGTTTGGGTTTAAGGATTGTCTTCTTTTTGAGGAATTACCTTTTTTAAGTATTCATTACTCAAGCTAACAGATACTGAAAATGTCTTTAAATCATCTGGTGCATTTTTCCTTGCTCGCTTTGTTTATTATTTTATTTAAGGGATAGGATTGCTTGCCTCTAGTTCTTGAACTTTTAGAGTTCATGTATGAAGGCTTTTTTTTCCTCTGTAACTAGAAATGCTAATTGACTTTGATTTATCAATGTAAAATAAAAAAAATTATAATTCTACGTTAAAATACCCTTTCTAAAATGTGCCTGTGATCTAGATTTTGTGGAGACAGTAATTGCTTTGCCAGTCTGTAGGTTGGAGCAATCTGTAAAACCTGAAAGAAAAATTTCAGTCGCCACCAGCTGAAGGAATTGTTCGTGGACAAATCCAAACCCAGAAGGGGAAAGTCAATTTTCAGCATTATCACTGTAGTTCAGAGAGACACTTAAATAGGCCTTCCACTGCTAAAATGGAAGGGGGAGGGAGGTGAGCTATAGGTATGTGCATTGCTAAGAGAGAAAGGAGCTACAATGAAGAGAATAAACATCAAAGCTGCTGGAAGGAACAATATAAACTTTTAACAGAGTTTCAGCAAAAGCAGCTATTGTATTTGCCTCTTTCATATATCCTGGCTCCCTTAAAACACCTTCTTGTGATAATACTGTCTCTTCTCCGGCATCATTTCCCTCTCTAACACAGACACTGGAGAAGCAGAAAGCAGCCCTTTTTTCCAAGTGTTCAAGCATTCAGACAAGTGCCAGATTCAGCACTACGAGGGCCATATTCTGAGGGCCGAGGTGAGCTGGAGGGGAGGGAGAAGGAAGGAACAAAGACAGGATGCTCAGCCTCCAGGCCAAACAGTCAGTGGGTCCCTTGCAGAGGAAGGCTTTTTCCAGTGCCAGTCTGGAAAGACTGTAAAGAGTGCGATTTCTAGCATTTTTCAGAAGTAGATTCATTTCAAAGAAGTGCTGTTCACAGGAGTTGTAGATTTGCAATAGCACAATGTTTTGGGAACCCAGCAGTAACTTGCCATGCCTCAGAGTCACCAGTGGAATTCAAAACTGGGTGGCAAAGCTGCTCCCTACACAGTATAGTGATGGCCTGAAATTAATAGAAACCAGGTGGTTTCAGAGGAATAATTTTGTTTGGGACAGCATATCATAGCACATGCCAACACGAATGTTCGGGTTTTGTTGCATGCTTATAAGTTCATGGAAGCAAACTGAGATGACCTGTGCAAATATCTATACGCACTCACTAATCAGGCTGCGTGATTTGGAAATGGCACAGGGATGAGTCAGGGTGCAAGAATTTCAATTACCTCATGCTTTTGAATATTGGCATCATTCTTTTTTTTTTTTTTTAAGAGATTATACAGATATAGGCCTGATACAGAACTGGATGCATGAACAACTTTCTATTTTACTGAAGCATTCAATATTTTACTTCCTGCTGCCTAAGGAATAGTCAGAGTTTTGTGCTCTGTGAGCTCTAAACAGATGACACAGTTTGAGGTAGCTTGTGCATCTAGAAATTTGTCCAGGAAATCATTGTATCGAACACATCTCGCTCTGGTGATCTGCAGTCCATTAGGCTTTTGGAGACCCTCAACAGTTCTCATGCACAGTGTGTCAAATGGAGAGCAGGGCTTCCTAGCTACTTGTTTGTGACCATACAGATGTTCAACCTTTTGCTGAAAGAAGATAGAGAAACCAAACCCTAGGACTTCACACATGTGTCATGACTGGGAGCTTGCTTTAGGACATGCAGGATCCTGTACGTGTTGGCAAGTTTCATGAGTTTACTGTAAGTTTTCCAATATGCATTAATAACGAGGGAATAAGGGGAAATTCCTTCATTGTATTATTCTAGCTTCTTGACCCTTTTGATAGAGGGAATATATTAGCTTTCAGATAAAATTCTCTAAGTCAGATATCTGTGGAGAAATGCTTTATGCCTGGCTTTGAAATCTTGTAATAATTAGGCAGATAAAACAATTTGGTATACCTGAAAAATCTCATTATGTAGCTGAACAGGTTTAGACTTTCTTAATCATCTAGAGCTGGTGATACTTTTCAGCTGTGAGGGAAGATAGGAAGAGCTTGACTGTTCAGTTTTTTTGGAACATAGACTCCAAATGTCAGTTCAGGAATGTTTTAAAATAGCAAGCTGTTCACCACAGGCTTGCAAATGGATGGACTAGGACCTAACTGAATAAATAAGTTGGCTGCAGGGAAATAATTGAAGGAGGAAAGAAAGAAAGGCATTCCCCAAGATAAATTAACATCTGTGAAATAAGACACTTTTAAATGTATGCTAATGGCCTAAATGTTTCCATATTCAATTAAGTAATAAGTCCCGAGTTGGCAATATCATCCCAAAACATTCATTTACTAAGCGAAGGCTCCACTGGGATAGCGGAGGCACCGTAATGAACTGATGTGGGCAGTAAGACATGATAATGCCTACTTCAGAGGGAATTACCACTTTCATAATGCAATTTGCAACAAGAATTTGGTTGTTAGAAGGGTTTTTTTCCTCTTCATTATGACAGTGTAATTATGACTCTAGTGGCTCAGAATAATTTCCAGAGGAGTGAGTTACCAAAGCTTTTGTACTGAGTATTCTCAGGCACTTTGAATATGGGACTACGTGCTGCTGCTTTGATACACAATAATCAAATGGAAGGTTCACACAGGACAGCAGCCTACTTACAGCTGATCTCGCCCTCCTTCACTGTGTTCTGCTTAAAATGTTCTTAATCTGTTCTTCTTTTACCATGTATTATTATTATTTATCCATTTGATTTAAAAAAAAACAACCCCAAAACATAATACCTGCTGTAAATTAGTCTAGTTCAACAAAGTAACTATAACACCAACCTCTGATACAGTATCTTCATTTACAGATGCTGAAGCGCAGTCCATGTCACCATCCTTATTTACAGATGGAGAACTGGAAGTACAGGAAGGCTGAATTGAGCTTTGTGGTCTCAGAGCCAGGCTGTCTGAGAGTTGGGAACAAAACAAAGGGGGTTTTAAGACTTAGTGTGGTGCCCATTGCTATATAGTCAATGAAACTATGCTCGTTTATTCCAGTTGTGGCATTGGCCTATTATGCAACTGCAACAAAGAACAACAGACTTAGAGGTATCTCCAAAAGAAACCCTTGCGGCGTGTGTCAGGAGTTGTTACAATAGAGCCAGGTTACTTTGGTATAAATCCTGAGAACATAAACAGAACGTTATTTCTAGGGCCTGCAACTAACAGCACTGGCACCCAATATTTGTCCATATCCAGCATTGCGACCTTGCAGATGTTTCAGCTGTGTAACCTGAAAGTCTGTCATGAGTGCGCAGAATTGTGTAGGTAGCTGGTGCTTGTTTGTTATTGTGAGCGTAGGAGTACTGGCCGTTTTGAATGGACTGAATTTTCTACAGCCATTTATCCATAACAGGTGTCTAGAATCCTTCTAGAGTTTCTTTCAAAACTACATCTAAATGCAGTGAAGGATGCTTCCAGTGGCTACTCAAAGCTGTAAGCAATTTATGAAGTCATTATCTAGTAGACAGTCTTTCACTTTAGCCTTTAAACTTGAATGAGTGCATTTGAACATGGAAATAATCCTTCTAGATGTTTTGTGCCCCCTCTGGTTGCGTTCAGGTATTTTTCTGTGTTTTCAGACCAGCCAGGCACTGTTACGGTGTCAGCAGTCTTTGTCTGAGTTTATACAGGAGCAGTTATTGCAATGTTACTTTGTTTTTTTTCCCTACAGTTGTTTTAGGAAAAGATTGTAGGACATGGCGCTTGGCATATATTGCAATGGTCTTGTAAGACAGAAGCTTATTGGGTGCAACGTGCTTTTTTTTATATTTCTCTTTCTGAGCGGCACTGTGAGGTTGACTGTACATTTGTTTATTAGGGCAGTATTTGCAAAATCTTTTACAATTATGGCAAACTTCTCATCTTCATATTGTAGTAGATCTGGCTTTTTCTAGAAGCTGAACTGGATTTGCTGGAGCCTGGAAAGACAGCTCAGCTAAAACAAAATCTATCTGCTCTGGTGAGGCATTTTGTTCAAGCTTGAAATAAACAGCTTAAATGTAATGCATGCCCTTCTGTGCATCACTGGCACCGTCGCAGTCTGTGGGTGATTGACATCTCCATGAAGAGGATTTGGTAATTCATTCATATCACAAGCTTGTTACTGATGGGATATTTGTTTCCATAGGTGATTGCACACCGTATGAAAGTCAGGTACCAGTAACTTTGAAACCATGTCAGAGGTGTTTCCTTATGGATCTGGATGCCCCTTGAAAAAAAACCCTGTGTGTGTATGGAGCATATAATTCATTCATAGAGGTGCTGACAAGAAACTTTTAGGCCCTTGGTAGTCAAACTAGAAGGTGCTTTTTGCGGGACCCTACTGAATACACTGCTAAATGTGTTAGGAAGTTTTGGAAAAACTAGAAATTAATAGTATGTGATTATCAGATGCCCTGTCTTGCTTAAAACTAAAATAAATGCTAAGCCAAAAAAATTTAATAATAACAGATAAAAAGGACTTTTGCATTTGCAAGACTCATTTTATCTTTAGGTTTCATAGTCTTTTACAAAAATCTCTGACTCTGTTTTGCAGTCAGGTGAGCTGAAGCAAAAAAGAAACGTGAGGCTGTGTTGCCCAGTGTCAAGCCAACAGAAGAGTTGATTATTTTTCTTTTACTTGGTACTAGGATGCCTTACAGCCTGCCTGTTTGGTATATTAAACACACTAGCAGGTTTTGAAGGTACGTCAGACAATATGTGGGGAGTAGCTAGGAATTTTTTCTCCTTTTGTGATTTAATAGACTCTTTTGCTCTGCTTGCCCTCTAAGGAAACCAATAGATTTAATATCCAGTTTCTCTCATCTGCCATCAGAATGCAAATGTGATGCCAGATGAATATTCTTTCAAGAACACTTAACCTAACGGGCATGTAAAGCCTAGTAATTATCAGTTGTTTCTCTGCTCTCTTATGTAATTGTTTTCAGTAATAGGTACGTACCACACACTGAAACATCTTAGTGTGGGCTAGTGACAGATTTCTGTGTCGCTTCTCTTGCTCTTACAGTGGAACCAAACAAAGAAATGCAACATATTTGGCCATTTTCAGTACCCTGCGAATACCAATTGGAATACGCTGCTCTGAATACATAACATGTTAATAGCCAAAATTTAGCATTTAATCCATCTGTGGTCCAACGTGTGTAACAACAATGACAGGCTTTTAATACTATATGTGCCACACAGGCACAAATGTTGAAAGGGCAGACAACGCTTCCTGGTTTATACAGGAAAGAATGCAACCGTCTGTTTCTGACCCTCACAAGCCCCTGAGCTTGTACACAAAAGAAGCGACATGTAAAACAAGAAAAATAATTCAGAAAAGTTCATTAGTGTCAAATTTGATAACAATGATAAAAAACCAAAAAAAGTTAAGAGAAAAAAAAAGTTAAGAGAACAGCAACAAACAGACAAACTTGAAGCGAGCCGCCTGGTTCCCTCACTGCGCTAGGCAAGAGCGTTGAAGTTAAAGCCATTTGGAATAATTAACTGTAGCGGCTTGAGCTGGGAATAAATACAGCAGTATATGTTATATTTCATAGTATATGTTTTCATTAAGAGTGTCACTATAGTTCTACCATTTTTTGACATTTTGTTTCTCTTCCGTGGGCTGAAATGTTTCAGCAGAGCTCAGATGTGAACTGATAAGCTGCTGTTATCAACTGTATGTATTCTTCCAAAGTGAACTTGAATAATAAACTGCTTTCTCCTAGGATTGTGGTCCTGAGAACAAGGATGGAGTTATGACATGCTGAAAGTGGGGCTCAGGGATGCTTTCCAAGTGAATTCTTCTTCCAAAAGCAGCCCTGTGCCTGGGGGATGCATTAGTCCTAGTGTAGGTTTGGGACTAGGCATGAGTGGGTCTTACACTGGGCAGAGCTGGGACCATTCCCACCCAGAACTTCATAGCTCTGAGTCTCTTTTTTTTTTCTCCTTGTGCTAAGCATGGATGGTGCATGTGTTAGCATCAAGCCTGGCCCCACAGCAAGCTGGTGCAAGAAGGATGGAGCCTCCTGCATAGCAGCTGGGCAGCGGGGGATCGCCACCAACTGAAAAGCATTAGGGCTTCCACTGGCAAGAGAAACTCACAGATTTGGCTGAAACCTGAGCACCAGCTTTCAATCTCTGTCACTGCTGAAAGACCAATGTTGACTGCAGTGCTGTCAAAATGAGTTTTGTATCTGAGAGATGCCTTGCTGCCACAGCGCTGACATTTCACGTATTTGCAATACTGGGCTGTGGCTTCTCTTCCAGTTGGACAAGTTGTGGTTTGGCATATTCCCCAAGCAGTCCTTGTACTGCAGTGTTTTCTTTTGCCACCCGTCCTTGCCTGGTCATATAATCTAGCATAATTAGCACTGTGCGTGATATTTCAAAGCAGTTTAATGGATAACTTGTTTCAGAGTATTTGTAAATAAATTCCCCTTGAGACCTGTTTGCCTCTTCAGGTGCCTAAGGTCTTAATGATGAGCCAGCTGGTGCTGAAACAGCAATGCTACTACTTTCAAGTCAGGTTTCCTCACCTTGAGGCTACATCCATGAGGGGTTTAGGAAAAGAGAGGTTATAATTTGCTTTTGCAGACATTTCTGGGGACTGCAGTGTTCTACTTGGGGCTGAGTGACATTCTAAGAGGTGTGAAATTCCTTCCTAGCTTTGAAAAGACAAAAGAAAAGTCACAGACATCACTTCAATTTGAGCCCTGGAAGAGAATGAAAGTCCCATGGAGCATTATACGGGAGGGGCAGGTGTGTCAGGCTCAGCAGTGAATGGCTTTGGCAGGCATTTACTGATGGTTGTGTAATAACTGCTGCAGGGGAGGGTGAGGAGGTGTTTGGGGCTTCATGTCATTGTTTCTTTGCTCTGCGGGAGGGTTGTGCAGGGGATTCATTTTTACCAGTGTCCTTTTGCTCTCAAAAAGTTACCTTCACAAATTGCTGTATGTCCTTTTAGACAGCTCGTATACTCCAATAGCATAATTTTTATGTCTCCTCATAAAGTCATGTGTGAATATTTCCACTTCTGTAGCATTTGATTTTCTCTGCTCTTTGGAAATGAGCTGCATTACAATAAGTACAAACAAAGCAATCCTGAACAGAGGGGTTGGCCAGGTGTCAGAAATACTTGAGCACAGAGGTTCTCAGGTAGAAATCCAAAATTCCCTTAACTTCATAGCTACCAGGAAGTTCATAGTTGCCTCGAGTTTAAAAATATAAAGTTACTTTGGCACCTGACATGCAGCTTTTGCATATGCTCTGAACTGTAACCATTTTGATTTTGGGGGGGGGGGGGAACCCAAGAGGTGAGCCAGCTTAATTTTTTTGGCAGTAACTTCTGGAATGAATATGAAATGGCAGGAGGAATTAGAAACCATAAATGTTTTCAGTTCTGTGGTCAGAGTATTTCTGATCATTACTAAGAGACCTGAATTGTTGAACCAGGCATTCATGGGTTATTTTTTGCCTGATACGGGATTTACAGTCTAAGAAAGTCTTTGAGTAGATGGTGCACTTGGAACAAAAGAAATAATGCTTTGATGAAGCTGTTTTCAGCACAAAGTTCAGGAGACACAAGCTGTGTGCTCAGAGCCACCAGCAGCGATGGTGGTACTGTTACCACTCACGGCCAGAAAATACATAGTTGCTGGAAAAATTGCCCAGTAAAAGGAGTGCATGAACTAGGGGGTTATGCATGCACCTCTCCTGGGCATCTGGATCGTTGTATGTAAAGGACTGCCAGTATAAACTGTATCTAACCTCAGTATCAGGTGTGCATCACTGAGTGTTTGGGATCCTGGCTGGAGAATGCTGTGGTTTCCTTCCTAATCACACACCTGGTTTTCCGTCTTTGCAGAAGCAGTCACAGGCATGAGCTAGTATGTACCTAGGTCTTGTCCCAGAAGAAGTTCAAGTGCAGATGGAGCACATAGAAATAGGAGCTTGAAAGTGCTCCCTGGTCTCTTGGTTTTGACATAGCTAGTGATGCTTATCTAAGTGCTGTAGAGCAATCTGGGTCAGAAAAAGGATTTCAGATTGTCTTCAGTGTTTCCTTTTGTCTGGTTTAGTCATCTCTATGCAGAGCACTAGCTGCTGGGAAAGCCATTCTTGAGGGAGTAACTCTACCCTTTTACAAGGAACTAGGATGTCTTATTGAGTCCATAAATGTAACTCCACCATCACCCTCTTAAAAGTTAGGTGCAGTAATGCTCATGGATTTTTCAGCTGAGCAACCTAAAGTTGAAAATGAGCTGCAACATGTATTTAAGAAGCCATATCTTCCAAGTGATTAGATCTCACTACATCTGTGTGGCAGCATATGATCAGTAACAAGCCCAGTTCCTATTAGAATACTCTTGTTTATGACTGACCAACATACCCTCATCTGTCATCACTTCACTCTTACAATCTGTTTTCTAAATAAAATCATAACTTAACCATATGCTTGACAGAATTATGTAGCAGCTTTAGTGTGTTTATTTTTCACTGTGCTGTATACATCAGTCCACACTCAGTTTGAAAGTCTGTTCTTTATTACTGTTGTAAACTCAACTGGACCATTCATATCCTGTGGGTATTAAGAGAAACAGCCATTTAGAGTCAGATTTGCCCAGTGACAGAGTATAGGAGGCAGCACTCAAAATCCTTAAGAGATGCATTACCTTTCCTTCACAATGATTATAGTTTAAAGGTTTGAGATTTACAGAAAATTCTTTCATGTACCTTATAGTATACCATCTCTTTTCTCCTCTTATTGGCAATCAATATTTTATAGGATGAAACAGAAGCAAGTTGTTCGGATGTTGGACTTCTCTTTGGCTTAGCCAGCATAAAACCAGAGGCTGGGTATAATGCTCCTGTGATGCAATGATTTAATCTTTGAAGAATATGTTATCAGCTGATTGGGGGAATTAAAACCCATCCACCTGCCATACAAAACTCAGCAAGCAACCACTAAATCTTTGTGGTTCATAGGGAAAGGTTGGCTTGAGATCAAAAAATAGATATAAACAGTGAGAGAAGACACTTAATGTATATATATTCCAATCCCAATAAAATGGACTTAATTTCAGATACATGTCAGGATTGCTATGTATTTCTTTGAAGCTGATAACTGAAGTTATTAAGCCAAAAGAATGCATTGTCTCAAGTCTTAATACAGTCTCAGGAAGAGAAAAATGGTGTTGCACCAAGGTGGAAAATGAGACCTCATTCTGTTCCAGTCACGCATGCTTTGCAAATGGAAGTCATTAGGGTAGACTGCAGCTGGACTCAAAGGGACATGACGTGGGTTTGGCACCTGAATGTGTTTTGTTTAGATTATAGGTTTGGGATATTTTTTTTTTCTTTTTAATTCAGGGGTAATGCTTTTAGAGTGCTTTCCAGCACTTAAGTGCCTTTGTGGCCTAGATCTTGATGTTTGCTAATGGTGCTGTGTTCCCATGGTGTTTAGAAGCTCCTGAAATTGTCATGGGAAAGGTACATCTTGGAGTGGAGACTGCATAGTTGGGAGCGGTTATTTGTATAGATGCTTTCTGGTTTTGAATGTTATCAACAAGGGACTGCATAGCTATAAGCCTGATTACTCTGGTGGCCGTAGAGCCAGCATTTGTAGGACCCCATTCAGTGAAGATCCGTATACACGTGGTTTACTTTGTCCGTGTGACTGATGTCTTCCAGGGGTTGACGGTAACAAGCAGAAAGGGACGAATTCCTGATTTGAGGACGTATTCCCTAAGGACAAGCTTGGCCTTTTTTAAATCTAGAAAAGTATTAATAAATGAATACATCCTTTCAATATATCCTTTTAAAATGGGAAATATTTTCAAAGGTTTTTGAAATAATTTAGAAAAATATATGAACGTGTAGTCTACTATTTAACAGAGGCAACTTGGGAAATGTTATCAACAATGGCACTCTTCATCATTATAGGCTGGAGGCTACTGCGGTATAAACTACAGTAATAAATCAGACTAAGTGGGGCTCAAGCTGATCAAATACATTGCAGTAACACGAAGAAACTACGTATCAGATATCCTTGGAATCCCAAACACCTTCTATTTACGTGACAGAACTAAAATTAATCTTACATAGATGTTATTTGTATTCTGATATTAATAAATAGTCTGTTTGAGGCAGAACTCAAAACTAGAGTTTCTCTATTTAGTGATAGGGAACCTAAAAATAGGTTTATAATGAGAAAGATTAATTTAGTGAAGTGACAATAATTTTAGAATAATATGCTTATTCATAATATATGTAGTGCCATCTCTTCTATGTTCCTTTGTGTATATGAAGTGCCCCCTTCTTTTTATCTTATGTAAATTATGTACTACCTTGCATTGTCAAAAATTGTACTTACCTTTAATAAGCAGTAATTAGTAACTACACGGCAAAGTCCTACCTTTAATGGTCTGGTAACAATGCAAGAAAGATTGGGCAATAGCATTAGAACAGGTCCTTTTCTCTGGAGTGCAAACTGGAGACAGCCTGTGAACATTTGCATTGAATACAGAGGCCTTAAAAACACCCTGTAGCTCTGAAGATACAGAGCTGCCAGAAATGTTTTCCTGAAAAGGGAACTGCAGAAATGACACGGATAGATTTGTCTTTAGTAGGTGAGCTGAGGGTGGAAAAGTAGTTAGGCAAAATCAAATCAAAGTGCAAAATTTTTATTTAGATGAGTGAATCTTGGGAAGCTTTAGTACCTTAGGAAAGCTAATAGACATGGTGCCTCTCAGGGTTTAAAAAAATGAATGGTACCTCCTGTTTCCGTGGGAAATTTATAAGATCAATTATACACGTCTGTTTTTGAGAAGATTTATTAAATTGTTCAGAAGTTTTATAGATGTCTCAAAACTACTGGTGAAAATGAAGTATGTTCTGGAAGCAACATGGCTTATTTTGAGATATGTTATGGAATCTGCAAGTGTTCCCAACCTTGAATAAATCATTTCACATATTTTTAACTACCTGTCTAGGAATCTTGATGTGAATAACAGACATAATAAATAATTTATTGTGCAGAACAGGAGCAAATATATATATTACACCCTTTGATTTCCAAATACATCTTGCTGAGCAAAGCCATGTGATTTAATACAGCTTTGCAATATATTGCTGTTTCACCAGTGTCTTAAAATTAAACTTACATGCAATGAACCTGAGCTATCCTCAGTGGCCAACGAAATCAATGGGCAGTTTTCTAGCAATAGTGATGTCAGCTTTACAATTTGGTGCTCTTGAGTAAAAGCCTTTTTCTGTTGTTCTGGTCCTAGAGCTTATTTTGCAAGGGGCTGCTTTCTCATCGCAAGCTAGCAGAGTTTTGAAGCCGCTCCAGTTTGTGTCAATGGCAACAGCCAAAAATTCTGAAGGGATTTCTAAGGAAGCCAGAAAGAAATTAATGGGCTGAGAGGTTCCTTGATTATAAGTAAATATCATATTTATAGTGGGTGAATGCTAAAAGGAAAAGATTAGAAAAGAGAGACAAGAAATCACGAACGTGGAATGGAGATGGTATGGAGAGCTCCTTAGGGATAAAAATGAGAATGAGGCTTGCAAATTTCTGAGCAGGCAAGAACACACAAAGATAGTAGTTTTCTGTGTTTAGGGAAACGGGATTTGGATACTTCCTGAAAAAACTACAAGGAATGCCTTGCAGAACTTGAGGGTTCGTATACAACTGAATAAACTTTGTGGGTGCAGGGGTTCCATCTAGTCTATGTTCTTCTGTGATCTTACCCACGGGAAGCTGAATTAGACACTCACATTTGCAAATGTGAACATTCATCCTGGGTGTCTCATTCTGGAGAAAGACAACCAAGACTGGATTTTGAGAAGAACAGTGAGCTTGTAGAATCTTTTGAATAAAATACCATTTCTGGATTTTGAACACCAGAACACTATATTCCAAATTACTGACTCCACTTTTTTCTATCAAGTGTATGACAGGAGAAGAGACCTGCTAGTAACTAGTCTATTTCTGGTGCATGGTCTCACCCAAACGTTCTTTGGCACTTGCTTTGCATAGGATGGTACAGATAATATATATTTTTTTTTTCTGTAAATATTTCTTTCAAAGAAGCAGTACAGAAGTGTTCTTGGAGCCTTGCTGGCACCCTGCTTTGTGTCACTGTAATAGTCACTCACTTGGCATACCATGGGTGATGGTGAAGTGATCCCAGTTTCTCTATTTCTCTCCCAAAAGCGAGGGATGATAATGTTACGGGAACATGGCATACTGAGGATAGCACAGCTTATTTTTTCTCCTCCTTCTGTTCCAGTTGAGGGGATATTCTCTGCTGTGATGCCGTTAAAAAAAACACTGTGTCATGACTGCAGGGTAAAGTGGTTCCAGGAGCAGAGCCAGTGTGTGTGAGTCAAAAGGAAGGCCACCTAGCTCCTAAATACCCGCCTAAGGCTGATGAGTTTTCTTTCTATTACTATTGGCTTGATGAAACTTTATTTTTGACCTTTGGAAGTACAAGATCCTGGTGGGACTTGTAGCTCCTTTGCTTCCAAAGTGACTTCACACAACATGAAACTGGTAAGAGGAACATTTCTAATACCTTGCTTGAATTAGTTCTGAACTGACTTATACCCAATTTCATTCAAACCAGACAGTGCCGATGAGAGCTGGCAATTTGCATAGACATATCAATTTGGAGAGGGGGTGCAGAAGAGCTTTTTAAAATCCACATGGAGTGCATGTCCTCTGTCTCTGAGCATGAGTAAAATCCAGGAAATTCTGAATTCTTAGTTCTTTTTTTGTCTTTCTCTCTTGTTTACTCAAGTCCAGTTGTTCAGCACTAAAAATATTCTGTTAAATTATGGGGTAAATAGGTACGCTTCTCAGCAGTGTTGGGAAATTAATGAACATTTGAAAATGTGAATCTACCGTATCGCTGTATTATCATTAGTTTGAGCATGTATTGCAAATAACATTTTGAAGACCAGGTTTCTTTTTAACTTTGAAAGAGGTGAATATGAATTATTGAAATAATGGGCTAAAATCTTATTTTAAATTGGATTCTTTTTCTTTAAATGATACCTTACTATGAATTTCTGTTTTGTCTAATGTTGCATTTAGCCATCTTTTTTTTTTTTTTTTTTAACCAGGTAATAGTTTTTTCCTGCATTGCCAATGTCGGTAGCATTTAGCTTCTATTTTAATTGATCCCTTGTTCAGAGCAAAGCACATCTCAAGACAGTCTTGTGACACTGATCAGTCAATGCATAACCAAATATGATAATGCCTCTGATACATAGTATCATACCGAGTGACCCAGTTTCCAAATTTCAGTCTAACTTTGCCCTGCTTCAAGGACAAACTTAATGAACATCTGACGTCAGATAATTCATTCTGACTGTATATACCAGAGCTATTGCCTACCTGCTAATACAAATAGGATTTGCTAACAGCGCTACCTAGTACTTGACTCTCCAGTGCTGTTCGTGGCTTTTTTTCCCTTCAGAATGGGTTTTTTTGGCCAGGTGGAGTGAAAGTTAATTAGTGTACCCTCCTACACTGTTGCAGTGCATACATATGTATAGTGATAGCTCTGTCAGAAACAGTCTCCTAGAGGGAAGGTCTTCAAATTAGCCTTCAGAAAGGCCTGTCAGATTAATTTATTTATTTTTTTTTTAGTGTGTACCATTTTAGTAAATCTCCTCTAGCAGTCACTCCCTGACTTACAGGCAGATACTTTTGGAAGAGGAAAAATTTCTTTATTTAGCAAAATCTTGGGGCTGATTTATTGCCCCTTGTACCCACGGTTTTCTTCCTCCCTTGGAAATACCCTACTTGACTCTGTTCTGTGCAGGGACTTGTGCTGTATGCCAGATCTTGCACGAGGGACCCAGTGTGCCCGTGACGGCTGCTATTCTAGCTGATGCCAACATTTGTTTTCAACGTTTGAGCAAGGAACTTCCAAGACAAAGAAGATGAGGTGTCAGGGCTTTTGTGCTCAGGAAACAGCCCCTCCAAAGGAGGCCACTCACAGACTCCCCGTCCCCATGGACTGGGCAGAGAGTAGGACATGTTACACGTGGCGACTAGTGGATTTATGCTGTCTTTCCGCAATCTAGCCCTGTTACGACAAGCAGTTCTTGATGATGTTTGCGATGTTAGCAAATAGTGATTTGTAAAACACAATAGGAGGTCTTTGTCGTTGAGATATAGCTGAATTACAAGCTTTGCCATGAATTTTATACAATCCTAATGGACTGTAATCCTTATAATATGACAGGTTTGTGACTGAGATTACTAAAATATTCACCCCCGGCATCTTTTTTTTAAATACATCTGGTTTCTATCTCTTGCAAAAAGCAATACATCAACAGAAAAATAGATTTATTTTTTTCCCCCCCCCCCATTAGTCTGTTATCAGCAGCCAGCACTTCAGCCAACAGGAAAAGTTGGGTTTTTTAATAACATATATTATACTGTTTTTTCCATATTTCCTGACTGAGAAAGGCAGTTCCGAGGGAACCTTTGTAGCCACAGGGAGGAGACTGACACTTGCCTTTTTCTTTTTGTAACAGTCTGTGCTGCATCTTTGTTTCCCCAGCCCCACATTGACCTTCTGCAACTCTGCATAGTCACCCCGGAGTCCCCAGTCTCGGGGCTCTTTCTACACACCCCACTACAGCACACTGATAAGGAATAGATTTAAATACTTGAATCAGTCGTCACTCCCTCCCTCCGACCCTTTGGCATGCGTGGTTGTTTTCATGGTTCGATTGTGCTCTTTGCTTGCATCACGTGTGTCATGTAATCACCAGTTTTCTCACAGTAGGACCCGTGATGGCAGGGGACCGTTGTTTAATTAGTCTCTGTACAAACTGCCTCGAGTTGCAAAGGCAGTTGTTCAAAGGAATATGCAGTAGAGTGTGATGCATGCAGAGCTACCTTGATTGTGGACTTGAAATAGGTCTTCAAAGAAAACTTTCTGTATAAAGACTCTGTGTGCAAAATGGCTCATGAAGTGCTAATTTCAATGCAGTTGAATGAACTATGGACCAAATTCTTCATTGTCGTGTTTATTGATTCATCATTTACCTCTCTGCAATTTGGGAATAAAACAGTCTGATTTTTGGAATGGTAGCACCGTGTGCACATTTTGTGCAGGAGAAATTCCAACTACAGCTGGAAAAATGTTCTTTATGAAACAGATGTCTGCCTTTCCCCTGCCTTAAACTCATTAAAAAAACCTCCAAAACCCCTAAAACAGTCTAAAAGGTGAGAGTGGTATCTGTGACTTTACTTTTCACCAATTGCCCAGAAATACCTTGATCTAAAAGCTAAGTGGGCATGGGTCAGCTCTGCTCTTGCACTAGAAATCTTCAGAGAACTGTGTTGTACCAGGGATCCCATGGATGAGGGTACTTTCCTTTCCAATCAGCATGGCTCCGTTGCCCTGTTGTCATCTGTGGGACTTTTATCCTGAGTCTCAAATAAATATAAATTTAGTCTTAACTTCTGTCCATTTTGTTAGAAAGCTCAATTAGGTTTTGCAGGTTTTTCGATATTGTGAATTTTAACCCAGTTATCAAAATACCAACATGTATTGTATTCTGCCAACCTCAATTGCCTGTGATGTTTCAGTGGGTCACAGAGGTAGGCTGTGGCTTCTACAGTGACTTTCATGGGAATAGAACACACTGAATGTCTCAAAGCAGTTACTATGAAGACAAATCTTCAACCAAAGACCATGGCTCAGAAAGGGGAGTTGGGGTATTCACAGAGGCCTCTGCTGCTACTGGCATCTTAATTGGAAAAGTGACTTTTTTTTTTAAAGGGTAATATTCAGCCACCTACAGTTTTTGGCTAACAGGTTTTTAACTCTTTACCATCCTACAATGTCAGTTGGCATGTAAACATTAGTGTTCAGTTTGCATCCTAAGCATACTTTCAGAGCGAGTCTCTTATTTGTCCTCACCTACTGTGCTTCGATTCATAATACAGAGCGGTTGTGAAGTACGCAAGATAGATTCCTTTCCAATTAAGCTAAACCAGAAGATGTGGTCACCAAATGCACTCCATGAGCTAAAGGAACATCTAACCACAGAACTGGGCTAGGACAGCAGCAGGTACAGCCACTGAATCTTCTATAGCATAGACACGGTGTCCTCAGTACCATTTCACTGTATAAATAGTCTCCTATTGCGCTACAGACAGCTCTCCAGGACTCCCTCACAAACTCTGGTAGTAAAGGCAGTGCATGGCATGTGTTGAGGGAAAGGGATGAATTATATCCTCAGTGCTAAAGTCTGCAGGAAGGCCTGCTGGGTCTGCTATAACTTAAACAGGCAAGCTGCAGTGTCTCAGTGTGCTTGAGGGTTGCAGTGGCCCCACGCCAGAGAGGCAAGTGGCTTGAGTTTGGGTGCCAGGTCTACGCCAGCACTAAATGTGTTTAAACTGATGACGTGCTCTCTGAGGTCTGATCAGGGGTGTACCTGGAGCGTGTTGCAGGTCCCACCTGGTCCCCAGGCTCGGAGGGGACAGTGCATGGCCCAGGCTTGCTTCAGTGCACAGTCAGGAGAAGACTGCTGCGTGTGGCTGAAACTGAGAATCTTTTTTGAACATTAATTTTGACCACAAGTCTATCAAAACTGTCAACCCCCCACAAACAGGCTTGAGTTTGTGAGTGCACATCCACTTGGCAAGAGCACAGGAGTTAATTGATCAGAGGCGAAGCTAAGCAAACAGACGCTGGGATTTTACTGGGTCTGAGTGATGCCTTAATCCCTGGGTAGACTATTAATTTCCTTCTTACTACAACCATCTGGGTTTCCCATGCTGAATGGTAGTGTTATGCTGTGTTGTAAAATCCTTACAGTCTAATAGGAGCATGGGGATTCCTGAAACTATAGCTCACGTTTCTTGTAGTTTAAAGAATGAGGGAAAGTCAATGTCTGATAAACTTGTGGTTTAAGTTATTTTCCTGGGCTCCCTTTCTGCAATTTTTCTTTCTCTGTCATGGTTTCTTCAGCCTCCATTATTCCATCACTCTCAGCACTTTATCATCTAGCCATTTTATCCATTGTGTTGATGTTTTGGCTACCTGATAAAACAGCTCGTATTTCTTAGCGGATTTTGTCCTGCCAGCTGGTAGCCAGGGATACAACCTTTTTCCTTTCAGAAACAACTGCCTAGTGGTCACTTCTGCCTTAGAGAATGTTAAAAAGTAGCAAATAATTCAAGAGTGTTAACATTTTTGGCTGATTGCTACTGGGTTTTTGCTGCAGAAGTAAAAAAAAATGTCAGTCATTGCCACAAGTAAGATTTCTGTATGTTAGCTCACTAAAACTTATTAAAACCTCTATTTTCAAAAGAGCAATCTGCTTCCAAAAATTTTGACACGTTAAACCTGGTGTCTAAAACTACAAAGTTTTAATATAAAATAAAAGAAAAATGTATGTGCACTGTAGTTCTTGCTCAGTCTGTACTTTAAGCTCCCATATTCTGTTTTATGCCATTTAACTTTGAGCACTGATAGGTGGACGTTAGGGGGTTCTCACACATTTGAATTCCACAGCAGGGTTGTTAGAACAATTGTATGCTGTGGTGAGAAGTCTCTAACTCCTTCTCATCTTTCTTATATTAAAACACACAAATACAATAAAACAGTCCAAGGAAATGCATGAAATTTGAGGCTGAGAGAAGGTGCAATTATTAGTTTTTCAGGATTTATATGTGGAGAGGATTACCAGCTGCCTCTGTGTTCCTGCAAAATAGCTCTGTCTTGGAGAGCAATCGACAGGGAGGTTTTTGTGTAATTCCAAGTGATCTCTGTCTCTGCTTGCTTGGATTAGCCAAGCCCTCTTCTATGGCTCTTGCAGTATTAAAATCATAACCGTAACTGTGCTCTGACATGCGCGAGGGTTAACTGCTGCAGCTGGATACACAGCGTTGCGTGTACCTACATTAAGGACACAAAATAATTTTGGGCAGTGTCATTTTTGTATTAATTGAACTCCCTTCTGCATCAGTGGCTTCATTGGGCTATTAGGGTTTGCCTGCAGCAGAACTCCTTCCTATTATTTAGCAAACGTTGCTTTGCTAGCCACTCGTGCAGATGACAGAATGGTGGTTAAAGATGTCAGTATAGATGTATAGTGTTCAGCCTGAGATTTTATGTATATAACAAAAATTCCTATTTGAATTGCTTAGTGAATATCTATTTTATGCCGATAGCAACTCTTTGGAGCAATGCAGGCTTTTTTCTCCATTAAAGAATCTGAACCCTTTATTTATACACTTACTTTACATTTTCTTTACTGTAGACCTGATTCTGTAAACCTTAAGTAATGTCATCGGGAATCAGCAGAGTTGCTCCCATGAGTGAGGAAAGACCTGTACGAAAAAGGGTTTGCAGGCTCAGGATTTTTGCAGCGAAGACTGTTATATGCTGTTTTGCTGTCTCTCTGATGCTGTTCTTTGAACATCTGACATACATGTCATTGAATGAAGGACAAACGCAGCACATACGGATCCATGGGTCTTTTTTAAAATTTTTGGACAAGTTAATGTAATGGTACAGCTTGCCGTAAATTGCTCCCGTGTTACCTCCTAGAGGGGGCTGCATATAGGCAACGGATGAGAGAATTCCTGTGTAAGAGAACTAAGTATTCACAATTTCTGTGATGTTCAGAAAATGATTTTATCTGCAGCTGTGAGAAGTTGCTAGGGAACAGTGCTAACTCATTTTCACTGATCGGTCTTCGTTAGCATTGTAGAGGTAATCTTCTCTTTCGTTGCTCAGTGATATTGCCGTTTCATTTTGCATTAGGATGTGATTTGGAAATACCTCGGAACTGTCCTGCTTATGAAGTTTGAAATAAACTTTCAAATAAAAATCTTCTTTAGATCACCTCCAAGCACCAAACCCTTCACCAAGACTGCCATGAGTTTCAAGGTGTCACCGTGATGAACTGAAAGGGCAGATTCAGTGTCAGGCACTGGGGCTGCAGGAGGTGAGCTCTCACTGGGAGGAGCATTAGGCTTACAAAGCATTTGTGCAGTTGAGTCTCTCCAGGAGAGGACAGGGAGATTTCTGGAGATTCTTTTGAGATAAACGTGCTGCCTGCATTTATGATATTGTGATTGCTAATACATTTTAGCCTCAGCCTTGAAGCATTTACTTTAAGGTGCGCGCTGTTTTTCACTGACCGTCAGACAGCTAGTAGTCACATTGAAGGGAGTTTGGGCAGTGGTGGTTGATCTGCTTGATAATTCTGCTTGATAAGTCAAAATTCTTGTAGTTTTGATTGCTAGCAGCATCCCTCCATTCAAGTCTTGCAAAAAGGTGAGTAGCCAGATCATAGCTCTGGAGTAGTATCTGCGTCCCTCAACAATTGTGTCTTATTGTGGGACTTCAAAACAAAAAGGTCCTGCACCAGACACTGCTTTGCAGATAAAGCCAAAGAAATAGTCTTACCAACCCCATTGCTTCTTGGTAGATGTAGAGAATATATAGCTCTATTCGTATTTCTGCAACTGTTTGTTTTGGAAGACTCGTACTGCACGGTTCATCAGCCTTATCTTCTTTATTCACTGTGCTCCTAATGTTCTCAGCCAATTTTAGTGAATCCAGAAGAATTTCTCCGCTTGTTGCTTACCCACTCAGCATAAAAATATATGTACACAAACACACACATATAAATGTCCCTACAGCACTTAAAAAAAAAAAAGTTTCATTGTTCTATGCTCTGTTTTTACTCCACCTGCAATGGATAACTGGGGAATCCTTCATTACGCTCATCTCGTGGTCTAGATGGTTCTCTGGGAGTTGCTCACAACCAACTTCACTCACATGCTTGTTGTGGTATGGTAGCTGCTTCCTACCATTTTTTTTTTCACCTGTGAAAAGGGGTAAATGGCACTCTATTTTCTGCACAGATTCCCCAGTACTGCGCTTTGTTTTTCCTATCCTTTCTTAAATCTAAGTAATTTAAAAAAATTGGTGGTTGCACAGGCTGTGCTGTTAGCAGCTTTGCTGATGTTTGGCCAGGAAAGGAAGGGATGCGTTACATTGTTTGCTTTTTACAAGCAGTTTAGAAAGATATATTTCAGACCCTACATCATATTTTTGCATTTATTTTGGAAACAGTAGTTGGAAGCAGTCCACAGGGCTCCCAACCACTTTAAATCAGCAGGCAGTACTGTTTATCTTTGTCTTTCATTTCTGTAAACAAACACTTTCCTTCACACCCTTGAATACATAAATTGTTAGTATTGTTGCTCATTATTGCCCAATTATCCATTCCCATTGGCAAAAATGGCATACAGCTGGAAGAGGTGACAGTAAGTCAGCGTTATGATACAACACTGCATTTGCTGAGTAGTTTGGGGTAAAAAGAGATCATGGATAACCTCCTCACCTTGACCTCTAACTATCAACCTTAAGACCTCCTCTTAAGCATCTCTGTGCTTGTTTCATAATTTGTATCGTGATATGGCTATGGGCAGGAGTACCAGGTTGTCCCTTAACGCCATACCACCTCCTGAGAACATCGCTAACAGTAACATTGGCAGTTGTAACAGTGGTGTCTTACCTATCGTATTGCTGATTTTGCCTGCTCGTAGCATACATTTCTGTAGTGCCGCTTCAGGTTACAACGCTACTGTTTTCCTCTTTCTCACTGCTTTGCCACTTATTTGACATCATGTACAGTCCACAGGATGAAATTAGCAGAAGGGTGCACCAGCCAGGCTCCTGGCTGACACAGACATGACATTTACGAAAAACCTGTTTCTGACTTTTCCTTCATGTTGGGAGTCCCAGGATGACTGCTGCTGGGGTCCCTGGGGTGGCACGGTGCTATTCTTACTACTCGCATGACTCCTAAGGTTTGCTTCCTGAGCTCTAATTCAGGGTCTTTCTAAAACAAAAAGATCCGGTTCGGTGGGCCACAAAGGGTTCTGGTTCCCACTGAGGATCGGGCCCTCTCATGGCTTGTTTAGTAAGTGAGTAGAGGTCAGAGCTACAAACTCTATATTTGTTTCTGCTTTAAATTGATTTGTATGCGTTCTTTCCTTTTAATTCTCCAGAGACTTGTGCGTTTTACATCTTGCAAAACGTGTTTTTAATAAGGACTTTCTTTTTGAAAGCCACAGGAATAAAATCTAAATCAGTGTGTGTACTGCGTGCATGTATACATATATACGCAACTGTGTGCATGCACATAAACCGTAAGTGCAATTTTGTCGAGTCCAAGAGATACATATTGCAGAGAGATCTATTTTATTTAACTCCTGGTATGCACAATTCAACTTTTGAAGCTTAAATAGGTCTTGTGCCCTTTCACTAATTAAATTTTGTTATAAATCCACCTGGGCTGTGTTTTTGTAATATCTCCATTTGAATGAGAGTGGTTTAGTGTCTGGGTGGAATGGTTTTTTCCTTCTGAAATGTTAATTAGTTGGAGAACATGTTATGCTTTGGAAAAGCTGCATTGCAAACCCATAGATAAACAGATTGATTTAATTTTAATCTGCTTTCATGGTGATGCATAATGATAGCTGGTTTCTGTCTCACAGGGCTGAAAACCACAGACCTTAATAAGAGTTTGTGGGTATATTATATAGCTTTAAATAGCTTATGTTGTGCTAGACCGCTCTCCATAAATTATTCTAACTCCATCAGTATCCCAGGGACTCCTGATTCTCTTCTGCTGTGGATTTTCAATCAGTGAAACTATTAGTGTAATCCGAAGAAACTTCGAGGCATCTTCTCTGAAAACAATTGACAACACTGGTTTGTACATGAAGTATTCGATGGGAAAAACAAAACAAAAAAAGCCTTACAGAAGCCAACTCTACATTAAATCCTGACATCCAAATCCTACCTTTTATAAGCCTTGCCAAAATTGACTATGAAATTAAAAGCCAGACGTTCAGATGGTTAGTACGTCTTACTACATGGCCTAATTTTTGTGATATGTCATTCCTGTTGCACTGAGAAAGCTGCAATTTTGTTTAGTCAGTTCTAAAACAGTTTGTTTAAATGGGCCCTTCTCAAATACAGTTCCTTCCATTGAAAGAGTTTCAACTATGAAGGCTTGCTCCTGATAGGGAAAACTATTTTTTTTTTTTTTTAAATGGTCTTTATTTCTTCAGGGATTCGTGATAGATACAAATCCAGAAAGCCTTTGTACGCTTGGTTTTCATCCACTCACTGCAAATAAGCCTTAAGTCTAACAAAAACAGGCTGAGTTCTGCCTGTTTTCTCAATGACAGACACATTTTATTTTTGACTGATGTTCAAAGAGATGAATCTCTTTCAGGCTCAAATTCTGTCCTATATTAGTTTCAGCTATAAAAAGCAATGAAACTGCAGAGGGAGGCAAAAGAAGAGTATGGCCTTAAAGTGTATAAATTTAGCATCGCCCTAATGTTGTACATAAAATTAGAAGTTGGAAATGCTGGGAACACAAATTCCAACCAGTCCTCCTTGCACTGTGGAGTGGTTAATTTGATCAGCTCTGTTGATATAAGAAATGTGTCCAGGTCAGTCTTTAGAAGTCAATAGGAAAAAAAAAGGCTTTTGCAGAAGGAAGTGACTGGGACACTCATGCTAAAAGTATTTACTCTGATTCCTTATTTGCAACAAGGCCCCTCGCAGTAACACAAGTTCCAACACTAGCTGAGGTGGAAGAAGTGGTGGCTTCTGATACCAAGAAGCTCTAATCTATTGAGGACTTCTCTGCCCCAAGTATGGATTTTCAGGGAGACTGGAAAGACAAAGGGGGCCTGCTGTCCACCGAATTACCTCTGGTTTTTGCTTTCACTAGGAAGCTTGGCTCCATGCTTCACCCTGTTTTGCTTTTGTTATATCTGTTGTGCTCTCTAACAAACATACTGAATTCTCATTCCAGTGCTATTCATTAGCTTACTAGCTTTTCTGGCATTCACAAACCTGTCTTACCTGTGTTGTCTTTAATTCTGGTACTTCAAAGTGAAAAAGAAGCCTGTCCTGAAGTCAAGGTAGAAAATTTGTTGCTGTTTTCCATTGCTCTCTGATGTTTCAGTGCATTTTAATATGATTCTTTACGCACAGAGAGCTGCAGATGCAGCATGTGCAGTGTAAGGTAAGAAATGAGTCACTGCCGTGTAAGCATCCCAGGATTCCCAGGAAGAGAGCATAAGCTATATTTTTTCCCTTGGTTCTAGATCATGTCTCTGAATGTGTTGAGAGTAACCAAAACAAAAAAAATTGGCAATAGTCTGAGGGATGATGGTGGGCAGTAACACATATTCCTTTTTCCATGCTTGAAAAGAGAATAGAACTGGTCCTGGGATCGCTTAGTAGAATCAAGCCTCTGGGAGGGGAGGAGGCTTGCAGGAGGTGAAACATCAGGATGCAAATGTCAGACTGAAGTGTTCTGGTGTCAAAATGGTCTCATTTATGCAACATGCAGCAACAGAATAACCTCAGATACTGCAGAGGATGACCACATTTAGTGTACTCAGAGTGTTAGCTTTTGAGACAGTGATCATTCTGTTCCTACTGACTTGCCAGCAAGACACAGCTACCTGGGAATCGTTTAAGTAGTTCCCCAGCTTAATCATGCCAAAATTGCTGTCTAGATTGTAGATCCCATGGTAGCTTCCAGTCCCATACTACCTGATTCTCCTTATGACATTTAACTCTGGTCTTCAGAAAGACCCCGATGAGGGAGATCTGTCAGCCCACGGTTAGAGTCTGGAGGACGGCTATTTTAGCTCTTCAGCCTCTTCAAAGCTAGCATCAGTGGAGCCCCAGGAAATACAAACTAGATGTTTCCACCTCCAGCAGCTGTAATTTGTTACTGGATCAAGAGTTGATGTCATTGGAAAGAGCCTGCGTGCAGAGCAACCTGTGGCATAGCCATCAGGAAAAATGGGCTCTGGGCAATGACATCTATTGGGTATTTACAGCTTAGGACTGGGAATACTTTCAGGGTTTCTTGCAGGGAATATTTTGCTGCTGTCTTAGATCAGTGCATTAGACTTTCCAATGAGTGGAAATGGACCCGATTTATCTGTCTTATGACATGAAGAGCTATGGTCAGGTCCCTTTCCGCTCACATTTGCTTGTCTTTGGTTTCAAATGGACTGGTGGGGGAAAAGCCTCTCCCACACCTATTGCTGTTGTCACAGTCCAAAGGTGGCGAATATCAGTAAAGTGAAGACTGCCATCCTGTACAGCTAAACACTGCTTTGGTCTCTCTCCAGTGCTGGGTTAAGATTAGACTCTGGGCAGGAAAAAGCAATAAAGATAAACAGAAATAGAAACCCCCTCAAGTTATTTCTGAAGTGCTTTGGGGAGATACGGTGACAAGGCACGTTCAGAGCCCACTGCGACGTCTGTTAGGTGCCTAGAAGCTCTCAAAAATGTACCCCTCCGCACACAATTTAGCTGCCACCTTCTAGTCGCCACTGGTAACAAGATGATAACCAGCGGTAGCCCCTGTGTTAACAGCCTCCCTTTTCTTTTTCTTCCTTTGATGTTGAAAGTAGGTCACTTTCTTGGAAGGAGCATGAAAGGTTCCCACAGATCTTTGCCCTGAGCGCTCACAGTAATAGAAAACTAGATTCAATGTCATGGGTCTAAAACATCTTTCTTTAAAGCTGTTTAGGGGTTAGATTCCCTGTTTATTTGCACTTTGTTTTGGAATGGAGGGATGTGTGATATTTGTATGCTGCATGAGGGACGTTGTCAGGAGTAAAATGTGGAGAGGGGAGTCCTGCCTGTGGCAGGGTATCTGCAGCTTCCGCACGCTCCTTGTCTTTGATCTCTTGCACGTCTCGAGGGAGAATTTGCATCTGTGCTTGCTCTCCCTCTCTCTTTCCCTTCCCTGTGGTGCTTCAAACCAGACACTTTGTTGACATTGTACCACGGCACTTAGCAGCACAGTGTTGTAATGCTGTTATTTTTCACCAGCCAGCTGTTCCACTTTATACAACACTTAAGTAACAATTTCACAGCCATTACCAGCCCGCAGTAATGACATGGGCTGAAAGCTAAGCGCTAACTGGTTGTAAACTGCAAAAACTGGGAGATGCTAAAACAGACACTTTGATAAATGAGAAGGGACACTGCCTGCATTTTAATTGGTCCAGTTGAAGCCTCTTTTAGCACTAGAGTAAATACAGTGTTTAGAGGGTCATGAGATAGAATTGGGAATCACTATCTTTATGCACTTAGGAAATGTATTTCCTTGATTTCTGGTGTGATGTATTGATTCTGGGAGTTCCTTCTATGTCTTTTTTTCTTTCTCCCTTCCCTTGATTTGTACCCTGCCAGCACTGACGGGTTTTCAGGGATTGAGGACTGACTCCCAAGGGCTTTGTTTGCCTTGATAGATTTGGTGCAAGGGATGAACTACTTAAGAGTCTCAGTAACCAATGTGTGCTGCACTGTGAGCAGTGATCCAGAGGTAAATAACAGCCTGTAGAAACACCTATGAAGGTGTTTAGTTGGATAGGTTCCTTGTTTGAAAAAAAAACCAACCAAACAAACAAAACCAACCACGACTGAAATGTTTAATAAGTCTTTTCTTTCCTCCTCTTTTCCAAAGTAGAATCTGGCCCAAAGTGAAGTGATGGGCACAAAATACTCAAACAACTTTACTTTCTGCTGCCCAGCCACAGTGTTTTAAGCAAAAAATACAAGCTGTTTTACTTAGACTGTTAACTCTGAGCAAATATATGAAAAAGCTTTGTCAGATGCCTTTTTGCGTCTTGCAGTTGAGAAATCTTAGTAGGCTGAACTGTGGCTGAACCGAGAGGCTGTCTCATGAGCACTCTCAAGAGCAGCTGAAGGGTCAAAGACCCAGCTTGCCCTGTGACAGCCAGGCAATTCAGGAAAGCAGATTTGCAAGAAAGTAATTGAGCCCTGACAGCAGTCATTGTTTTCACCTCAGGTATCTTCAGTTTTATCTGTTGACAAATAACATACCTTCAGTTATTATTAACCCTGTTTCATCCAGGTCATTCTTTGGTAATTGCAAAGTGCTATTGCCATTGTAAATTGGGTGAATAAAATTCTGCAATTCCCCGTAGTAGCAAACACAGAGTCGAGGCATACTAGAGGAAAAAGCATTTTCTGGGATCGTGCAATTGAAGCTTTTGTGCTAATTATAGAAGTATATTTAACTGATTCTTCAAAAAGAGTTCCTAACCTCTAATTCTGTAGAAAACAACAATCTTCTTGTTAATTTTCAGCAAAATTAGGGGTTTGTGGCTTTCAATAGATGACTAAATTAGACCTTATCAAACACTCTTCTAGGAAATCCTGATCCATAGACTGCGATTACCTCAAGGAGTGTACACAAGGATCTGCATTTGTTTTGCAACATTAGAAATCAGTGCAGGATGGCAGTTTGTCGTTGGATAAAGTGAATGTCAAGGATAAACTCAGCTTGTCTTACTGGTTTTGTGTCTCTTTTTCTGGTTTACCTCATTAATCTGGCTTTTAAAAGAAGCCGGATAGAAAATAAGAGGATGGTATCTGTTATGTGTCTGTGTTTGTACACTTATTTTGATCTGGTTTTTAATGCTTTTTAAAATGTAAGTGAGAAATGGACTCAATTTTCAGTGTATGGCTCTTTACTTAGCAGTACTGAGACCCTGCACAGCTTTCTCAATTGCAGTAAAGCTATTGTGTATGTGCCAGCAGAGCAAGGTAGAATATGCTATGCTCTAAGGCTGATTTTTTTTTTCTTGATTCCCTCCCAGTTTTGTTAATAAAACGTATAAAAACATAGCTGTTGTATAGTCAATATCACCTGTTGTGTGTTTTTAAGTAGCAATTGTAACACAGTAATTGCTCTTAACCTCCAGTCATGGGAAAACGGTTGCTTTTATGTAAGGCTGCTGTCTGTTTGGGTTTCCAGGACATGTACACTTCCCGCCCGCCCCCCAGTGTTGTCCAGGAGAATTCAAGGGGTTAGTATCTTTGTTCAGGACTTCCAGATGTCTCACAACAGGATCAACGTTCCTGCACATGTCCCAGGGCGGCTCCATGACACGTAGAAATCTTAAGATATACTCATCGGCATGTGCAGACTATGAGGGCAGCAATTGGTTACGGATGAAATACACTGCGCGCTACCCCAATGGTTTATTATACTGCACGGCAAACCTGCGGGGCCAACCTTACAGCACAAGCTCAAGGCACGTGTGGCTTTGTGAAATGAAACCAGCCACTCACTCGCAGCCTTGCAAGCAGTCTCTGGCTGCGAGTGATTCAGTTACTGTCCTGTGCTGGAGCTAAGCACGGTGGGTTGGCTCCATCGAGACAGTTGCCTTTTCAAATACATGAGCTCAGATAGGAGGCCCAAATCCCAGACTGGCACCTTCTTGTCAGCTATGATCGACTACCGGAGAGACATCTAGCACGTCAGAGAGCTAGAAGGGTGGGTATGAGTTTCTTAATCATAGCCAGCTTAACTTGGAAAGATCTGAACCACCCTCATTTTCCTGTGAAGTGGGAATCATTTTTCTCTCATTGGACTTAGTTGACGCCCAGCAGTTTTCCTTTCCTGAAGTGGAACAGAAGGGCGGGACCAGGTGCTGGTCACTACAAATAGCTAAAGACATATGCTGAAAAATGTTTCATCCAGATTGTCTGGCCTTTTTCTGTCTCCCTCTCTTTAAGATGCCAGGAATGCAGTTTAATTTCCACTCTTCTTTGACCGTCGATCTCTTGTCCTGAGGGATGTTTGTGGTCTAGGAGCAGAAACTGCACCTGCTTAAAATACATTTTGTGAAATTAGCATAGAAGAACTTGAGCACAAATTGGCAGCCTTCGTGTATTAATTCTTCCAGGTGTGCTAAGGAAATTACAGCCACTGCTATTGAGTTAGTGGTAGAAGAAATGAGATATAACCCTTTTTGTCCAAGACAGTTGAAAGAATCCTTTGGCTTTTTATTCTGAAAACATCTGTGTGGATGTTGCCCTTCAAAGATTTCACAAGTAATTTCATGCAGAGGCAGAGCTGATAGCGCTTGTTTTACTGATATTAGCATCTCTGCGTGGCAGCAGCTGTTTATACAAAAAAACCCCACATACCTTTTTGGTTTTTTGCCCAGAATTGAGAACTTGCCATAACACTGAATGGATTTTGTGCATGAGATTTTAAGCAAATATAATTAAACTGTCATTTCCTGACAGCTCATATATGAGCCTGTTTGACCACAATGGACTTTGTTTTTGTAAACACATTCAGAAACCAAAAGTTAACAACACCAGAAACTCTTAATTCAGTAAATTGGCCAACATTTTATAGCTGTGGACTAATTCAGTAGTGCCTTAAGATACATATTTAGATATTTTGTTAAAGAAAGGGAGAGAAAGAATTAGGGATTACAACACCTGCTACAAGGAAGTAAAACAGGTATTCTAAAAAAAAAAAAAAATTATATATATAGTTCCTCTTCTCCACTGGTTATTCAAAACCAGAAATATTCTGCCAACACATGAGAACCAGAAAGTACTTCCCAGTAGGAGCCAGTCCAGTTGTCATGACTGTTGCATTTTGTCATACACCTTTTCCTCTTGTTCAACCTCATACATGGAAACAGACTTCCCAAGAAACTCACTCCCTTTTGGAAGAATAAGAATATTTCTAAGTATTTTTAGGATCAGAGCTGATAGAACAGTTAAACCCAAGAGTATTAAAAGAAAATGAAGAAATGCTTGTGGACTTGGAAAGATGATGAAAATTGGAGCAAAGATATGAAATGTCATCTTTGAGTCATGGGGGGGGGGGGAAGAAAAGGTAGATTTTGCTTGTAATACATGAGACCTAGCAATGGTTCTCAGCTCCTTACTCCAGATATAAGCCACAGCACACTGGCTTGTTTTTTAGGACAAAAATGATACTTTTCTCTCCAATACAATAACTTCCAGTTGAGAGCGAGCCTTAACACGCTCAGTGATTGCCCACAGTGTGGATAATGGAAGAGCAGGAGTGAGGACTGTGCTCCAGAACATATCTACTCTGCAATTTAGCTATGACTAAAGTTGTAATTACCATTAGTTCAATAAGATTTCTATCTTGATATCGTTTCTTCAAAATATGGAATTCTTAATTAATTCTCTCATCTCTTGTAATACTGTTGAACTCTAATGAGCGGTAGCATTTTCTGTGGGGCAGTAATGAGAAAATAATGAAGGAATAAGTAACAGATCGAGCTGATATTTTGTGTCTAATTGGTGAAATATCCTCTTATTCCTCCTAGGGCAAAGGTGAAGAAAGGTGTGAACGTTTTCAGTGTAAGAGCCAGCAGCCCGTACTTGTGGGACATCAGAGAGAGCATGGATTATACCGAGAAATATGCACCAGCTGTTATTGTTTGCCAGAGGAAATCTGCTGCCTCTGAAAACAGGTAGGTCATTTCCAGCAGTCTATCTTTTAATAACTAACGGTTGTTTTTCCTTTTCAAAGCATTTTGCTGTGATTTTTAGTAAGTTTTATTGTGGTGCGTGATGAAATGCTTTTGGAAAAGCTGTGGCTGTCTTTATTTTGTAGCGCGTTGCTAATTCTACCACGTACACTTTGAACAAAATATTAGTCAATCCTAATACTCAAAGGAAGTTAAAACTAGCAGGAGATATTGTTTTCACAGAGTATTTAGAAGAACATGTTTCATACCTTCAAATTCGGTTGTGACTAATTTAATCTCTTGAAATTATTTGCTACCAGGCATTATAGCAGGGGGTAATTATAGGGCTCTTTGTGGGGGGGTTTTTTGGTTTGGTTTTTTATTTTTGCTTGGGGTTTTTTTGGTGGTTTGGTTTGGTTTGTGTGTGTTTGTTGTTTTTTGGGTTTTTTTTTTTTTTTTATCCAGAGGAAACGAAAACGTATTCCTAGTATCGAACCCACATTTTTGTTGGTGAGATGTATATAAATTTTTAATCTGCAGAAGGGAATAGATTTTCCATTTTCCATTCCCATTGTGCAACAACTTAGATAGGACACTGACCTGTCTTAAACAGCCTTCATCCAGCAGGTGAATGTTCCTTTTCTAATCACAACTGATTGCTTTAATGAATACGTTTTTATATCATTTGCTGCTTCATGTTCATTGTTTCTGGAATTGTATGTCAAGTGCATATTTATAAGGATCTGACTGCCTGCGTAGGTATTGTGTTTGGCATTGCTGTTAGAAAACTTGCCATATAACATGGAAGTTCTGCGCTGTGATTTACTTCTGAAATTGTACAAAATCTTGTAGGCTTTGGGGCTTTATTTTGTGGTTTAGAATTTTAAAATAAATACCTTCTGAGCCTAATAACTAGGAAGTTTCATGTCTTTGTAATCTGGGTGTATGAAAAAAAGAGGAAGGGAAGAACTTCCCTTCATAATCATGACATAAATCACTTTCTCCTTATTATAACTCAGATTCTACACAATATCTCTGCTATAGTATCCTGATTTTTCTCATCTAAACCATATATTGTCTCGTACCTGACAGAATTTTATTGGTCAAAGCAGCAACGTGTATATAGGCCAAGGTCAGGGCTTCCTGCTGTCTAGCACAATCTGTCAGACAGATTCTTTAAAATCCCAGTTCAAAGCTATTTGAAGACAGTGTGAATATTTTTATTGACTGAAATGGGCATTGGATCAAAATCAAAGATTACTTCAGCGATGAGTTTTCCATCACACTTTATCTTGTTGGGTCCATACAGTGCATTTGCCTGATTTCTCTACCTCATCAGGAAAATATAATGCAACCTCATGGGTGAATTGAAGCTCGGCAACTTATTTCCCTTCACTATTCATCCTTCAGTGGCAAGCCTTCAAAATGACCCCTCGTACACAAAAAAATAAATTATGATGTCACTTTTCATGCAGTGGTTGTGGATTCGGTGTGCTTTCACATGCTGAGTTATAAGCATTGCTTCATGTTTATTAAAAGAAATGTGAGCTCATATACATATTAGATTTTACTGGAAAGAAAATCAAGTGAAGACAGGGTATATATGTAACTCTCATAACTTCTGGTTTGACTCATTCCATCTGAGTTTCCAGTTGAGATTTTGTGGTTTTCTCACTTTTGAGAACTTCTGCCTCATTGTAAACAAATGTAAAATATTTGCAATGTTTTATTCAGTATGTTGTTTTCCTCGTTAAATTTACTCATATCTGTTTTGCTATTCATTTTAAGAAGTAAGATCAAGCATTATATGGGGAAAGAGAGTGTGCTCAATGTTTTTTGGGAAACAATTTTTTCCTTATCTAGACATGTTTGATGTCACTAAATATGCACAATGGAGAAGAGCTAAATATTGATGTCTCCTACCAAATTGTTTGCCTCCATAGTTCATTTAGAAGTTCAACAAACTCTGTTTGCATATTGTTTAATTACTCTTAAAAATCAGAGATCTGATTACATGAATGCGAAGGTGGCAATGTTAATTAACTAAAGATTCAATACCTTTGTGTTTCTGATAGTTTTACATGGATCAGAAGATAGTGTTAATAAAGCTAACTTACTGTAACAGGTGTAATTTCACAGATTAAGGAGGCGCTTGTGTAAGTGACAAACTTAACCAGGAGGATGCCTGAGCATTTCTTTATCGAAGTTTGAAATATATCAGTCATTTTATTTAGAGAGGTTTTGGCACCGAAAGTTTACCGTAACAGGATTAACATATAAATATTATCACAGCCAGCAGGGTGTTTTAGAATGAATATTAACAGCAAATATTATGAGTCTGTATGAGAATAACTAATTAAGCCCATCTGTCAAATATGATTTGAAGTTCTTAGTGCCTTGCTTATTATGGGCTTGCGACAGTGTTCCAGATTAATGGTGAAGCAATTATAAAGTTCTCCCCAATTCTTCTGATTTCATTCTTAGGCAAAAATAATTTTGTAACACACTAAATTCTGACCCATGAGATTATTAGATGGTCTTAGTACTTGTAGCATCTGTACAGCACTTCTGTTCTTCTCTGTGAAGCATCTACCTTCCATCCCTCTGTTGTCATGTAGATGACCAAAAAAACCAAATAGAAAATGGTGTGATGCAAATTAATCAGTGGCTCAGAAATGTGACTTGGGAAACACTTAAACACTGACTGCATCAGGGAGATACATCCTAATATGTGCCATCCTTTCCTTAATTCCTTTGGAAGTTGGCTGATCTTTCTTTTTCTTAATTCCTCATGTAATGAGGTGAATAGAATAGAAAGATGAGGTTAAAGGAGTACTGCATTTGTAGAATGTTTTCTTGGGTTGGTGCTGTTTCTCATTGTACCTGAAATTGAGCATCTCTGCCGTGCTAGTGGTGACTGAGAAGAAGAACAGTCAAAAGTGGAAGATCTGGATTCCTGCCTGTTCTTCTCGTGTTTCCTGTTGGACTGGAAGCATGCCAGGTGGGATGGGTTTGGGAAATTATTGAGGTGGCTGAAGATGCAGATTTATTGGATTTTCCTTGTCTGCAAAACATGATTGATAGCACTTTCCTGTATCCATAGCTGCTGTGGAGACATTAAGCAAGATGTTCTGATATGACACTAATGGGTGTCATGATCCTCTTAAAATATTTTATTCATGTTTATATTTTTGGGTACAAATGTTTGTTATTCCATTGGAGAATACATTATTGTTCTCTGTGCTTATGGCAGGAATGAGGCCGTTGATCCAAGCAAGTGCAAAATAATTATAGACAAAGCTTGGCTATCTCTGAGTAGAACCTTAATGTCTGGATATATGCCCGTTTACTGCCTTATCTCCAAATGTATTTGAACTATATCATGGATAAGCTTTGCTCAGCAATTTCCTTTTCCCTATGCTTATTGTTGGAAATGTTACAAAGATAGCATTTCTTTTGATACTTTTCCGCTTGCACTTTTGGGTTACAGTTCTAAAGCATTGAAGCAGTTACTGGCTTATGCTGCCTGAAACCAGATGCTGGTCCTGCTATTAGTAGAGAAACTTACTTTCATTTTGAACTGCGAGTGACTGAATCAGTCTGTGATAATATTGACACAGTAAGAGACAATGACAGTATTTTCCGGGCTATATCCCTCATTTGATCCTGCGTGTTTCATTTTTTCATTATACCATATTTCAATGCTTAATTTTCTTAACACTTTTATAATACAAGAAATTAACTTGATATTGGATAATAACAGGGGACAAGAAAACGTATGGCAGCATTGCCTTTGATTTTCCTACACAATACTTTCTTTTTATTACATTTATACCATTATCCTTAGTGCCCTATATTTCTCATTTTCAAATCTAGTTATTTAGCATTTAGTTTTCATGTTGTAACAGCGGTGAGCTATCGCCTCATTCTCTTACTTGTTGCATCTGCCAGTACATTTCATAGACTCTCAAGAGTGCTATAATCCTAAAATGCTTCAATTTCAAAATTGAATTTCAAAAAGCAACAAATTTGACATAAATAACAGCCTAATAGCCACAATAATTACATTATGTCTCTTGCTGGTGTTCATCAAAATGCTTCATAAAAATAGTTTTATGTTTTAGATCACCATTAATTTTTTTTCCTTGCTGTTCATGTGCTCACATGACTTTATCAACTAGAGGTATGTTATTGCTTGGAAAGAAAATTTTCTACTCAATGGAATTACAGAAAAGATGCATGATGTAGCAAAAATAACTTCCAGTGAATTTTGTCCCACCACATCATGTGTGAATCACATGAGCTTGAGTTTATCATGATGAAACAAAAGCAAGAAAAAGACTGTAGATATCGTGCATGCTTTCAGATGGGATATATTCAAGTATGATATTAAAAAAGCTGGACAGGCAGAGTGGGCAAAGGGTTGGGTTAGGCTGTATGTTTGGGTATTTTTATGGCAACCCAAGAGATTATTTGATTTTTTTTTTTTCTTGAGTAGATAAAGCAATATACGAATTCTGAGCAAAAAAGATTTCTCCTGTCCTTTTTTTAAATACTGTTTCTATTATTGGGGGGGGAGGGAAGGGACATATCTCTTATGTGGTTCCAAAATTACTTTCTGAGAATAATTATTCAGCCCTAAAAAACTGGCTATTCATTCAGCATCTTTGATGCTGATATAATATGTTAAGATATGTATTATTGGGCAGATATGTTAATTTTATTCTGAAATACCAGAGTTTAACTCCATTTATGCTTCCAAGGCATATGGTAATGATCAGCTGTAAACGTATTTATCCTGGGTAGCTTTAGAGTTTCATACTGTGTACCATTTGGGTTTTTCTTTTACCTTCCTGTGTTATTTGAAACCTCTAGGCTTCTAAGAGTTTATATGTTGTGATGATGTGAAACTACTAAACATCTCGGAAGTCACGTTTATGTTCCACTGTTTGAAAGCAATTAGTCACAAACTTCTATTTCTCATTTCTCATTTTAAAACTTAAATGTACCCTCTGAGAGAGAACCCTTCGAGATGCTGAGGCAAAAGAAATTTGTATGAACCAAGCCTCAGTGCATCATTCTTTTACATGCTGACCCGCTTTCTTCATTTTTTTTTTTAAAAAGAAAACCATTTTATTTATCAAGAAATGCAGAATCTCTCTTGAAATCATCCTACTCAATGCTAATATACTAGAAAAAAGGTTCACGGTTATCATCTTGAAGCAAATCAAAAGAAAAGAGATGAAATATTAACCAACGACTATTAGATAAAGGTATTATTAGCCAACTTTTTCACCTCTATGTTTGAAAAAGTCTCATTCATTTAAAAAAAAAAAATTGCAGGAAAGCACTTCAAAGGCATGTAGATAGTCTTCTGGCATCTTAGAGGTGGACTCTGTTCCTATCTCTCTGACATTTACATAAAGGAGATACCACAGGGCAATTCAGCTGCCATTACGAAGAAGAAGAAGATTCCCTTTAATCTCAGCTGAATTTTAGGGTTCTCCTTAGAGAGGAAGGCTATTCCTGTGGTCTTTTGTTTGTGAGCAATAATGTTATCGGAAACGGGAAAAGTGACAATTAGCATTGAATTGCAGACGCTGTCTTTTAAGTGGTTCAAAAAAATAAAATGAAATAGAATTCCCTCATTCAGGGATTATCCTTTTGAAATACTAATGTACAGTTATATAGCATTTACCATCTCCTAACGGCTTGCAGTTGGTGAAATTCATAGCTACGTCATTGCTGCATGCATATCACCTTAAGGAAAGCGGTAAAGGTGAAGTACCCCTAAAACGTAACTTGACACGACTTAACAGTTCACAACAGGACAGAATACTCCGGAAAGTAAAGGAGATTATCAGTAGTGCCTGTACCTTTTTATACCACTATGGTGTCCCTTCATCACCTGTAGGATTTTTTTTGTGCTGAATGGGAGAAAGTCGGACACCACCTCTTTAGAAGGGTACATGATAAGCAGAGATCGTATAAGGGCTTTTATTCTACTTTGTGGTCAAGTGCAAAGAATAAGAACATGCCAGAAAGTTTTAGGGCAGAGGCAGGATTTATTGCAGCACAGCTGATTGTTGCTTTATATGGTTTTAGCAACGCAGGGTGAAGAACATCCTTTAAAATAGTGCCTCATGTTTCCAGAATACGTGGATATGTTGACTGTTTTCTCCTGATCTTTACCGCTCCTGCCCTAGCTAAAAGTAACTGAAAAGAGTAATTGAAGCTTTAGTTACGTAGCTGCTTTGATCTGGTACATATTGCACCCTTAGCTTCTAGAGGTGGTAGTGGGGTCAAAAGGGCTCAGGGAGAGAAGGCCACCTTTTTCAGCGGCAACCCAGAGTCTGCAGATTTTCTAGGGCTTGAATTCTTGAAGCAGAGAGTTGGGATCACTGTCACAGTTATGCCAGCTCACTACACACCCCAGGGAGAACTGGAGTTATCCACGGTCAGCTCTCATTGCATGTGTAGGAATAACGATAGAAATTATGAGAAAATACAATAAACTGATAAAGATGTCATGTTAATTTGAGAGGGTTTTGCGCTAGGTCTAATTTGTCTTAGAATCTGTGGTCATTTTCTAATGCATTATTATTTTTGGCTCTGCTTTTGTGACAGTCTATCCCAGGTGGAAAATAAGTCCAATGAATAATTACAGACAGTAGTGACCGCAGACTGGTGTCCTAATGGCCTAACTGGTCACAGGCCAGTAGCCGTTCACTGACTGTCTGCCATCTTCAGTATGGATGCCTCATCCAACTCTTCTGTCCATTCCGGGCTGTCCACCTCTGTATATCCAGAAACCCTGGGAAGAAATTCTGTATCCTCTACAATGTCACAGCAGAAGACAACCTGAGAAAGTGTTTCTTAATTTGAGTTGGACCAGTTCCATGTTTCACATATGCTGCCATCAGCATAACCTCTCCCAACTCACTTCAGCTGTGACCCCAGGGTAGAGCTTTGAACAGAAGGAATTTTGGCTGCAGGAAGCGTGCTTGTAAGGAGGGATTAATTTAATTTCCTGTCCTAGCTCATCTGAAAGCAGGGGGGGGTTTATCCCCTTTGTATTTTTGGATTAAACTTTATTGATTTTTATTTTACATACAAAAGTAATCATGGAAGGCAAGGATCCAATAAGTACTGCATATGTGAGGTTCCCTAATGATACCAAAATTGAATGTATAACAGGTACTCAGTATTCCCTTGTTCATGATCTTAGCTAGGAATTCAAGAAAAAGCGTGCTGTGTTCATCAATAGTTACTGTGGTAGCTCAAAAGGTTGAGGTTTGTTGAATGAACCTGAGAAGTCCTGGGAGAAATTCTGATGATTCCTGTGCTCACATAACTAGAAACTATATTATAATGCTTACATGGGAGAAGGCAGAGTTACATTTTTGGCATTTCAAGAAGTTCTCAAGACACAAAGTTGTTTATGATGTGCTGGTAATTAGGCTAGTTTTCTTTGATATATAGTACCCTCTATAAAATGAGGTTCTATAGCACGATGATCAGCATGACTTTGCTAAAATGCCTGGAGTTGTCTAGAAGGGAGTCTTCTGGAGATACTCTAATTGTTCAGATTAAATGATCTGCCTCTATGAAATCTGCAAACAATAAATAATGTTAGGTGTTTAATCCCCTTTTATTGAAAGTTCTTGGCATGCAGAATGGGGAATCAAATAATTTGAGGGAAACAGTCTAAGCTTAAGTAATTTGCTGAGAGAAGTCAAGTTACAGAGAGGGCAGATCATTCACAGATACATTGGGGTTTTTGTCCTCTCTTCTCTCTTTCTCTTTGGGTGATATGCAGGTGTTTTATGGGTATTTCTGCCACCTCCCTTGTAGAGGAGATGCCCTTCTTTCTGTATGGTGTTGAAGTAGCTAAAGGACATTTCCAGTAGTCTGGATAACCTCATGCATATTTAGTGTCTTTATTTTTACCCTGCTGTTATCCAGTGTGATAAATATAATTTTAAACTTGAGGAGGAATGATTTCCCATAAGAACTTTAAGGATTCATCATCATCATCCTTGCTCTGTGTTTGTGGTACTCAGCACTGTAGTCCTTAAACTTTTAGTAGCCCCAAGGCTCAAAATAACAATTCCAGTGGGACAAAAACAGTTTGCTACCTATTACAAAAGAGACAGCAAGTGAGTAATCTCCTGTCTATTAAAAATCTAATATTAAATGCAAAAGTGTGTCTTGTGAAAGTATCTCTAATGGTGCTGTTGATTTTCTTTTCCTTGGAGGAAATCTTGTAAGAAGTAATACTAATTACTGAGAGAGCTGGAAAATGAGCGGATGACTTAAAACACGAGCTGAGGCTGAAAATATGCCCGTTGCTGTTCAGGCATGGGGGTTCCCATTTTTTTGGATGAAAAAAGTCATTAAATCTAGTAATCACATGTAAATCAACATACAGCAAAGTATGGATCAGAAGGTTAACAGAATTATGTAATACAGTCTAGCATCCATATAAATCGTAAAACTAATCCTAAGTAAATTCCAACTGCAAGTGCAAGGGTGAAGGTCACTGGGCATTTGAGTTATTTTATGGCTTCAACTCTTAATGTATAGATTTGATGACATGAACAAGCTAGGATTGCAATATTAAAGATCTATGGGTGGTTTATATCAACTGATGATGCAGATATAACTCATCTTCTAATTATTTCACCCTGGTCACCTCTTGGCCTTCTAACCGCCTCTAATAGGGTAACATAGGGCTGCTGCCCCAGCCTGATAGAGGCGCAGAGAGGACGTGGGCTGAACTTTTAAGGACAGTTCTGACACTAATACACAACATCACCTATTAGGGTTTATGTGCATGCAGTGAAATGGGGTTACATAGCTAGGCTTAGGATGAGCTCCATATAAGTTGATACACTGAGCAGGGAGCTGCACTGAGCTAATCATTAAGACAACGCAAAAGTCAGCGGTGCATTGTTTTATGACCCCCTGTAACTGCACAAGCCTTAATAACTTGCCCCGGTCATGTGGGAAGTGTGACAGAGCAGGAGTTGAACGGAGATCTTCTCATGTGTCAGCTAGTCCCTTGAGAGTCAACTTGCACCAAAGGCTGCTTTCTTTTTCTCTAGTCAGGAAAAACCTTCCCTCCCAGGAGTTTATATAGAGTTCTCTGGAACTGGCAGCGTGCCTTAGACCTCTTTTTGAAGAGTTTCTGTTGACTTCCATACCAATAGAAGAAATTGGGCTTTGTTAGGGTAGTAGAATGCCTTGTCTTTGTGGACATCATTGATTCCACCATACGTATGCACACACACACATGTGAAAATCAGCAACAGGACAGAAAACTGAGGTGTAAGATTCCATAGGCAAAGCTGTCTGTGTGATCACTGGATATTTTGGGTTACATGAAAGGAGTGTGTAATGTGATTCATTCCTCCCCCTTCATGGTAATCTGCAACAACAAGCAGTACTTCCACCTCTACCACACACTCCATCTTCTGCAACTGTTTTCCAGCCTAAGGTGTAATCTGGAGTACAAATTTTTAGTGTTACAGAGAGCTGTTTTAATGTTCAATACACTTTCAACTTGCACCTCTGTTAAAGTCTGAATCTTTCAATTTGAAATCCATCCTCATTGAGTAAGTTCATGAATCATGTGGTTTATGAATAATAGTTTGACGCAAAATTGAGCATAGAAATGCAGAGACAAGCTGTTACATAAGAAATTATACAAAACTACGTTTTAGTGTGTGTAGGAGTGGGGAACTGGGCTATATCTTCTATGGCAAATAAGGGAGCCAGGAAGACTGGCTTGTTGCATGATCCTTTGGAAAAGTACAGGAATCATTACAGGGTACGTTTCTGTTTGTTACTCAGGAGCCCTGAGAGCTTTTCCATGCAAGAAGTGTAAATATGGTTTCATACTAGGTACACTTTAAAATTTGAGTAACTGACAGCTCTGCTGTTTTGCCTTTGCTACAAGACCAGCCTAGGCTGGTCATGGCGCAAAGTCACAATCCACTAGCAAACGTAACCATCTGATAAAGAGTCCGTCTACCACTTACTCTGCGCTCACGTTGATGGTACAAAGAAGATGAAGGGATCAGTTGGCTGTGATGTCTCTCTGGTTGAAATTCATTGTCAGGGTGGTAGTTGAGGGATTGCCTGCACTTATGTAAATGTGTTAATATTATTCTTAGTTTCAGGGATTACCTGAAGCTGGTATTCAAATGTGCAATTAGCTGAATGGATGAATATCTCCATCCTTTCTTGACGTAAATTTTTCTCTGGCATATTGCAAGAATGCATGCCTGCCTTTTCCTCCTGTGGAACAGGATAGCTATTCAATTTATCCTGCCGAAAGTGAGGCTACATTACTTCCATCTTCTGTTTCTTACTCTGCCTTTCTAAATCAACTGTAAAATCAATCCCAAAGCATCTGTTTCTGATATTTATATAATTCCCATTTCAGCTATACCTTAATGCACCAGGGTCTCCATAGGTTTATTTAGAGCAGCATTGGCAAGTGCAGATGCGCTCTTATCCCGTATTAAAGATGAAGGCCATCGTACCAAGAGACCAAGAAATATATCTGTGAGGCACAGAGCAGTGCCATGTGGAGATAAATGGGCCAACTTGAGTGTGACACAGTGCCACATGCTCATTCAGCAAGCCCTGGTCACAGAACGAGCAGTATCTTAGAAAATAGGACTGTATCGTATCATACGTGGCATATCACTGTGAGCTCAGAAGAGTGTGAAGTGCCGAGTGGAACTTCTTAATTTTCAGTTTATTTGAATATTACATTTAATCTTATACTAGAAAGAAAATAATTATCTTGAATAATTTTCAGTCCAATTAATCTATTCCTAAGTGGCAAATATTGTACCTAGAAACAGATCGATTATGAAGTGTTTCCTTTGAGATGCATTTTCCTGTTAATTGTAGAAGCAATTAATTTTCTTACAGACACATGGAGATCTGTGTGTGAAAGTAGTTAAGGCAAGGAAAGCAAAAGGCATAGAAGAGAACAAGAGACGACTATAACAAAATATTATCACAGAATTAATAAATATAATGTATGCACAATGTGTTATATATGTTGTACATACATTATGCATTTGTCAACATCCATGACAGAGAAGCTTTCAAAAGTTGCAGAAATTAGGACATCTTAGAATTACTCTTGCATGCATATTCATTAAAACCAGTTTTACTTACATGAACACATGGTACTTTTTTCATAGGATTATGGGCAGAGAAGAATTTGGCAGACAAACTCTGACAAGTCTCTATATGATGTGTTTTTCAAAATAACATCTCCCCCTCCGCCCCGAGACTTACAGTTTGGAAAAATGTGGGCAGATTTTTATAGGGAAAACAAATTGCAGTTTTGCATTTTGGATGCAAAATCCAAAGTTTATCCAAATATCCAAACGATACGTCCCTTGCCAATTTTTGAGTCCTCACTTGAAAGCATAAGAAACATCATAACGGTCTTCTATTTTTTAAATGTTTATTTCCAATTCTAAACATCTTTTAATATGAACAGACAATGCTGTTCTCCTAAACTCTACTGCACGTGGCTAAATGGCTACAATTTTAACTTGGTTTTCCCCAAAAGTTTAAATCTAGACACACCCCTGACATGACAATTTGTATCTGAGTAGCTTCATTTTTGGCAAGGTTGTCAGCTACCAAATGGAGGACTGTGCAACAAATAATTTTGAATGGCCTGAATTATTTTTGTAGCTATCAAAACCACAAAAAATATATTCCCGTACTCTCACCGATCTCTCTATTTTATGTTAGAGATAAGCATTCACACTCAGTGCATACATGCTGTCTATATTGCACTTCTTTTTCAGTTCTAATAGATTGAATCAGGTTTGATTTTATGCACATTCAATGCGAAGAACTCTGTGGAAGAGAGGGGTTCTGGGTGTATTCTACATTTGTTTTACGTATTTTAGTGAGAGAAATGCCTGATTGAGTCCTTAAGAGAATTACAATGTCATGATGAAAAATTACTATTTATTTAAAAGTCAAGACTTTGTTCTCAGAAACAACATGACAATAAATCATTTGCAGTGGCTCTAAGCAGCAAATGATCGAGGATTTAGCTGTCTCTAGCGCATGGGGATAAATGCACAGTTTCAGAACTGTAGCCTTCCGATCAAGCCTTTGAGATGGTGGGAATCAGCAATTATTTTGTAAAAGCAGTATTTTGCTCTTTACTTTAGGTTTCTAGTTTTGGCACTCTCATTATGCTTATGTAACTCTCTAGAAAATATCTCCTGTTCAGGGGTTTAAGGGATTAATCCTGTTTATGAAAAGAAATGCTGCTTCTGCTTCTTGGATAAACCACAAATAAAGATTTTACTCTCCAATTGTAATCACAACTTGTAAACACATTGAGAAAGTCCTAATGAACTGCTAATGATAATCCGGATGCCTCCGTCAGAAACATACAAATTATAGAAGAATTAAGCTACAACAGAATGCACAATTATCAGACAGGTGAAAACAACTCTTAAGTAGGGGAATTATTTCCTGGCAAGCACAATCTTGTGTATATAGATCTGCTGGCCAGCTGGGGTGAAACTTGATGCTCTCATCCCCCTTTCACTTGGGAGACTGAGTATTTATTTATTTTTTCCATAACAAAAAAATACAACAAATGGAACTTTTGGAAGTGGAGAAGGAAGAATTGTGCTGGGGCAGAGTAAAGAAAGCAGATATTTAGATGAAGACTAAGAGAAAAAGCAATGCGTGTATTATAAAGACCCTTGCAATGCAAACACAGGAAGGGCTAAATTACATTGCTTGATTTGCAACCCTAACATTCTTTAATGTAGTTTTAATAAATGCATTTGTTTTTCTATATTCCAGTTAGATCAGTCTGTAAATCCTGCTAAAAATTCTGGTAGTAGCAGTTGAAATACTTTACCGATGGATGTTAATATTGTGTTGCTTGGTCAGGTTTGCCTAGTTCTGTAGCATTGGAGCTATGGATGATCTGCCTTTCCCACTCTTTAGGAGTCTTCCTTTTAGCTGAGGTGCCAAACAGAGGGATTCCTGGGAACTAAGGCAGAGATGTGGCCATTCACTCACCTGTGAGCAGAGCAAAACTCTGTGTGTTTGAGCCTTTGTTTGGTTCACCCTTTCTGTATTTACCTTTCCTGCAGAGCTGCGTCGCAGGTGGGGACGTTACCAGGGCAAATGTGTACTGGGCACTAACAAAGCGTTGCCAGAACACTGCCAAAGCGTGAGATCGGGCAGTGGGTTAGCGGGGAGGAAGGGAACGCCGCTTTCCTGATGGCACAGGAGAGAGTTAATGATGATGCGGGTGGGTGTCAGGTTCAGTACCGCAGCATGCATGAACCTCCTGGCCAAGCTGTGAGGCACTAATCTTCCAGTGAAAGCAGATAGGCTGTTAAGACCTGCCTGCTGCCTTCCTCTAAAATCAGGGCAATTACCAGCTACAGTGTGTCGTGCTGTAGGGAAGGTTAACCAGAGCTGTTTTAAACAGTCATCTCCCAAGGAACAAGCAATCTGAAGATCGTTGTTTAAACATCTGGCTGTGGGGCGACATTCCATTTTTCACGGCAAGTTCTAAGTCACTCGGACGCTATGGTTTTAAGAAGCAAGAATCTGTACTTAAATCTATCAGAAAAGTAGCATTTTTGGTCTGTGAGTGTGCAGAACTCTTCTGTTCTAAAATTAGAAAGTCAATTTGTCTGTTAAGCCATGGGAACAAGAAGCTCTACATGCCCTCTGAAATTAGCAATGAAACAAGCTGTATTGAACTCATCTATAGCTTTACACCTTCAGGGCAGTGGCTGGAACCAAGATAGACAATATTTCTCCAGGCTGTCACAGTTATTTTATAAGAGGAAAAGCAGGAGATGGAGGAGAGAGTTGCTTTGGTCTGATCTCTAAATGAAATAACCAGCTTAACTTTTTAAAATCATCCAGAAGATTAAAGGACACTTCAAACAGTCTACTGTGTCAAATTTTAATTTATTCTGCTGAATCTTTCTTCCTTAATTGTCACAAAACTAAGACATTAAGGCTAACAGAGTCATGTGCTCTGTTAAAAGGTGCTGTTACTTTAAAGGAAGGTGTTACTGGAGACAAGGAATGCAGAGGGAGGTCTTCCATGTAGTATAGACCTAGAAAAAAGAATTAAGACAATAATTTAATACTTTTTTTTTTTAATGGGTAGTACTTGGGAAGGATTTAACGTTATTGTAGGTATGCAAGAATCTGTATCTTTTTTGCTATAGTAGAAGTAAGTGTCATTGCAGAGGGCTGCTCTGAGAGGTATTAAGCAGACGTGAAGGCACTGACCATAAGCAGCTTGAATTCCCAGAGTCTTCAACAAAACTTCAGCCTAGAGATGTGAGGATTTTGAAAACTCCAGAAACTTTCAAGGAAAAAACGTGATGTAGTTGCAAGAAGTGCACACACCTTTTGCTGGTTCCTTCCTCCCCCTCCCCCCCCCCCAAAAGGCCTGGGTAGAAATTTGAAAATAAATTAGTACAGCTGCATATCAAGCCTTGAGAATTATTTCTATGGCTAATAAATAATTCAAATTCAGTTACATATATGTATGCAGTATTAGGCAATTGCAATTTCAATATGTTGTAGATTAAATTCACCTTAAATTTGTGCAGTGCTAACCGCATCTCAATGAATGTGCATAAAGATGTCAAGTTAATTTTTCAAGCTTTTTTCTCCTAAAATACGAGGTTTTTTTCTGTAGCTACATTAGGTCTTAATTTACATACTGTTTCTGCACTCTGTGGATATTACTTTCTTTTTTGTTTACACGTCAACAATATTCATGCTTTCTATTTTTAACATTATTATATTCCTCCTATTTTAGAGAGATGTCAACGGGCGAATATATATATTCAAGTACCCTAGCGTGCTGTGCAGATCCCTCACTAATAATAGGTGTATGATGGTTTTTTCCAAAGTAAAGAATTTATGCTTACTTATGTCATAAATACAGCTAGCAGTACAATACATGTGCTAACTCAAGAATACGTTTGTCATTTTTAATGAAGTAAATAAAGCAAGTAAGCTAGGTCAATTTTTCCTGAATTTCATTGTTTTTTCTTTGGGAAGAAAGGGGGATTTTAGCCAGGTTTTCCAAGGAAATGAGCCTTATGCTACCATGCTGCTTGTGCACGTGTGTTTTAATTCTGACAGCAGCATAGCTAACTCAGATGGTTATATTCTTATATGTTTCATGAAAATAGGCAGACAGTAGAGGAAAAAGACATTAGAGAGTCCCCAGGCAGCTGAATTCTTATCAATAGCCAATTATGGAAAAATCTTCAGTAAGAGCTTGTACTTTCTTGGACGTGAGAGTCAATCAACCATGAGACAGAGCTCTATGGGAAACGAGCTTGCTCCATCCTCATGGATCTGCTTCTTTTTCATGCTTACGGTAATGTCCAGAAAATCTTGCCTCTCTAGTGCAAACCTGGCTTCAGTGCATAACAACTGAGAGTGTGTTGTAATGTTGAAAGGGCCCTTTGTCAAAAATAAGGTAGGCTGGATTTGGAGTTCAGTAAAGGTTCCACTTTGATGTATCCTAAAAGGAGGAAGGGGGAAGTTATCAGCCTAAAATGCTGTACAAGCCTTACCAAAATGTTAATGGTGTGGAAGCTAGAAAACGAAAGCTGGGCTCTTGGGTAGAAACTACAGTACAACTTTTACATTTGTGTGAATGTAGCCTATGACCTAGAATAATAGTAATTACATTTGTGTTTTAATTTAAGTGCTCCCAAATCTTCTAGGCTTTTTATCACCAGGATGCCTTCCTGAGCCAGGTAAGCTCTGCTGGAATGCAAATAGTCCTAGGGAATCCTGCAGTGGCATTGTCTTTCCCAAGCGCAGCTGGGAAGGCTGGAGACAAGGAACTGGGTAGATGAACAGTCACAGAAGCAACCACCAGACGCCTGTGGGAGCTCAGGGAGGCATGTGGCCTTGGAGCTGCTACAAGTGTGTTGTACAGTGGGTGCAGAGGCCTGCCTTGCCATGGCAGGCTCCACACAGACACAGCAAACTGTAGCCCCTCTTCTGAGGAGCTGTGTCTTAGCTGAGACCTGTGACCACAGGCCTGTGGTGCCAGGCAGTGAGATACTCTGTTCAGGATGTGGAACTGGGAAAAAGCTAAAAGCCAGATGTAGAAATTTCCCTTTCACTGGAACGCAAGGGAGACATTTCCATCGCTCTTGGCTCTCCTGTTCAGTGCCAGTACAGGTTTGTTTGGAGGGCTGTGCTCTCCGTTAGAGCTGGGCTATATTCTCCACTGTATGAGGACGTGAGTGCCGTAGTCTAATGCTCCCAGTTCCAAGGACTGAATCTACCTGGCTGCTTAACAAGGAGCTACAGCTGCATCCTGATCTGAATAACATCTTCAGTACTCTGTGCAGCTGCCCTTTTCATCCTCTCTTCATTTTTCCATTAATTAGACTTATTTATAAATACATCTCTCCTTGTAGCACGCTCAAAGCTGAGAGCTGGTAAAACATGGTTCAATATAATCCAACTGTTAAAAGATACAGGCCCAGTCAAAGCATGTTGCTTTAAGGACAGCCACTGGCCTTAGCTGAAATGGGCCAAAGCACATGTGCTGGGGTCACTCCAGAGGCCCCTGGATGAAGAGGTTCAGGGCAGAGGAGTTGTACGGGGTTAGGACAAGCAGCGGTAATGACCAGCGCCTGTTCCTCTGAGGTGAGGAAGTTTCTTGCTTACACCTCCAACCAGGAAATTTGTTGCTCCTCTCTCAGTTTCTCAGGAGGATGCAAAGTGCAGCTGACTCGGAGCATGAAAGCAGGTGATATATCTGGAGTTTGAGAAGCATGGGGTTGCTTAAATGCCTGTTGGGTATAACAGCTGTACTTGATTCTGCTTTACAGCAAGGGAAAGGACTAGGTAAGGCAGAATGAGCCCTTCAGGGGTTAATATTGTCTGAACCCCACAGTTCCGCCTGAACTGTGATGAATGTGACAGTGTACACTTTGAAGAGCGTACAAACATTAGCTGTGGCATGGAGGCACACCTTGCTACCTCTCTTTGACTCCAAAATCTAAAATATAAATTTTCTCAAGAGGAAAATGTCTTAGTAGTAGGGAAAATGGAAGTCAAATCTTCAAGGTTAAAAAGTTCTGTCTAACCTTTCACATCATCGCTCAGAAGAACTATTTTTGAAAGTTAATAAACCGCATGCGTTCACCTCATACAGCTATTTCCCTCCCTAAACAAATTGCTGTTATTGTCAAAACTACAAATGTAGGCATTGTGATCAATACCATCGTTTTATGAGCTGTCAGTAAAGGGACTTGAAGATGCAGCTTTGCTTGATTGTCTAGGAATAAAGATTGATCAGCCCCGTTGCTTCTTCTGTATAGATCCTCAGTTGATTCACATACAGTATACAAAGCAAAGCACTATCGCCTCATCCCTCTTCAAAATCACATAGTCAATAGCTTTTCCTCTGTGCATTTCTGCAAGCACTTTGAGAGTACAACCCCAATTAATATGTTAAGAAGGGCAGAGAGGAGGAACATGTTTTGGTGTTGGGGTCTTCCCCTGATAGAAAAAAGCGATTTTAATTCCAAACTTTTTTGGTTCTGAGCCAAGACTGTTAGATTTTACTCTTTCATGTTTTCTTTTATTGTTTTGTAAATGAAGACAAGAAAAAGAAGAATACAAAGTGATAATAAAAGACTGCTGGCCCACAGCAACTGCTGTATCTTGTGAGGCATTTTGGGACAGCAGTCAGTGTCATATGCTGTTCCCATTGCATCAGTCAGAGAAGGCAGGTTGTTTTAAAGGCAAATTAAGTCCTTGTATATCCTGTTGTCAGAGAGTTTGCTGAACATAATTATTTCCAATGGAAGAAAGGGGTATTGGCTGAGCTGTGCTATTTTCACAGTATATATTCAGTTACCAAATATAAGTATTGCTGTATTTTATAACATAGGTAACTTAAGATGCGTGTGCATGATGCAAGTCACACAGTGTCCACAACTTATTTAGAGCTTAAGTTAGTTAAGAAATTATGTGCCTCAACTGCAGATTTGTAGTGGGGGAGGGGGTGGTGTACGATAATCTTCCTATTCATTGTCTGCCATAGTAAAATTGTGAGCTCTTCAAGGCACAGTTGTCTTATAATGTGATACTTGGATCTTACAAGGTAATTGATTGGTCTCTGTAGATGCTACTGTCATCCAAAGAATAGCACTGATCATTTGGGGCTGGCTAGTATGGATGAACATGTAGGTAGCTAAATAATAATTCATGAGGAAACCCAGAATGTTTAGGAAAGAAAATGTCCGGTCAGATGTTATAGGAGTAGTGCAGTGGATTGTAGAACGAGATTTACTAGCTAATGGCAGAGGAAAGGCGCTGTGACTCGGACACCGAGCTTGGCTCTGCCATGAAGATGTGGTGTCACGGTTTGGCTGAGCTAACGGCTGCGCCTACTGAAGGGGGGGAGCACCTTCCTTCCCCTCCTGCTTTTTCCTTGTGCCCTGACCTTACAGGGAGCTGGTGCAGGCATGTAAACTGCCGGAAACCAACATTATAGAAATATGGTGTTAGTTCCCCAAAATGGCTTACTGAAAATCCCGTGTGAGTGCCAGAAGGAGGGGAGGAGCTGGAGGAAGTAGCGAGGGTACCGAGAACACAGCGAGTCAATGGGCATGGCCCTGCCAGCAGCAGCTGGAAGTTAGCAGCATCACGCTGGGTCTGCCCTTAGACAAGTGATGATACATTCATGGCTTAGTTCTCACATATAAGAGTGGGGACGTTAATACTGTCTAGCTCCTAAGACTGAGGTGATAATATTAAGCATTACATGCTTAGTGTATATAAAAGCTTTTGAAAAGCTTGGATGGAAGGCTTATAAAAAACAAATAGAAGATATAGTGGACATCATTCTGTAGCAAGTCTAACAGTCCTGCGCTTAACTATTGGTTTTCACTGAATCTTTTCCTTAGGCACATTAACTTCACTTTTATAGTCTATCAAGAGGCACCGTATTTAGCTCTCCCTGTTCAAGGTTCACTGACCTATAATCCTACTGAAATGGAGTGGAAAGCCCATGAAAATTTCACTGCATTTGCACTCAAGTGGCATATGGCCATGGTGTTAATCAAAAAAAAAAAAGAAAGAAAAAAAGTGAGTCCTCGAGTCTCCATGGAGACTAAGCATACTGAAAGGGGTGGGAGTATAAAATATTTTCAATCTTAGGTTGAAATGCAGAGATCAAAAGTTGTTCTGGTTGGAATGCTGTGCAGATGTCAACATGCCAAGTTGAACGATAAGGTATTTTGCGCAAATACTTTGCAAAATAGTTTGGATATGAGATTAAGAGGAAATTTCCTGTACTGTTTCTAATGGGTTACTGGAATAGATCTTGATGTATATTTTCTGTACCTTTGTCAAATTTCTACCAGAATGCATAAGCCAGAAAGTATAATACCTGTCCTGGCAATAAGGAATTCTTGTTTTACAAGGTAACATTCAAATTCCTTTAGAGGATCATAAAAACTAAATAAAAGAAGATCCAGCAGAAATTGAGACATTCCATGTGATTAAGATGTCTGGCTGGCAAAGAAGCCTATAAAATAAGCTTTCCCAAACACTTGCCTTAGGAAGGGAAGAGTGAGAAAGAGTACTACGTGAAAAGTATTCCCCAAAATGGAATAGCAAACTTGTTTTTGTTGATAGCTAGTAAATTTGGTTCAGTGCTATTTTTCAGTCATTTGGAGAGCAGGAAAGCATAGCCGATAAAGCGTTACTGGGGGGGAAAAAGTCACATTACTGGTTAAATGAGAAATGGACAGCAGGAAAGAATGAACATTGTAACTTTTTGTTCCCAGGTGAATATAGAGGTAATATATTGGTGACATCCAAATAGCGTGTTTTGCATGATATTAGCAAAAATGCATGCTAATGTGAGTTCTGGGATTGAAAAATCACTAATTTGACTTTCTCCATCTCAAATAATCACATCCTGTAGAATGATTCATACATAACGTTTAAGGTCAGAACTGTGACAGCATAGCGGCTTACTTTCCCTCTGAAAAGTAAACCGGTCCATCTGTAAGCAGCAGAACTTCAGGAGCTTGGTTTGTTATGGATTTGTGTCCCACATTTTTTTCATCCTCGTGCCCTTCTGCAGTGCTGCTAGTATTATACCCTCCCAACATCCTCCTCCTTCCAGAATTCCCAGCTCCTTCCCATGTTCCCTCATTACAAGCAAAACAAGCGGGCAACATCTCTTGTTGAATTGACACTGACGCCGTCAGGATGGGACTGACAGATAAATGGACAGACAATTTGCCTCTGTAAGATTATTTCTATGGGAAAAAGAGGTTAAAAAAGAACGGAACCATCTGGCTGTTCTTGTTGCTTATGATTAGGAAAGTTTATTGAGTCCCCCGTAGCTTATAGTGGACAACACTAGCTTCTTTTATTTTTTTACATATGTGGATCTGTTGCTATAAGTTCTATAAATAGAGCCAAAGATGTCTGTACATTTAGTAGACCAAGAGGGGGAAAAAAGAGAAAGAGAATTCAGAGGGGAAGATGGTTGAGAGGTTTGTGCAGACAAGTCCTCCTATTACTGATATGGATGCTGCCTTGCTGACTTTGGAGTCCTCGTTTATTGAACAAACGCAAGAGGCAGTTAAGTATAAAGTATGAAAGGCTTTGTTGTCTTGTCCTCTTTGGGTCTGATTGTGAATTTGCTTGAACAAGGGTTGTGAGACTGAATCTTCTTACTTTGTGATGGAGTTTTGCCAAAGATATAACCTCAACAAGATTTCTATATTAAAGTATTTTTTTGAGTATTATTCAAAAAAATCAAAAAAGGCCCTGCCCTCTCGGTACCGTTAGACCACAGCTGAACAAATACATAACTGGGGGAAGACACAAAAGAAAAAAAAACACACACAAAATGCAGAAATATATTCAGTTCAGTATTGCTGTCTGCCTTGAAATTGGTTTCCTCTGTCAATAAACAACTGAACAGATGGAAAAGGTCTGAAACAAAGGGAAAATATTACCTAACAAAAATGGTTGTGCTTGTTATCTGGAGAGAGTATTTCGGTAAAGGCAATCTTAGTTTAGGCAAATAAATGAGAGTGGCTTGCAACATAATGAAATATGAATTAAAAAAAAATTACATTGTTGAATTTTGTTTTACGAAATGTAGCAAACTTGAAATGAGAGAGAGGACGTTTTATGATATAGGTGCTGGCACTACCAAAAATACAGATGGTTTTGATAACTGTTAATGTGTCTCAGTAGCCAGCGCAGCATTTTTCTTGTCATGTTCTGTGTGGGAAATCTAACTAATGGACTGGTTTGCCTTGCCTGTTATTTTTGTTCCCTAGAGTCAAACCAACAGATTATTCCCTGAGTTTCTTCATTTGCTTGGAATAATTTAGTAACAAGCATTTTTGTCTGTCATGAATCCTACTCTGTATTTCTTTGACCCTGTAATGGACCAGCATCAAGACATGGCTCAAACTTAGGGGCCAAGTTTTGCAAGCAACGCTTTGGAAAGTGATCCTTTATTTCCCAGAGGCTGAAAAAGTGCACCTACCTTTTTAATACCTTTTTATTTGTTAGGGTATTTATATTGAATCTGTTTATTCTTCCCTAACTTCCTTTAATAGCAACTAGACGTGTAATTAATTTAATAACAGCGGCTGGGTCAAAGGAATTATTTCATGCCACCTCACAGTTAGTAGGAATTAAGACATTTAATTTTGAAGACTATTGTGTATTCAGGAATTTTCCATTTCAAAAAGAATAATTAGTGCTATTGTTAAATTAATTGGGTTTATCTTTGGTCAGCTTTACATCCCAGAATGATTGAAGAAACAGAATGGTTAAAATGTTTTCTTTACTTAATCATCACTGTGACTATATTAATGGCTGTTCAGTTTTGGCACGCGCAAAGTCTTTGGATCAATGGTAGTTCAATTGCTTTGATTTTTGTGATTAGCCTAACTTGAAAATGGAAACTGCATCTAGCATGCACCCGAAAAAATGTATATGTATTCAGCTCCTTGTGTGGCTTTAATCATACAGCAAATTTTTACTAGTCTTAATTTAAATGTTAAATGTGAAATGGTGCATGTGGGGCAGATTCAAATGGAGTGTACTCTTGAAGTTGAAAACCTCAGCTAGTCTAATTTTTTTTAATTGTGATTTCGGAATAGGAAAAAGTTGCCCCCCTCCCCCCAAAACTCAACCAAACCCCCTTCTTCTTTGTAGATCAAGACACAGAGCTCTTCAAAAAATACTTTGCTGTATTCACTCGTAACATTAATTTGTTTGCCAAAGCTCTGAGTGGGTGTTTAATTTTATTTAAAGGACAGCGTGAATAGCCTCTGGTGCTTAATTTGGAATTTATACTATTTCCCACTTCTCTTAGATAAATCCTAGTGAAGGAAACATCTTTTATATGTAAGGAAAGTTGTGATTTCCACCCCATTTATAGTCATGTTTTATTTAGAACTTTCTATTTCCTCTTCTCTTGGGGCAGTATCTAAATTCCTTGTCAGGTAATTAACTATATTAGATGCATTCGATTAAAACATTTGAACATTTTTTTTGGTCAGAGAAACAACATTTAATGAATCAATTCAGCGTACATATTCTCACTGGGAGCTTTGTGCTCATTTTCGGCCTGTCTAAAATTGCAGGAGCTTTTGCAAGGTCTTAATGCAAATGTGCTGCTGATGTAGGCACTTATGTTGTCACGTTCCGATATGCGTTGGAACCTCTTTAATGGCTCTGATGGTATATTCTTCATGTTTTCTCCAGTTCCCTATCTGGTTTAGAGAGCTTAGTACTGAATGAGCCACAATAAAATGTCGATTTCTAACACGATATGAAAAGCATGTTGTGACTTAATGTGATGCTACCAATCCCTTGGGCAATAAGTTCACTCTCAGATCATCTCTTTTCTGGGGGCCAGCAATAGCAGTTCCTTTGCCTTAGGGCTAGCAGAGTGGCATAGAAGGAACTAAACTACTTCTCTGCTGTGGAAAATTGCTAAATTGAGTCTCAAGCAGTGGAGACAAGCAGTGCTCTTGAATTCGAGGGTTTTGGAACACAGTTATCCATCTGCATTGGAGTTTGGGGGTTCTTTGGGGAGAGAGTGAAAGAGGAGGAAACAGTAGAGGTAGGGAGATGTTACTGCTTTGGTTGCAGAGAGTAAGATTTTATAAGAATTGACATGCTTCTTTTTTGTTGCTTCTTCCCCCACCATGCCCTGCAACTGGCTGCCTGAAGCAAGAAGTAGTTCTCTGTAAAACCTAAGTACAAAGAAGTATGTAACCCAGTGCTGGCACGTGCCAGGGAACCAGGAATCAACACAACTGAGTTCCACGAGATGCTTTAGCTGCTACCACTGCAGACAATAGAGAAAAGTCATTACACATATTAAACAGCCGCACAGTGAAAATGTGGGAGAGGTGACTAACCAGCAGTGCATTGTCGACACGGAAAATGACAGGAGTGACCTCTTTCTTAGAAATCGGCACTGTTTCATTGCTCACACCTGAACAGAAATTTGAAACTTGCTTTGACTGGTCTGTTATATCCATATTGATTTTACAGTTTCCCTTACAATTAACAGATAAGGTGCTTTTCTACCTCCACTCGGCATGTTATTTATCCTTCCTAGACAAGGGTTATTACATGCTGTCTATTTTTCAGGCAAAATCCAATAAATTTTCTGATCTCTGCTGTAAAACTGGGCCAAACGGATAGTGCAGAGGAGTCATCCGTCATGATTCCTTCTTAGTGTCTTGCAGGAAATGAGTAGCTAGGAAGAATATACCAAGGCTAAAAGATGGCATTTCCTTCTTTTAGCTCGACCTCAAAGAACCTAGTCTCAAATAACAGAGTTTATATGGTGAAATTCACAACTTCTTTCTCTCTGCCCCTGTTGTTTTGTTTTAAAGAAATTGAAAGCCCCACAAGCTATTGGGGCGTCTTGTTCTTTTTTTGAAATATTTTATGGGGCTTTGGATAGAAAAACATATCACTTCAGTTACATTGGCACCATTTATTTAGTTGCATTTCATTAGTATGCACATACTTAGTCTCCTCTTGATTACTCTTGCTACAGCACAAGAGGAGGTGGGAGATCAGTCAGTGGTAACTAATATTCATCTTGTAGGCAATAGATAAAGCTATGGTAAAGCTAAAGAAAGAAGAGTTGACGCCCTTCACAGAGCATCACAGACTGGTGTGGTTAGCCAAGAGGAGAGACCTCATTTTGCTCTACAGGAAGTTTTAGAAGTGTGGATTTTGCATAATTACTATACCGCTATCTTCACATCTTGGCAACCTACCTCTATAAGGCTGACCTACAACACACGTTATAGCCCTTCCCTAGCTCCGGATTCACTGAAGTATTTCAGACTAGTCTTAAATCTTACTGGCATCAGTAGGACTTGAACACTTCCTTGAAATTCAGCAGTGATACTTTCTTGAAATATTTATTTAAAATTAATGCATTGAAGGGGTGGATTTAAGAGCATGTTTCAAGTCAAGATGGGGACAAATTGAAAAAAGAACGAGTATGAAATGCAAGCTATGGAATCATGGCTACGAGGACTTTATGTCAAGAGATACTGGTAAGGATCTTTAGCTAGAGTAAGTCATCGGACATCCATTACTTAATAGGATAACACTAATTTACAGAAAAGGCTGGATAAAATACCAGCTCAGTCAATAGGCTCCCCTAGACTTACACATGCTTTGGATTGGACTGCTGCTGAGACTACTGCCATTTGGACAGGCAGCCTTGGAGCATTATAATAAGGTAGAGTCTTATAATAAACAAGACAAAGATATTCTAAGGCGAGTAGTGATTTTGGTTGCATCACATTTGAATTTTGCAAATGAGAAACTGAACTGAGATCTGATTTATAGAAATGTTTGAATACTATCTTTGGGGGGGGTGGGGAATGAAAAGTTCACAGTGTCCCCAGTCAGGCACATATATCATTAGTTTCTTTAACAATCTTGACCAAATGGAATTGAAATCTTTCTCCCTTTTTTCCATGCTTTCTCCAGTTTCTCCTTTCACTGCTGTTCAGCAGTGGTGATACAGAACAGACAAAGAGAAGAAAAATTTCTCCCTATTTCTTATCTGGTTCCAGAGTGACCAACAGGAGATAAATCTGCCAAGTCTTAGACCAGACTATTGTGGCGGACTTTCTCACTGAGGAATTAATACCTCTGGGATCACAGTAAGAAAGCGGATCAGTCAACTTCAAAGTTGTGAAGTGACAGCTTTCTCAGCTGTTCTCAGAGGTTGCTGCTTGGCAGGTTACTTACAGCTGGTTTTGAATTAGTGGACATAAGAGCTTTAAATGTATAAACATAGAAGGGGGGGGGGAAATCTTGCCCACAATTATTTAAAAATTGAGCAAGAAGAGAGTTTGAATTGTAAAGGTCACCAGCACTGGCTGAAATCTTTGACAGCAGTAGTTCTCCATATCTGGGTATTAACATATTTTAGATTCAAACTGATAGTTAGGTAATGCTGCATTCAACATATTGGGGGTATTTGCAGTATTTTAATAGTCAGCTCAATAAGGCAGGCATTTGTTTCATAAAGTTTATGCCAGTCTGGTCTAACAGCCAAGCGAGCTGATTAAAGTTTGGTAGACCCTATTGACATTTCTAATAAAGAAATCACTACCACAGCATTTTTCCTGCTTAAAGCAACAAGAGCAAGAATGGTGAAGAAATAAAACCTTTAGAGAAAGAAACTGTTGACCGCAGCTTTTAATTTCCTACATTTAATCACTACTGCTCAGCTTTTGCCACCGCTGTAACATATAAAACAATAATACTGCTAATATAGTCATTACCCGTCATTTACTTGAGTGCCCGGAAATTAGGAATGTGCAGAGGCGAACTTATGCATAATGTTATAAGAAGAGGATGGAGAGTCTATGGAGAGAGCCATGCCACGGTCGCAATAAAATAATTCTGTGGCAAATTTATTCTAGACCTTCTAATTGGCTTATTGACTTAGATTTTCCAGTCTTATTCATGTTGCAGATTTCCCAGTGGGAGCTTCATAATTTGGGTCCTACATGTGTTAGTTCCTGTGTGAACCACTGCTCAGTGTCTATTGCGCAAACCCTGTTCCACGCTGGCTCTACAAAAATAGTCCCTAAACTCAAAGCTTGCTGCTGAGCTCTAAAGGACCCCGGTATCAATCAAGGTGGCTAAGCATGGGAATGGAAAGGCAAAATACAAGTACTGCAGTTGACTTTCACAATCCAGAGATGAAAGGATACTTTCTATCCATACCTTTAGGTGAATTAGACATCAGGGGTCATTTTGTTAATCCTTATCATATTACAATGAAAACTAGATCATTAATTATACAGCAATATTAATCCTGAGCACATTTGTAGCACTTTTCATCTGAGGTTTTCCAAGTATTTTATTACTGTAAGAAAAAGAAATTGCAAACCTTTAACAATCAAACATGCTCGTCCAGCGTATTTTGGTTTAATACAGTCATGATGTAAAGCCGATTGTTTGCTTTGATAGCGAAGCGAGCACATAATATAGCAGAAGACTTGAGTAACTCTCCAACGGATCAGGAAATGATATGTCGCCATGTGTGGCATCTGAAAGTGTTTCTGAATTGTGGGCAGAGGATCTGTCTTGCATCTAGTTGAAATTCTGAACAGGAAAAAAGTTGATATCATAGGCTTATTTAAGCCTAAATAGCATAAATAAAGAGAAGAGAAAAAAAAACCAGCTAGCAGATGCAGTATATGTAAACAGATACTTTTTCTATTATAATTCCATCTTCAGTGACAGGTTTTAAGTACTGGACGTTATTCAGTGTGATGGTATTTAAAAGGATCTAAAGTTTCAAATGGGCTCAGAGCCCATTTAATTATAAGAGCAAAATCAAAGCTTTAAAAGGTATTCCCACACCTGTTTTTACCCTTACCTACTTTGGGATAGCCATTGCTATGTTTATTTGGCTAATGAGGCCACCTCATTGTGACCACTTAGATTTTTAGAAGCTGTTTTTAGGTTTTCTCTTAGATTATTCTTCAGTTTTTAAACAAATTGCTGGGAATGTTGCGAAGTCCTATCCTTATCCTTAAAAACCTTAAAAACTCCCCAAGCTCACCAACAGCTTATGTAGCTTGTGAGTCTGTCTAGACCCATGCCTCTCGCCCTGCCCTGTGTCACCCCTGTGCTTCCCTAAATGTCTGTGTACAGTCTTGCTCTGTTCTTTTGTAACCACGTTGCAGGCTCCTGGGTCAGAAGCCGTATGCTGCACTGTGTGTGCTATCACACCTGCTACAGCCTGGTGCCTGTATCGTGTTCTGCATGACCTCTGCTAAAAAATGAATAACTAATATGTGTATGTCCGGTAGCGCAGAACTGAGTTAACTATGTCACTTGGGCATCCTCCTGGGAACGTGTGTTGATGAGAAAAAATTTATGAGCAACATTCATCAGCTGCTTTGCACCGCTTCTAATCTTGCTGTAGTGAATGAAAGTGTTTGGTGTTAAATTTAGCTTTGGCTTTGGCTTTATCATATTTATCCATCACTTATTAGGTCACTATTTGCCTTAAAATAAACGACATGGAAATGAATGCTGCAGAGGACAGGCTAGGTTTGTAAACTACAGATGTATTTATTGTCCCGTCCATCCCACATGTCTGTCTGCCCTTTACTCTAAAGCTGTATAGCGACCAAGGAGAAATGCGGAAGATAGTGTATGAATTCTCCAAAAGTCTGTCTCCCACATGATACATACTACTTTCCAAGCAACCCCTTGGCGGCTGCTGCTCTATATTTATGATCAAAGAGTACTTCAATCATTTCTAGATAACTTTATTATTAAGTTGTACTGTCCAAATACTCTATGTAATGCACAAAGATTTATGTACCTCAGATGTGTATGCAGCAGACAGACAGAAGTAACCTTGAAAATCTTACCATTAAAATAGATCTCTTTTGGCAAATACCTATGTCAATAAAGCTTAAAGAACTGGCAGATCTTACATTTGAAGTAACCTTTGCATCTGCAGGTAGACCGGTTTTCTGTGCTAGTGACCTCTTGCTTTGGGTGAACTTTTGTACATGTGCTATGATAGTTTACATGAAAAAGTGATTTTTTTAATGTGCATGGATTAACACCCTGTAACACACCTCCTAGCTTGGAAATTGAGTTGTGTACAAAAAATGCAAAAATCAAATCTAAAAATATATCTGTCAGACTAAATTAAAATTCATGCTTCATTAAATGGGTACAGTACAAATAAAAGAGGTCTTGGTAGAAGCAGAGCTGTTTCTTCTATTTAGCATTTTAGCAAACTGGGACTCTGGAGCTTCAAATCTCTTTACAAATGCCCATGGTGTTAAGTTAATGGTATTGAGCAGTATGGTTAGCTCTTGTAATGTTTCTGTATAATTCCTAGTTTGCCAAAATGCCTGATTTTGCCTTTACAACAGTCGTTATAGCCTACCTTCAGACAGAATTTAGGCTTTATACATCCCCTTTATATTGTATTATCCATCTTCTTCCTATGAGTTAAAATACATGCCAGATGCTGTAGCACACCTGTGATTTGCAAACTGTTACTCTTATGTGATATATAAAGTACAACTTTGGTCAGCTGGTGTGTATAATGTGAACATACACAGCATATGTAGCTTCTGTGACTGGTTAGATTCAATGTAGATGTAGTGGCTTGCACGCGTATGTCTGTGCGGAGTTTTTCCTACCCTTTCATGTTTAGTACTCAGCCCTGCTTTAAAGAGGGATTTCAAAGAAACAGCTTTTTCATACCAAATACTGAGAGCTTTTGCAGACTGGGAATCTTTGCCATGGTCCCAACACGTTCCTAAGCCCCAGAGCAGAAGTGCTGTAGCTGAATGTTCCACGTTGTCGATTTTGTGCTGTTTCAGCAGCGGAGATATCGGGAGATCTGAGTACACATCTGAGCTGAGGGCCATAGCTTCTTTCAAAGTATAAAATCCAGCGTGGTGCTTTTTGAAATGGGCAAGTTGGCTTTTGACACAGAAGCATCGATTTCCTTCCTCTCCTTTGGGTTCATGTTTTTACATTCCCTTGACTTCTGACATTTTGCAGATTTTTGCAAACGAATGTGATGATAGACAGGAATAAACTTAATAGTGAGAGTCAAAGATGAACCACCAGAGAGGAATGCAAAGCAGGTCAGGAAAGGAAAAGGTGATGGGAGCATTCTGGCAGTGACATAAGGGACATCTCTACCAGATAACACAGGAAGAGACTTCGGTCCTACAAAGGAAGTGCAAGGTATTTCCACCCCTTTCTCTGTTACTCGTTAACCTTCACAACCCTGAGCAAAAGTCCACTGGTGTCTTTCCTTAAACCCAGAGGACTTTGGATTAAACCTGTAATGTACTTCAACTGGAAGACAGGTCCCAGCTCAGCGCAGCCAATGGAATGGACTTTCGACTTGGTGGTGGTAGCTCTCCGATTCCTCAGGACAAGCTTTGAGCCATGGTGTGGGCTTGAACGTACTTCATACATACCTTTCTGTATCTGTTTATGCCATTTGAGCTATGCCAGCTGTTGCGCTGTGGTATAGGAGTTCTCTGTGAGGGGAGCTGCAAGGAATAATCATACAGGCATTCTCTGTAAATTACTAACAGACTTGGAAGATTGACTGTAAAATGTGGGGAAAAGTCAGGGAAAGAGTCTCTTCAGTGTTGAAAGGATATTTTACCCCTCAGTGCATGGAGATGTCCACTGGTGAGCAGGCACTCTGAAGGCTGGAGAGCTTTCCTATTTGAGAACAGCTGTAATACCTTATTTATTGCCTTGGTGAATTCCAATATGCATTGTCACTGTGCTTTCTGAAATATTGCAACTATCTGAGGCCAGGGCAAGTTTTCCACGGAAAATGATAATGTTCTTCTTGCTTTATTTTAATTAGTATTTTAGTGGAAGTGAGAAATTTGCTGATTTATGTAACTCTCTAACCCAGGGCAGGGCAGCAAACTTCAGAGTAATTTATTTCTTGACATATATATTGCAGTGGTTTTGAACACTTTTTGCAGCAGTTCGCAATCCTTTTCTGCAGAGCAAAATATTCACCTCAGACAGTGGAATTTCACAAAGTCATCACTGGTTTGTGCACTTCATGGTTATTTGCTATTTTTGCAGCCTCATCTGTGAATTTTTACTATATGCCATCATGCAGGCATGTTCTGCTGTGCTGAAGTATTTATGTGGACTGTTTTAAGAATACGTTTTTAACAAGTTTAAGGAAAAAAAGTCTTAATTTTAAATAATTATCATTATCTATGAACATTTTTCTGTATGTGAGTATCTGTTATGAACAAAGCTATAACTTGGCTTTTAGCAACTAGTAACAACCAAATATAAACCTCATCTAGTTTAGACCATTTCTAGACCATTGTAGTATTTTTCCTTACAAGTCATACTTCTGACACATTAATCAGTCTAAATAGAAAAGGAAATGGATGTACTTTGTTGAGAGATTGATCTAGAGCCTGAGAAGGCAGACAAACCTAAGGATGAATATATTCCACCTGCCAATATAATTTGTAGTAATTCTGTGTGTAGAAGTTAACTGTGAAACTCCAGGCATCTCCACCAATGCCATCATGCAGATTGAATAACCTACTACTCTCCTGCTTTACTGTCAAACTCTCACGTACATAGTCTTTATCTTAAAAGGCTTAACAGTTGTCCCTGAGCACTATTAATTCCTATCCTTGGTACATGTCAGTGGGAGTTAGGTGAGGAGTCTGCCTGTCTACTTTTGTAAATAGCACTAGACTCCAGTCTGCAACTTCAGCAGCTTGAGTAACTATGTGCTAATATATACCTTCCATCCCATCGCTCGGACCTTGACCCTGATAAAGGAGGTATTAATATTTGAAATATATTAAAAATATTGTAAAACATGTAGTTTGCCATGAACATAAATTCTCATTCTCTTAACTAAAAATTCAAATGCTTATGCTCAGCCATCTGCTTCAGCGCTCTCTCTCCTGATACTCCTTTAATGTTTCTTGCTGGGCTTTACTTTTGTTTCTGTGTGTGGATGAAAACAGTTTTTAGCATAAATCCTTTAAAAGATAAGGAGCTCAAAAGTGATCTTTATTAATTCCAAAGAAGATTGAAAACAGACAGCAAGTAAAGAAGGGCATGAGGGCATTTTACACATCATCACAGCCGTGGCAGAGAACAGGTGACAAGGGTACATGGAACGTATTCCTTGTTCAGGTACAATATTGGATTTTAAACAGCCTTGAAATGTGAATGTCAGAGGACGATCCAGCTTCCCCCGTCACTGTTGTTGTTCTCACTGCAATAAGGATTTGGGGACCCAACTGGGGACTTTATTGTGAAAGACCCCTACGGAAAACAGAGACTACACTGGCTCAGTCCCAGATGGCATAATTGTCCCTCGAGATAAAAAGATATTTGAGTTAGTGCTGAATGAGTTAATGCCGGGACCAGAAGCAGTGTAGATGTAGCAGTGCGATTCTAATTAGTCTTTCTAGTTTCCCGTCATGTATTTGCATTTCTATTAAAACAGTGAGTTTCCCGTACTGGAGTTTTTCGCACACCCTCTCTGTTCCTTATTATCAGACTATCTGAGCACCACATAATGCTTCATGTGGTTATCACTGTAACATCTTTATCAGGTAGGGAAGTAGAAATGGGGAGATGAGGCCCAGAAAGACACCATGATTTGTCCACTGTCACAGGAAATCTAGGGTTTATTGATTTATTAGCAGAATGATGCAGTGACTTAAAATAGACCCCAAGATTGCTGATCTACAGATTCCTAGATTTAATGCTCCTTTTAAAACACTTCTGCTTTGAATACTAAGCCTCTAATATTAGTTTTTCAGGAATCCATATTTATTGTTCAGTTACTAGCTCCATTTTCAAGGACAAAAATTATTTTTGAAGTGCAAGGCAGTGGCCCACAGTACAGATAGAACTGAGAGATCTCTAATGAATAATATAATAGATTAATTTAACCAATTATATTTTGCAATTGTGGACAACAAAGTAAGCATGTGGTTTTTAAATTATTTTAAATGCAGCATTCTAGAAAAAAAATGCTTGTAATGCTATCATTATGGTGATGGAGACAGCAGAGATTAGTTAAAGGAAAATCTTTGGGTATCATAGAGTTGTATGTTCCACTAGACTCTTCATCTTATGTGCCCAATTTGTCTCATTCTTCCATGATCCTTAATGGGCTGCCACATAATGGGAAAATAGGAGGCATAGTTCCCTCTAGCGTACAGCTGCCGTGGGAGGTAAGAGCTGTAAACTGTTTTGCAGACTTCCTACATATTGTTTGTGAAAATGTGATTATGTGGTACTCATTACATTTTCTAAAAGCTGGCTTCAGCATCCTATCCTCCCAATACATCAGCTGGTAGGAGACTTCTCTGATGAAGTCTTATTTCTATCATGATGGGTTTACTGCTTATGAGGATAAATTTTCTCCAGTCTACCTCTGTTGGCCCTTATGAGTTTGGAAGATATTTTTCAGTGCTTCCTTTCTCTCTCCCCTGTAATTGCAGTATAATTAATGTGGGGCATTTTTTAATTTGCCTGTAGATTCTGGTAAAGACTGCGTACATGACACACTATTATTTCAGTACAGCTAAGATTTGTAGTAATCCCTGGTACAAATAATTTCACATTCTCAGCTGGTAATGAGGATGCACCATTGGATCTGAATGCCTCCAAACCTGTAGCATGTTCCCCTGTGGCATTCATCTACCCCAGGAAATGAGAAACATTATTGTCCTTGTTCTAGAAGAGAGACTTTGTTCTAGAAGAGAGACTTGGATGTGTATTTTTAGATATAGGAAACCTTCAGCAGCATTGTAGGGTTGAGGAATTCCCACTTCTTACTCAGCCGTTTGTACCCACACTGTGCTGGGACCGGGACCAGCCTCTCTCCCCGTACTCCCATTTCACGGACATACTGGGCTGAGCACCCAGTCAGTGAACTGATCCACGTTAAAAATAACCCATTTTTGGCAACTTTTATTTTTGTTGCCCAAAGTAACAACTTGTATCATGAACCTACGCCTAGAGGCTCAGAGGAGCAGAAAGATTTTGGCCACAAGGAGCCAGGACATCTTAGGTTTGGCTGTGAGGTTGACTTAAGTTTCCTCCCACTGATGCTTGTTCCCAGGCTGCAGTCATGGTCCTCACGAGACACAACTCTGTGTGGTCGCTCTGTGAAGAGAGTCACAGAAACTCTCAAGAAAAGGGGCACTGACAGCGATCATTTCAGTGATCTGAGTTGAAAGGCAGCCCCAACATTGTCCCTCTTGTAATGTCACCCTGAGATGAGGCAGGGAATTGCATGTACGTTTTCCCAGTCCTAGTATGCAACACAATCAGCAACCAGTGCCTTACCTCCTCTTCTGGGATAGCACCAGACATTGCCCTGTTTTGCACATAGAAATACCGAGATGCAGAAAGTTCACTAATTGCTGTATCTAATCATGTAAGTCTTTTTTGACTTCAGTAGGCTCAGCCTGGCTTCAGCACAGTCACTCTTAAACTTGTTACACACGACTCCAACATGAAGAGGTGCTTAACCATAGGCATGTGTTTTTCCAAGTGGAGATAGGTTTAAGCATGTAATTTTAAACTACTTTGTGCATTAATGTCATCTTAAGTGGAAACTATTTACATGGCTTAAATACTTGCTTAAAATCTTTGCTATCTTGGGGCTTTTCTGCATAGCAAGTAGGCAAGAATTTGGCATCAAGTAATTTGTTGAAGGTGACACAGGAGATCCATGGTAGGGCCTGGAGCAGAACCCGTTTCTGCTGACTTGCATTTCTCTACTTAGACATGATTTCCCCTTCCTTATGGAGGCGAAAGCAAACTTGGCACCTCTTCACTGCAGAGCGCTTACGCTTCCCCTTCGCTGGCACATGAACAAGTCTAAATAGTGAACACTTGACCTCCTTCCAGAAAGTGTTAATAATAAAACTTTTTTTCTACAGCAACAACAACAATTGGCATAGACTTGTAGGCACTTACGCATCGCTTTGCTCTGACAGCTGGTGAAGTCTTGCTGGGAAGCAGCAAATTCTCCTCTATTTGCTGCTTTCTTTTTTGTCTTTTCCTTTCGGTTCCTGACCTGAACTGATCCTGGACATTAGCACCTGAGCCCCACTTTGCACTGCTACCGCTGTGTGGTGAGGTAGATACAGGTTAAGCAGACAGACTGCTTTGTCCCACATGGCTTAAAACTCTTCCCACAATGAGATAACTGTATTGAAAAAAACTTTTTTTGAAAGCTTGACTGTGCTTATGTACAGGCTTTGCTTGTATAAAATGTCATAAAAATCAAGTCTCATACAGCATTACCGTGCTAAGAGTGGTTTCTCATGTAGATTTGGCATTTCTTGGCTGTTGCTCCTGTGTAAAAACAAAAAACAACATAAAACCTCCATGAACAAGACCAAACCCACAGTGTGTACTTTACTGAGGGAAATACTATAAATTAAAAATATCTCTGCAACTTTAAGGCTGACAGCTGGCAGCCAGTTAACCATTTTTTTGTGGTTCATCAGAAAGAAGGGACCTCAGGTTACAATCATCTGTCTTAATATTCCACATTGTAGTAGGTATTAATATGTAATTGCATTTTGGACACAAAAATAAGAATGTAATTTACAGGGCTGCGTCATTTCCTAATTTCTTGCTTAATGACTGTAGTCTGTGCTACTTTGACAGAAGGTACGCATGCTGCTGAGCGAGCTGCTCTTCTAACTGTGCCCTGATTATACATCAACTCTGCAAAAGCCCAGCTATGAAGAAGGATTCACTGGGGGTTTGAAAAAGGTTGTGTGTTACCTACTACCATCCTGGATTTCTACTGTCCATTTCGGTCTCCTGGCGAGTGTTTTATCAGTTTCATTCTGTGACTAACCGAGAGCAGTGTCTCTTTTGGGGATATTTTCCTCAACAGTTAAGCACTGAGAATGTTCCCTCTGGGTAGTCTCAGCAGTCTGTTTGGGAGCATCACATTGCTTCCTTGCAGGGATATAGGGAAGAAAATAGTTGCACAGCAGGAAATGTGCCACATGTCGTGGTGTTATTTCAAAAGAGGCTTGAGGAAGATTGATCTGGAGCTTCACCCGCAAGGTGAAAGTAATTCCTCTTATAAAGTAAGGACAACTCCACAATAGGATTGCTTATAAAAGAACCTGCATTCCTTCTGTGCGCATGGATGTGCTCATGCTGCTTAATTGTCATTCAAAATTGAACTTGCCCTGCTCGTACCCTTTCACATAAGATGTTTATTAACTTAGTTTATTAAAGAGACAGGGCAGAAACAGAGATATGTGCCCCATCCATTTACAAGAAACCCATCTGCGGGCTGGCATACCTGCTATGGATCTCCCAGGAAGGGATCATGTCTTGAAGGAAGATCAACATGATTAACAGAAGCTTCTAGTCTATGGCAAATATCGCACTTATTTTTTCAGGATATGGCAAAAAGCATTTCGGTGTGGAGCATGGTATGGGACATCTTACGTGCCTAAATGTTACGTTGCTCTTCGCTTTTACATGAATTCTTCTCTATCATTCTGCAAACTATTAGACTGTTTTTAAGATATAGCACTTGACAGTGACTTTGTGGGTTTTTTCCTATGAATAAATAAATAAATAAAAAAAATTATCTTACCGTCAGGAACTTTTACCTTGATTTCAGTCGCCCTGAAAATGCTTGGAAACACCACCACCACCCCCCCCCCCCCCCCCCCATCTGCTGTGCCTAGAATGATTACGTTTAGAAGTGCAGTGATGTTGAAGGCCTCTGTATGTGACAGGGCTGCCTCACAAAAGAGTTCACAGCTCATCTTAAGGACTTTGTCCTCTGTGGAGACATTTCTGGTTGCTCTCGGTGCTTGATAGGGAGAAGTGGCAGGATCCACTGCAGGTTTCAGACAGGCAGACTACTTCATCCAACGAACCAGAACTTCTGTGACCCATGCTGAGTATACACTGGCGTGACGCGGAGCACTCTGTAGATATCTATGCCTCACTGAGGTTTAGCACCTATGAATAACTGGGGCAAATCTTGCAAGAGCCTGTTGCAAACAACTTGAATACGTTACCGAACGTGCATAAACCAAGCAAAGGTAATGTCACATAAATGTGTCATGTGCTGATATTTTCCTGGTTGCCATTTAGTTCATATAATTTACAGCAAAGTTGCATGTTGTGCTAGTAATTAAAAATCATGCATTTTATAAAAATAAGTGAATCTTAAGAGGCTGCGACTTCAGCTCAGTGTATGTAGTTTGACATATGCTGAGAGGCCAAGACGTCAGGCACACACTGAGCTTTACACAGGGTACTGTTTAGCACAGTGCAGTTCAGCAATGTTTCACTATCTGTTAATAAAATCTGAAGGTTACACATTGTTTTTGGTGATGTCAGTGACAATTTACCGCCACAAATTATTGAAAGTGATAATTCAGTGGAGTGATTCATCTACAGTGTGCTCTTCTGTTCAGGGAGGGAAAAGCGTAGCTCTCATGTTGTTTAGCTGCTGGCACAAAATGACTAGCAATTGTCAAGAAAGCATTTATTTTTCTCTCTTGACATTTCCTCCTAGCAACATGTAGTATATACATTTCCTATAAATCATAAGGTTTTTTTTTCTTTCCTCCTCTAATTCTTTGTGAGGCAACAGCAAAATATTAAGTACAGGGAAAAGCACACACAAGCATGTAGCAGGCGTATGACCCTCAAGGCCTGCGGTGAAATTCCTTCTGTGAACCCACAAACAATGTTTTAAAGGCATTCAGATTTAATGCTCATCTGTTCTTACCAGCAGCTCTGAAGGGGATTAAAGAGCCTCCAAGAGTTTTGCAATAGCTCTTGAGAAGCTAAGAGCACACAAAAATCAAGCCTTGAAACTGAAACAAATAATGTTTCTTATATCTGAATGGTTTTAGAATTGGTGTCATTTCACGAGAAAAATAGAAAAGGGAAGGCAAGAATGTTAATAAATTCCACAGTATTTCTTAGCATGAAATTATATCAAAATGAAGTCAGACGTGTATATGTTCATGTATGTATGCAAGCCATGCATTCTTTAAACTTGAGTGTGCAACTGGTGCTTTCAGGAGTTGGATAACCAGAGGATGAGGTTTCACTTTAAGGTCATCATTTAAAATCAATTCCAGATATTGTTATTCTATTCTTTGCTTTCTGAGGTACCAATAATGTATTAGGTGCTTTTAAAATATTCTGAACTACGAGGATGTCACAGACTAAAATCTAAACAGACAACTGAATAGGGTTTAGTGGGAAAGGGGAGGATTGGTACAGCGTTTATATATACAAGCTGGGTCATATTGTTTCACAGCATGGCAGAACAGTCTCTGAAAAAGACTTTGCTGAAAACAGAATAGGTCAGGATACGTTAGAGCTGTATGATGAGCATGCTTTGTGGTTTAGCTACACCAGCCCCTGCAGTGGAAATGACTCAGAGGTGGATTCCATTTTGTCAAGATAAATATTTGAGGTGGGCACGGGACAAGATTTTAATAAAGGTTGTAGCTGGATTCCAAATAATATCCACACATTCTTGCTATCAATGTCACTAAAAATCGGTGCTGTCTTTCAGCAGCTTTTGCATCATGAATACAGCGTATGCTGCTGCAGGCCAAAGAAACCACCTGCGTATACTGGTCCTGGCAGGAGCACTTTCCTGGCCGGTTCTGGAATGACTTTGACTATCTGTAGGGAGAACCTTCAGATACAGCAGTATCAGGAGAACTCTCCAAATCACGTTTACCAGTTTATGGCTTTACATCCTGGGCAGCCTCCAGCTAGCTTGTCTGCTGTAGTAGAGATGATGCTAAGTAAAGAGATTGGCATCATCGTTGCAGAGGCCTTGGGTTGGTTTTTGATTTTGGAAGAGCGCTGCTACTGTCTTTCTCAAGAGCAAATGGACTCAGGTGAGTAGAGGTTACCTGCAAGGGCATGCTGTGTTCTGTCTTATGAGCAATCCAGAATTCAATATTCCTGTCTCCCACAGTCTTGCTACAGTCCAAAAACTGGTTATACTGTAGGCTCTTTGGGCAGCAGCTGGCACTTTACAACAGTATTGGATCTTGTAGCCTGTGACAAGTGTACAAAGAAGCAGTAAGGAAACTGCCACTGGACAGTATGCCTTGAGCATCTTCCAGGCTGTGGCCCTACAAAAGTAGGTCATATACATGAACTATATGTTTCCACTTGCAGTCAGCCTTTCAGGCTCCAGTCTGGCTAGGACTACAGCAGAAAATTATTTTGGACACTACAGAACTTATCCATCAGCAACCTGTATAATGCAGTGCTTTAGGACGTACCGACTGTATCCAGAAAAGTGATAGCCTCAGAGCACAGTGGGTGTGTGCTGTCCCTGTGTGCCCTTGAATGCAGGAGGAAGAAATTCACTTTGCAAAGGCTTGGTCTAAGCTTGCCCCAAGGTCCAATACAACAAGGGTTAAAGACAAAAGCATTTTGGAGGTTGGAAATACTAGATGGAATACTTACCCTCTAGAATTTCAGTTGAAATGTAGCCCTGGGTCCTAGATGAAATAGGATGGCTTAAGTCAGCTCCACTCCTTAGACACGAGAACTATCCGAGTTCTTACATATATAATTTATCCTTTTTTAGACGACTTTCTTTTTCATCTGCAGCTCTGAATATGTTGTTTCTTTTGACATCTTAGGCTAGGGCTAACATTTTACCATTCCAGAATAATCCAGGGGTATTTTTAGGCTTTTGAACAATGGTTTACTACTTTACATATTGTAAAAGGAGCAAAGAACAACAGAAAACTCAACAGTCACACTCTAGACTTATCTCTGGGGGGGGGGGGGGGGCGCAGCCAGCTGGAAGGCTTGGGGCAGGAACTAACCTCTGGTGGACAGGGTGATCACAGCATAAAAGAGGGTCTGAAAACACGTCCTACGTTCATGCTAGAAATTAAAAGAAACAGATACAAGTTGAAAATACTGTAATGATTATGGTGACTCTTATGATGTTTCATTAAAATGTTTTAAAACAATATCTCGATCTAAATGTTCAGGTCTCCTAACACTGTCTTATTTCCTTTTTTCACATATAGATAAGTACTAGTTGCATAACACTTGTTTAACAATTTCTCTCATCTCTCTCTGCACTAGACTCAAATTGAAGCAAATTGCTCTTCAAAATTGAAAGTGTCAAAGGTTGTAAAGTTGCCCTCTGAAGGTTCTAATACTCAGCAAGCCAGTCAGCTCATGTACTGTATTTTGACCTCCTTTTTATGTATTTCTGATGCTGAATACAACAGCAGTTGAACCCTGCTGGAGCTGGTATCTTCTTTGGTTAAAATCTGTGACCAAATACGAGCATTTTCTGCTGCATTACGGACTTCTAATCATCACCATGTTTCTTTTTCCTTCTTTTAATATTCCACTCTGTCAAAATATCAAAACAACATTTATTTAATTAGTGTAATCTATTTATGTCCATTTAAAGTCAAGTCTTGCCTAAGTATAACTTGGTGTGCCTTTATCTGGCTTTTATTTTTTATTTTTCTTTAAGCTATGTGCGTGCTTTTTTCAGCAGAAGCTAGCAGAAGACAGTTGCTTAAGCCACAAAGGGATTTTCTTGCCTGTTTTCACTAACTTTTCTACACTATGCGCTTGTAACTTGTGGAAGTTCCCAAATGGGGTTCTTAACATCATCAGCAGAGGGTGTAAAGGAAGTCGAGTTCCCATCTGCCTGTCCTGGGCACAGTGTCACGCGTTCTCTCTGTGAAAGAGAATTTAATCCTTTCAAGTCGTGGTGCCACCTCAGCAGGTCAGTCTCATTCCTAATGTACTGTTCACTCAGTGCTGACTGTGGTATTTAGAATTGAGCTGAGCGGATAGAGGAGATTTTTCCACCTCTTATTTGGAGAAAAGGTATCTGCTCGTTTTATGAGCTGTTAGTAGATACACTCTCAATTGCACCTTGAACGGGAGTGTAGATATTATACAGTAGCAGTATCCTGCATGTTGATCTGTTAAGCTATACATACAACTCATAGCCTGAAGTCTTTGATGCTAGTGTGTTTGTAGGAGGACTTGCTTAAAATCTAAGCTTTTAAAAAAGTCTTATTTGTCTGCTGTGTTAAGTACGCTTCAGTTGTAGATTTCAGTGGAAATTAAGAGGCTTTGCGTCTTGATAGATGAGAGATCCATCCACAAGCACGGAAAAATCGACAGACTCTGGGCCACCTGAGTTCTTCATAGAAATGGAGTGAAACTTGATTTTCTCCTGGTTTCAGTCCAGATCTGATGTCAACTATTGCAAGTAGTAATGAAGAACAAGGCGGGTTTATGCATTCTATAGAAATTTTTAAAGCTAGAGACAATTCCTGTTCTATGCTCAGGTGGCATAAGGGGCCTTTTCTGAAATTGTTTTGTGGAATTGGAAAGAAACATCATTATGTCAGTACACAAACCAGGAGATCAGGAGACATGAGATAACAGCTGAGTACCTTAATAGCCAGCCTGCAGTATTAATTTCTGCTTTTCTTTTTTCAGTCTTTCAAGCTGTATCTATTCTACTTTCAGTAGATAATTAGAGGTAAGTCGTGTCAGAGATTGTCATGTTGACCCAGTCGTTGAGATACTTTGATCATCTAAGGCTCTAGAATGAAGAGTCCAGCTGATAGTTTTGCCCTTCACATTGTTTCCCAGCACCTGCAGTGAGCCCTGCAGCATTTGGAAGGGCTGACTGGACTTAGCACAAACCTGACGGAGTTCAGGAGCTCCAAGGAGGTTTCTGATTATTTGTTCTTCCACTTGAACAAAAATTTGCTGCATAATCTTAGAAAAGCCTTCCAGTAGAAAAGGCAGCTGGAAAGGAGAGAAGAGTTAGTGGCAAGGGAAAGGATGGTCTTAGGTATAAGTCACTATAGCTTTATTCAGATTTGTGCCAGAATATCTCCACTGATCTCCAGTGGGCCCCTTCCTCACCTAAAGCAGGCAGGCAAACTTGCAAAATTGTATTTGCTTGTTTGAAGTGATGCAAATTAATAGTTAATTAACATAGAGGTATAAGGAGAGAAGATGAAGGGAGGAGATACGTGGAATTGTGATGATGTGTATTTTATGTCTGGAAATGACCCAAGAATATTGGGTCAGAACACGAAGAACTGGGATGGAATCACAGGGCATGAGACTTGCTTTTCTTTAGGGTGACAGTGAGTTCAGACTTCGTCCTGAAAGCCACTGCGGCGTGGTCTGACGGATATGACAATAGTCCAGGGAGTCAAGACTATTACAGTGGAAACCGCATCCTCATTGAAATGATAAAACTCCCATTTATTTCAGCCAGGGACTGGGGTTTACCTCTTTTCCTACCTTTTCTAGTAATCTGCTCTGGCACCTCTATTCCATCGAATGGATTGCTGTGCCGGCTAGCAGCAGTCAAGCTGATAGATCACCAGAGCACCTTGCGGAGCTACTAACTTCTCTCTCCAAAGTAACACAGCGGTGCTAGTGAGGTGCCAGGCAGGGACGCTCTCGCGTGCCTGTGCTGCTTCCACCCTTGGAGACAGACGGTCACCAGCAGCTCAGGGGTCTGTGTGCTGCACCGTGCTCCACCGCAGGCTGCAGAGGTCCCAAGTATTATCTTGCTCAAGTCACTGCATTTCTGTGTTTTCTAGTTTTTGTAACGTGTGAAATGCTTACTGCTATACGTGCATCTTCATAAAATACTTTAAACCTCTGCATGAAAGACTAGAGAGACCTCAGTGTTATGGTTGTTATTACAACTATCAAAACGTATTCTCTAAAAAAAATTTCAAACTCATATGTCAAGGTCTCCAAACATATGGGTCAAATCTCAGTTGCCTGCATTATGGCTAACTTTGTTTGTTTCGCTCTTTCCCTCTTCCCCCCCCCTTCAGTGTTTGAAATAACAATTGCCTCTGCAAAATTCAGGGATAAGGCTGCAGCTGGCATGCATGAAGATTTCCTTTGCTCCCACAGTGGGGTGTATAATTGACAGTAATGGCTGTAAAATCCAGAGCTCAGGGGCTAGGGTTTTTTTCAAGCCATCACTCTGGAAAATAGAGAGTTTGATCGATGGCTGAGCATTTCAGACTGGTATTAATAAACGCAGAATGTTAAAGATCCACTTTAAGAATAAATCATCTAATTCAGTTTATAATCCTAACTGTTGTTTAAAAAGAAATAAGAGTAATAATGAAAACAAATTACCCTTGATTTAAATATTAATCTTATATGGTAATTGTGCCTGAATAAATATTTCAGTTGCAGAGAGTGGATTGTATTGTCAAACGTTGGAAACTGTGCTGCAACTGAATTCAGTGTCCTGTATTTATGTTTCGTAAAGAAGAGCTGAAATGCCTTGAAAGCTTTCTTCTGCTCTGTCTGTTCTGAGTGTGTCACTGTGTATTATGGCATGCCTCCGTGAGCGATGTATGCTAACTGAAGGAAGGAAAGGATGTCAAATTGGCACAGGCTCCTTGCTGGGGTTGGTTCAGCCGGATGAAAATGATATGTATCTTCATAAAGCCAGGAGCATTCACGGCACTGGGGGCTTTGTATTGTCTAGGAATGCGAAGCACAGCTAAAAATTCTCTCTGTTGTAGTTTTAGGGGGAGCTGGTGTAGCTGATACTGTAAGTTAGTGCTACTAACCTAATCTAGTTATAAAATGATGTGCCACTGAACTTTTCTTCTTTAAGTAGACAACTTAGATCTCCGGTCATTTAGAAAACTGCGTCATCAGCTACTGCTTTTATTTCTCATCGTTTCTCTTCCCCTGCTGAATCTTGTGGAACTCCACTGTATTGTTGAAGACCAGAATTGCCACCTAAACAGATTTGAAGGGCTTCAAAACAAACTAATGGAGGACTTAGTATCTTTATTTTAAAGACTGACAAGAAGGCCATTTTTCCCGTGACATATTACACATTCGAATGCAATGGAGTGGAATAATCTAGCTAGAAAAGAAGTCAGTTTTTGAAATCTAACTCTTCTTTTATGGACTACCATGGCCTTTGCAGCTCATGGAGACTAGGAAGGTGTGATATAGAAAAACTGACCATTCTTCAGGGTATTCCGCTCTGATGGAGGTACTGCAAACAAGTCTAATCTATTGATGTAAAAGGATGAGGTTCTACTTTTGTAGCAGCTCAATGGCCAAGATTTGTTCTTCTGAAAATCCTAATTTAGCCCTGAACTCTTCTTTCTGGCCTGTTATGAAGAATTTTCACTGGCAAATCTCAAAGCCCTGAATCGTATTCAGAATGTCAGAAAACTATAGCAAAGAGTGGTGAAGTAGCTTGCACAGGGTCAGTCACCAGAGGAGTGACGGAGCCAGGCGTCTCCTGTGTTCTCAGTTCAGTGCTTTATGTCAGCAGCAATATTGCATGACTCTGTGGCTGCTCCTGTTGTATCCCTGCTTGGGGATGGAAGGAAGGAACCCACTGCCATGGGATGCACTTAATTCAGTCCCATTCTGATAGTGATTTTCACCTGGAACTTCAGCAGTGGTATAGGATAAGTGGAAGTTTCTCTTTCCATCAGCTATGAATTTGGCTGTATTTTATGAGATAGATGAGAAGAGCAAAGGATCAGCATGTTTTCAACGTACAACTTTCTGAAAATAGATGCACACTTTAATTTACACTCGTCAATACTGATGGAAATGTCACTATTTTCATACCTATGGGAGAAATATCTGCTATGGAACCGCTAACTGCTTTAATCCTCTTCATTTCCCTTTCTTACACAAATGGCTTCCAAGTTGTTTTTACTTCATCTTTTCTCCGCACAATTCATCTGCCCACTTCTCACATTTATGTAAAAACTTTGGCGTCAATCCTTGACTGTTTCATATTTGAGACTGTTTTGTTCCTTAGCATTGGTAAAGCGTGCACCAGAGATTTAGATATGAATTTGTTGCTCCTTGTTTTACATCTCCACAAAGTTTGCAGAACACGATGATGCTTTTGTGAACAAAGAGTAAGAGTTCTAAATTATTAAATATGGAAATAAGAGATAGAGACATATTTGGTAGCTCTTTTTCTTTTGGAATTGTCAAAGAAAAACATGATTCGTTCATGTTACTGCATGGTTTTACTATGAAAAAGACTTGATTCCTTTCCCTTCCTTAAGTTTCAGAGTTACTGCTATTCATTGTGTGTCCTAGGATGCTGTGATATAGAAAATAATCATATTGTCTTTTAAATTTACGTTAGCTGTGCTAATGATAGTAAGCAACCCATCATATACCAAGTGTACTCTACGCTGAGAAGCTTAGTAGTGAGAGGAAGACTTATTTGTTCATGATAACTTTATGAGCTTTGGTTTACTGCTTTCCTTCTATAGTCAGGATGTCTGGGAGCAAAAGCGTAGGTCATGCTCTTAATTATGTGGGAGACCTGTTTCAAGGGTTCTGTATTCCTACAGGGGTCATTTTCATGCAGTATTGAACAAGGGTCAGGAGTAATTCTCTCCACATATAATTTGGTGAATTTACTGAGTTGAACCGGTGATTTTGCTGATAAATGAGAGCCTAGCTCAGCAGAGTATTTAAATTCATTCCTATTTAGCAGAGTACTTACACATATGCTTAACTTACAAAATGAGATTGAGTCCCAGAAGACTGAAAGAGCTTGCTTCAGTGGTTTGCTGAGCAGGGGTCAACTTCTGAACTGGAACTTTAAAGAAAATCAAGGAGCCATAAAAGTTAAGGCATATTTCAGTGAGCAGCCAAAAGATAAAAGCCTGGTTTCTACGTATTTGCTTCTTAGGACTAAGTGCGTACATGGATTCTTAGGGAGTGTACTGCATCCTTTCTGTCAGAGGGGTTAATCACTTGGTCTCTTCTCTTCTGCTGTCTGCCTGCTTCCAGAAAGCTTAATAATTCTTAACCTCTATCCTTCTGCCTAGTTTTGTTCAAATTAGTCTAATGTTACTGGAGGGAATGACAGACACACAGATACACTGATTGCATAATCCTTTCTTTATTAAGGACCTAGGCAAAAAATGAAAAAGGCTTGTTACAGCCATATCTGCCACTGCAAAAAAAAATTCTTTCTAAGCATTTTATCCTATCTAATTTTAAACCTTTCCAGTTATTGTGTCTGCCATTTCCTTTTGAGACCCTTCCACTGTCCTTTTGCTTTGAATTTGGTCCATATTTCCTGTTGTTTCTAATTATACTCTCCTGCCTACCTGCTCTAGCAATTTTTTCTCCTTGACGCTTAAATCCTTGAAATATTTGTGGAAAGTTAGCACTTTCTGTTTCTCCTGCCTTTTAAACCTCACCTACTGATTTTTTTCAGAAAATCACCAACCTACCTTCTGCTCTTCTTGACGTTACTTCAAGTATTGCACATTTAGGCCCTCTGAAAATCTGGCAGATTATTTCTTCTACTGTTTTTAGAAAAACTTGTCCATTTCCTTCAATTTTTGTGGCTCTTATTTGTACCTTATCCTGCTGTGCAGTGAAAGCATAACTAAAGTCAAGCAGCTTGAGCAAAGCAAAGGGAAAACCATGCCTAAAAATCTGTTTATATTCATAGACTGAGGTGATAATTTTGGCAGTGCTGTTTTAATTCTTCATGTCATTTGGTTGCTTTTATTACTCACAACAGCCTCCTGTTGGATTTCTCCGCACATATTCCAAGAATCATGCTAGTTAGGAGGTTTGGAGTATGTGGCCTATTCGAATTTTCCATCTTGCTTGGAGGAGATATTTTAAGGCTACATTTCTTGGTGATTGTGTGTTCCAGTTAGTACACCCTTAAGGGCTTTCCATTGCAGTGAAAGAAGAGTAGTGTGTATATTTGCTATGGTTTCTTGTTAGCCTTGCAAAGAAAGAGAGTTTACATTTAATTAAGATATTAAAGACTCAGAATTGGACTATGAAACTATAGTGCAGTAGCAGTAAAAAACAAAGAAGAGTCAATAATTCAAGCAATCTAATATTTAGGTGTCTGCCATGAAATGAAATCCTACTTGTGTTTTGATACACAGCTTTTCTGATCTCATTGTTGTCTTCTTGTGAAGCTCTGCTATTCGTGAAGGGAAATCTGATTCACAAATTTCAATAAGTGTGGCAAATTTTGCAACGCCTCTGAGTAGAAATTGATCTTCACGTACTGCTTTTCCCCGTTATGTGAATGATTTATGAACCTGTTGAAACTATTAATGATTACTAGCATTACTTAATTCATAATTATAATAATTAGGGTCTCTCTTCCCTTGCCTCCAGTTCAATAAAATCGGTACGTCTTTTTAAAGGGCTAGATGTACATCTTTCCACTGTCAATTATAAAGATTTCTAAGTACGGTCCTGAGATTCTTACAAGTAGAAGCAGTGCAATTTGTGCTGCTGCTGTTCAGCCTCCGGAGTTGGTGGTGGTTGTCCACAGAATCTTCTTTTAAGATCCAAGATTAGTATCTTCTAACATATCAATAAAAGTGGCTTTAAAGCCCAAATTACATTAGATGGAAGTTTGCCAAATAGCAAGGAAGCTTATGTGATGTGATATGTCCATCGCATAAGCTGATGGCGTGAGATCCCCACTCTCGTTAGGCGATATTTCTTATTCGCACTGGCACATTTGCTTAGTATTTCATGAAGCATTTCCCTAATTTGTGCCGTGTCTGTTTTTCTCTCTCCTCCAGTTTTCTAGTTATTAGTTTGATTGTATTATTATTTTTACTGAAAGAGTACTTTACTTTTGGAAATGGCAAACAGCTGTAGTCGCATTTTGACAGACTGTATTGAGATAAGGTAGTGAGAACCTACCATCTCCGAGCCTGCCTACTTAGGTCAGTGAACATTTAAAGTCCACTGAAGTTTATCTGCAGAAATGTAATTCTTTTGTTTACAGCTATATTGGGGTAACGGAAGGAGTTGTTTGGCTGGAGGTGATTTGAGGGCACAGAAACATGGAAGGAATAATTTTGAATGAGGGAGCTATTATCAGCCATTACATGTTTCCAGAAGGTCTGCAGAGTTATTTAATGTCTTGCTATGAGCGCTTGTTGTAGGAAGTGGAGCTGCATTTGGCCATACTATCCATTTCAATGTCTGGAGTGTGCTGTGGTCCAGCTGCCCTGAGTAATGGCTCATAGAAGGCTTCAGTTCCAGCCAGGGTGGCTCCTCTGACTGCTTCAACCATTAGAATAATCAGGTTCTGGAAGAGCCTTTCAGGGAAATAGGGATTTAAAATCCCTAAGTGCTTTTAAAATGGAGCTTGATAAGTTTAGGAATAGACTGTATGATGTGGTGGTTGCAGTAGAGTTGAACTGTCCGTATGGACTGAGGTCTCTTCCTGTCCAGACCAGCACATAAATGCAGCTCTGCCTTCCTTCCCATGCTGAAATTTTTTCATCTAGAATGAATGATCATAGCTTTCATATGGACAGTTGGTCTTTGTGTTTGCTTTAGCAGCTCCTGGACCATTTGCATAAATAAGATTAAGATTGCTTGATAAGCGGTTGCTGATGGTCAGATAGAAAAGGTAGACCTCACTAAAGGATGGTGACTGAGTGTACCTGCATAAATTAGTGCAAATTGTTGCTGTTATCTACCCTATTATCTAGCCTGGGATAGTTTGCTGGTCTCAGTACACCTTCTGTTGGATAATTGTCTGCAGCATAATAGCCACAATCATAACTTGCCCTTACTATTTTCTTTATTGTAATTCCTCAGAGAGTATCCAAGGATTGCCAGGACATACATCTCCCCTTACATCTCACCAATCCTTCTGAGCTCAGGTGCACCTCAGCCTCAGGCTCGGTGGTGAAAAGTCAGGTGTGTCAACACTGGATGCAATGAGACCCAAAATGATGACACCGCTTGACTTAGTGGAACAGTTCATGCTAATGAGAACATGAGTTCTGTGAGCTTTTGAACTCACACAATTTTTAATGTCACAAGTACATCAAAAACTATGATTTGATTTGACAGGGCCTAGGACTCAACTGCAGACCTGTATCATCATCCTGTCTGTATGATTTCATCATGGCTATCAGGTTATCCCAAGGTGTACAGAGGGGAAACATCTGCTCAAATACTAGAACTGTGCCATAGCTGGAGGAGGGAAGGGGTACTGTATCTTCATCGTTACAGCCAAAGTATTTTAATGAGTGTACCTCTTAGCCTACCAGGTCAAGGTTGAAATATGTTGATAAAGCAAAACAAATGTAAACTGCCGTGAATGCCCAGAGATATCTGTTCCATATTGCCAACTTTAACATGTATAATATACAAAACAGAGATCGATATTTGCATATGCATACACATTGGTAGAGAACAACATGGCTTTCTGTATGTCCATATAATTCCCAAAATAGTTATATATATTACTAAAATTTTAATATTTATATTATCAATCAGGTCTTTAGGCCCTTTCCTGTAGTGTATGCTTTTTTTCCTTAGGGTCTCGTTTCCCCTTATAGTACAGCAGATACTAATGACATTGATGAAATAGATGCTGCGTTTTAAGGAGCCTGGTTGTGCTGAAGCTCACACGTGCTGCGCAGCTAGCAAATGGGATTGTGAAGGTGAATGTGAATTGTGGAAAGCAGAGGTGGCAGTTTTCCATTTAGTGCTGGTGATCAGATACTGTTTTGCTGTAGGACAGACAGTCTTGGAAATAGCCTGGCAGAACATGGTGTTATTTAATTGTCAGGTTTTAGTAAATGCAGTCTCTTGATATCACCTTTCTTAGTGTGCCTCCAGATCCATTATTTTCACCATAAGAATTTGTTTGTGAAAGGAGCTTTCTTGTCGTTACATATTAACACTGTCTTTCAATTAAACTTGGACGGAATAGTTTGTAAAATCACTTGTGGTGGAAGAGAACAGAAGCCTAACAGACATCAAGATGACTTCTAGTTACTTGGTCATGGCCAAGTTTCAAATCTTTAAGAGCTGATGGGAGAGAAGACTTGGTTCTTATGCCTGCCTGTGGCCCTTACACATGGGTGTTAGTGTATGAAGTGCAGGTCTAAGCGCTCAGGCTATCCCAGCATTTCCATAAGATCACAAAAAGGATTCTAAATAATATGCCTCTTTGGAAAACCATGTGAGAAAACTTAAACCATTCAAACTTAATCCAACACTGAAATTGGCCCTGCTTTGAGAAAGGTGTTAGGCCAGATGGCTTACAGAAGTCCCTTCCAACCAAGATTGCCCTATAATTCTGTAGTTTAAAAATGTATTTCAGCCTACAGCTCTTTCAAAAAGCTGGGGGGTGGGGTAGGGGGAGGGTAAGCAATGTATATATTCACTCTTCAGTTTATTTTTCATGTTATTGCTTAAAAATAAGAAAGAAAAGAGATTCTGGAGGCTTCTTTCATTTTAATATTAAGGAAGCTGGAAAGCATTTCTTTTTTAATTCTAGACTTGGCAGATACTGAACATTTGGGTAAAGAAAACATAATTTTTTCTTTAGTTGAAAAGAACTTCGCACTTTTGGAAGATGTACGAGTTCAGCAGAAATACTTGCTGAATTGTTCACAGCAGAGGAAGTTCATATAGTTGAGATACTAATCTCATATATTGGATATGCCTTGGCAGATCTCTCCAAAGAAGCCACTAATTTTGAAATATATTGAGGCCTTGAGTCTTGTGAAATGTAATGCTGCTTTTATATATAATTGCATTTGTTGAACCAGGGTGGACACTAATAAGCAAGGCATAAAAAAGGTATGTTATAGATCTCACTTTGGGGACATGAATGGAGCTACGTGCTACAATACTGGATCTTCTGCTCTGGATTTAAGACTACAATTAAATTTTAAAAAAGTGGGTAGGGGAGATAATTTTAAAATCATTTTGGATTCCAAAGTTAAATGACCAAGGTGGGCATCAAGGAGAGTGGCTGATGTCTGAAGCATGGATCATAAAGCAGCAAAATGCTGCATCTTTGATGTGAACGCGAAAATAGTAACTTAGCCTGGTAAAGTATCATTTCTCGGGAAGACTCACTCTAGGAGTACCTTTTAGACCAGTTTCTCAACATGTTCAGGCTGGCGATTCCTTGCTTGAACCTTTTAAATGTATTACATTTGCTAGAAAAATAAAAATAAGCACTGTATCAATGGCAGCCATGATAAGTTTATATAAGAGATTTATTAGGTGTGTATTTCAGAAGATGAGCAAGAGCATGCAATCGTGAAAGGAAAAAACAGGTGGAGTTAGGGGAGTAAAATTTTTACTCTTCAGCACCTCATAGCCCCTTTGATTGCTTCTACCCAGGACTATGATCACGGCCTGGAAAATGTTGTTGTAGACCCTGTGATAGGCACTCTGCAGAAGACAGAATTAAGACTGTTTATACATATTCTGCGTGTTCCCTTTTGCACGGGGGTGGATCTCGCAGGATCAGGGTCAATGACTGGGTTATCTCTTTGTTCAACTCAATTTTGCCTAACAGTAATTGGGCTAGCTGGGCAACAGAGTGTTGAGCTAGGTCTCAGGCACAGCATATGCCTCCTGCATGGGCACATGCATCCATATGAGCCAAGGACTTCCCTCGGGCTTGTGTGTGGTCATCATGGGAACAAAGCCCTGTTGCCTTTGTTAAACAAAATTCTTGAACTCAAGGGAAGCTTTCTTGTATAGCACATATGCAGATAACTTGGTCGATATGGTTGCCTTTCAGGGATAAATAATTACTAAAAAAGACTTAACCTGAATTCAACAAGTCTAATCCCACATATATTTATGCACAAGTATAAATTTGCTGTTCATGTATATAAGGGTTTTTAGGTGGATGAATATTCATAGGATGAGGAAGGAATTTTGCTGCAGGGTAGTGTACTGAGCACAGTGCTTGATGTCATGATTTAGTAACCTGGGATTACTCAATAGCAAATATTTGCAGCTCTGGCCCTGTAATTTTTTAGTATGAAAATACTGGGTCTCATTCCCTGCCGATCAGCGTTATGTTTGTGCGACTCCTCCCGTTCCGCAAAAGGTTTCTTTCATTTTCAGGAGACAGTGATAGTGACGGTGTTAACAGTCTGGGAAATTGTAATGTGAATGAAATATCTAAGGCTTTTTTTAGGAACGCTCAAGACTGGTATCGATCTAAAGGCTTAGGTCTGGGGTCATGATGTAAGAGTCAAATTCCTATAGCACTGCCAGTCCTGGGCAAACCAAGGATATGGAGTCAACACATCACTTCCACGTGTACTGAAGTGTTATTTAATTGAGGCCTTTATACTTGGTTTTCCTATCTGTAAAATGACTATTATGTTATCTTTCTCCGATTTTTTGCTTTTGCCAGTTAAGACAACCATCATCACTTTCTGCAGTTGTCTCATACAGTGTAGTCTGAGCCTGTAGAAATTTTACCAATTAATAACGATCATCTGTGGCTGTACGCTTGGTTTCCTCTTTTGTAGTTTTATCACACTTATATGTGAGTTATGTTATATTTATTGTTATTTTTATGCTGAGGACAATAAAAAACAGCAGGTAGAGAAGCCCAGATTGACAATGTATCTGCAGCGTTTTATTAGACTTCGTACTGTCAGTAAAACTGTTTTCTTAGTCCTGCAATTCAATCCCACCTGCATACTAACTGCGGGTTTTCTGCTGTTGCTTCATGATTGGGCTACTTCAAAAGTACTTGATGTTTACTGACTACTGTGTTGAATAATTTATTGAATGATTATTAGACTGGATGTAATAAAGTCAATGTTGATTTACCATTCCCTAGTGTAATGTGGTAAATGATCACTGGATTTACTGTGTCAAGAGATGCTCAGAATGATGCTTCTGAACTGAAATGCTGGCTTGGTGGGAAATAATGCTTTAAATTTATATTATATTAAAAGGTTTGCTAATTTTTATCCACTTTTGAACGGTTTGAGTTATTTGGGAAAAGTGCTATCAACAGCTGGAAAATTGTAGAGTGAATAATTTACCTGAAAATAGCAAAAAAAGTCAGATAAATAATTTGGCAAATATTTCTCAACCGGCACTGCTGATGTCATGCTCCAGAGAGATGGATCAATTTTTTTTAATAACTTTATTACATGATTAGCAGACTCTTTTTTTTTGTGATTTTTCTTGCTAGTTGGTTCACTTCATACACTGATTCCTGAAGAAAAATGACTTTTCAGCCTACCCATCGCTGAATTTTTAATAGTAAGATGACAATGAATAAAATTAAATTTTAATGTACTGCTGTATATATCACCTTGTCTTGATATATCAATGGTGAATAATGATCTTTGCTGTAACGCAGTAGGGTAGATTCTACAGATATTGGTTTTTTAGAATACCCTCTCTGACCTTGGGAAGGTCAGAGCCCCACGCTGCATGCCTCGCTTTCCTGTCTAAAATATTTCTTCCTTTTTGGTATTTGTTTAGACTGGGACCAGGGGCTGATGCGTATGGTATCTAGCTTTGCACTGCAGGGAATCCTTGCATGAGGGAAGGGGTTGAGTCCCCATCCCTGGAGGTATTTAAAAGACGAGTAGATGAGGCACTTAGGGACATGGCTTAGTGGGTGGTGGTGTTGGGTCGATGGTTGGACTCGATGATCTTAGAGGTCTTTTCCAACCTCAATGATTCTATGATTCTATGATTCTATATACCAGTTTGCTGGCAACATACGGTGCAGGTATTGCACCGTATTGTTTAGTTTTGTTTTAATAGAATTCTAACTTTTTGGGTAAACTCAGACTTTTTATTTTCACCTGCAAAGGAGGGGTGGAAATCCTGCTAGCCCTAGCCTTGCCAGCTGGATTCATACCTACTGAGTGGATTTGGGAGATGAAGCATTGGCTATGGTGAGCTCACATTCTGGAGCTGAGCCAGCTCCTCAGCTGGAGAAAGGCAATATCATGCTGTTAACTTGTTATGTTTAATGTCAAATCTTGTAATATTTGATTTTTACCTTAAATCCTAGTTGCAGGAATAAAATGGTTCACTGAAATTCTGCAATTTTTATCCTGTATAAAAGCTTTTCCAAAAAAGCTGGAAAATATTCATTGATTGCGCTCTGGCTCAGAAACCAGAAGGAAAAGACAATCAGATTCATTAAAATAAAGAATGTCTCTTTGCCTGTAAGATTATTTTGAGGGGTTTTTAGCTTACGGTTTTTGTACCTGTGAGACTGATAAAAGAACCCCAACCCGGAGACATAAAGCTTCCAAAGATTGCACATCGGTAGTGGAATGCTTTTCTCAGCTTTGTCTTCCCATATTGTATCGAAGAGTTCAAATCTTGCCTGAAGCAGACGTGTTTCTGTGCATTGTTTTAGGGTAGACCTGCAGAGGAAACCTAAAGGTAGCATGTTTTGATTGCTGAAGTTAAAAATAAAATACACAAAAAACACATAAAAAAGAGATTAAATGTGGATGTGACGTTTACACCCATCATCATCTCTTGCAGAGGGATTTTTAAATTACCCCTGGCTGAACTGGAAGAAGTTACCAGCGTTTCCAAAGCAATGGCTTATTGTGTGGTGAGGAGCACCAAAGAAAAGCCCAAATAAATTAGCCTACCATAACACATAGTGTTCCTTTCTCATTCTGTGCATTTTATTCCTCAGATGTCAGTGTTACAGTCTCCTTGTCAGTGATCCCGCATTTTTTACTTACACATCCCATACACATAATTTCTAGGATGCTATCAAACACGCCAAGCAGCAGTACTTTATTGCATTGCAAGTACCTGTTTATGCAGAAGAGATGTGATCTCTCTCTGGCAAATACGGAGAGGAATGCAAATGTGTCCCCCTGCCACAACAGTTTGACTTTCATGTAAAGGCTTCTTAAAACAGACAAACTAACCCCCACAAATAAAATTATGATCTTTCCTGAAACCAGAGTTGTGGGTATTTGTTAAGAATTCAGCAAAGACTGGACAGGCAATCTTTTCTTGGTGAAGATAAACTAAAAGACTATCAGGATTCTTTCTTGACTACTTTAAATATAGGTGGAAAGACTGACTCAACTGAGAAGGAGGTTTGAAACTGTGTTTTCTTTTTCTGGCTATTGTCTACAGTAGCTCTGTTTCCCATTCATCTGGATTTTTTAGGAGTTTCTCACAAAGCACCTACACGCTCCTAAGCCTCAGTGTTTATTTTTCTATCATTCTCCTTTTATCTACATTTCACGGAAGTTAATTTTCTACCTTTCTGTCTCTCTCATCCTTCTGTAACAGGTCATTTTTCTTTTTCGCTCCCATTTTTTTTCTTAATTTCTTCTAGTTTCCTCTTTTTTTTCCCCCACCCAAAATCTATTTAGGTGGAAGACACCTAAATACTCAGTTGCATGCTCTCAGTAGCGTTGCAAAAGGGATAAAGTCCACAGACTTCTGGCACTGCTAGGGATACGCTGCTATGGAGGAGCATAAGTGAATGGCTTGTGCACTATAGTGGAGCTCTAGGGTTGGAGAGAGATTATTAAGCAGAAGGGAAGGAGGTACAAAAAAGCAAATATACCGAAGGAAAGGCTGATTCTCTAGTGGTCCTTTGAAGTCACTTTGACCTTCTCATGTTTGGTTAAGAAACAAGCACCCTTTAGTGATAATATTAGGAGTAATGGCTTGCAATTCTAAAAGGGATGGGCAAAAAAGGTTTGTAAAACAGCTCTTAGTGAAATTGTTTAAATTCTGAAGAAAATGCCATAGAAAAAGCTTTTCAAAAAAACTGTATCAGAAATGAATTGTTTCGGAAAACTGTGGGGTTCTGTTGCTAAATGGCAATGTTTTGTTTTCATTGCTCTTTGTTATGCCTTTATTCTACATCTCACGTTGGTTTATATTATTTCCTACCGCACAAGGAAGAAGTTACATTTATCACATAACTGCTGGCTCTGTGCAGTGGCAGGACAGATGACAGCAAGCCTTAAAACCTTTTTGCAGCCTGACTGATAGAGCTGGAAATAGCTAGCATAGTGTTTTTATCTGGTATGACAACATAGCATATTCTCTTACTTTTACCCAAAGATTTGTACTTATTTTTAAATCACTTTACTTCTGAAATAGTGTTTATACACCACTTTGTGTGTATAAATAGTCTTATACACTTTGCCCGTGTATAAATCATCTTATCCCTCTTTTTATGGGAAAGTAATTTTCAGTTTAATTTTCTCTCCTGTAAAATGAGGATAACGTTTTTCACAAACTCCCTCAGGTCTCATGGGGTCAGCTGCGCGGCTGTCTCCCCTCTCTCATGCTAGAAAGTTTTTCCAGCTACCCCTGGAAACATTTCTCCCTTTTCTGAGCACTGCTGTTCCACCTCTCCGCCTGGCCTGTGCAGCGTTTCAGGCCACAGACTCTTTTGATACCCTGCAAGAGATGTGCTGGAGACCTAGGTACGTGTGTGGAGGTAGAAAAGAATAAAGATTACCTTCTGTCTCTCTTCTCCCCAAGGCTCTTTCATTAACATTCCCATGATACATCTTATTTAGCATATTCATGGCTTTAGGCTTCTTGTGTCCATTATAGCCTTCTAAAGACAGTGATAAAACTTTATATGTTGTATTATAAGAAACGTTACATGCCCGGTTGTTTTAGTAGGTTCAGAACAAATCTTGTTTTGTGATCATTATATGAAGATCAAAGCCGATACCACAGCTAGTGAAATCAGGAATGGGATACTTGAATTGACTAATGCTGCCAACATCCAGTGGCTATTCTTGGATTTACAGGGTCTCTTCTTGAAAATTGTGTCTTGCAGGACGTACCATCCCTAGAGACCCAGAAGAGTGGCTGGTTCTTTCTCTAAAGAAACTTGACACGATGGCGCAGGTGTTAGCAATTGGCCAAGGCCCTTGACACCAGCCTCTCGGATTTAAAAGGACTCTCAGGCCGAAAGGGCAGAAGAGAGGTCTTGGAAAAAAAAAAAATAATAAAAAAAAAAAATCTGCCTCGGTCAGGCATGTGTCAGAAGCAGCAGGTGCAGAATGGCTCTGCGGAGGTAGGAAATACTCCCCTAGAGACAGGACAGAGTTCCCCATTGTTCTTAATTTGTCAGAGCTGCTTGGTCTTTTGTTAGACAGGAAATAAAAGGCAGATTAAGAAATACAGCATGAACATGTCTGTGCTGTCCTGGCTGACAGGAGGAAGGATCAGACTACTCCATTCCAATGAAGTTTTCTTTTTTTTTTTGTCTTCCTTGTCTTCAGATTGGGCTGAGACCCTTTAAAAATGTGTCTACGTGGCACACAGCTCAGCAGGGCTCTGTTCACAAGGAGGGTTTATTGGCACCACAGTGAACTCCGTTACAGTTTAACTCTCAACTATAAACAGCAAAACCCCATGTAAAGGATTTGACTTTAAATTAGCACCAAGAACTGTTTCGCTTTGACCACTCTTCAGCTCAGCTTGGGTTGCTGTGGTGAACCTTTGGGTTTGTCCATCCTAAACGTTCCAATCATGTAGCCTCCCATATCGTAACTAACACTGTTTCGGTACTCTTGATAGCAAAAATGGTTTTAGCGTTAGCAAAGACAAGCTGCCAACAGGCTATTGCATTGCAGTGACCATAAAGCGTATGCGAACCTTGAGGAGGATTAGGCAGTGCATCACTTCAAGTAGAAATGGCTGACTACCCAACAGAAATATTCCTATTGTACCAAGCAGCCTTGACTTTAAAAGAAAAGCCACAAATATTTTTGTGTGACTGAACTCCGGTAATGAATACTATTTGTCCAAATTTCTCCATTTACATTTTTTAACTGTATTTTCTGAAGGGTAACTTTTTCCCTTACTTCTCTATTGAAAGATTTCAGTTGCTAAATACTGCTTAGAAAGGCTGTAAACTGGGGACACAGATCCGTGGGACTTGCACATGGAAGGATCATCATAGTAAGTGATGAGAGTAAAGTAATTAAACAAAAGTTCCTGACCTGGTGCTGACAGCCTGGGTCTGATCATAGGTCATGCAATACTTTCACATTTTTTTTTTAATACATCTTTAGTAGCAGTAATGAGATTCTTATTGATTTTTTCGGTGCTTTGTAATCTTGTCATTTGGAGGTGTTTAGTATTTCTAAGAGGAACTAGTTCAAATAATTTCTGTCAAAATTGCATTTGGTAGCAAAGTGGGTTTTTGTGTTTTTTGTGTTGTGGTTTTTTTTTTTTTTTACAAGAAATGCTTCATTAGAATACCTGCTTTAAAGGAGAAATTAAAAGAAAATATTTCCATTATTTTGGGGCTACTGTAGATGTGCCATATGGGAGCTGTAGTTGAAGAATATAAGGACCATGCTCCACTTCTCGCTCCCCATCTTTTCCTCCTTCCTTTGTTTTCCTGTATCCTAACCACTTTTCTCCTTTTCTCCTAATCCCCAACATATCTGGAAAAGATTAAGCTGATTGCCTTTTTTGACAATAATTTGTTTTTTCCATGGTGTTCTGCCCTGCAGTCCCCTCCTGTGCAGCAGTCCCTCACTGCTGTTACAGGACGCGTCTCTGCTGACAGCACCAATTCTGCAAAGCTGGTGACTGGTAGTAGCAGACACCAATGCAATAATAAATAAAGGCACCCTGAATAGAATCGCAAAACCAAGGTTCATTATATGAAGATTCAATTAGTTCTTTACACACAGAAACTGTGGTAGAACATACTGTACAAAACCGGATCACTGCCAGGTATTTGTAGGCAATGCGTTGCCCATTCCTGCTCACACAATTAAGGTAACTGAGTTTCAATAGCCACAGCTGCATAAAGCAGCTTTCTGATCCTACCTAGATCAGCATGAAATGAGAGTGCATTCAGTGCTAGTTTAGAAATTGTGCTCTTTTTTTTTTTTTTTTTTCCTGACATGAAGAAATGAGAAATTGAACACAATGTGTTCCATTTTGGAAACACAGAGGCTCCTTTTAAATTCCATCCAGGATAGCAAGAACTCAGTGCATCCATTAAAATCGAAACCTTGGAGATGATCAGATTAAACTCTTCAAGCAGTAGCTTTGGATAAAGCACTGGATTTAGCCAGCATGATAAAAATCTCTGAGTATTTTGGGAAGAATCCCAAACTGGGGCTGTTGTCATAACTGGTCTTCATAAAAAATATGCCTAGTTTTAGCTCTTTTTCCACATCAGCTGGGAAAACCTGCTGGGTTTTGGGCACATTCTGCAATTCTCTAATCAGTTGCTGAAATGTTTCCTCTGTCTTCTAGTTGCACTCTCCAACATAAGTGGCTTGTGACACTTCAGTGCTGTGCCATTCTTTCTCTCCTTGACTATTATCCCACTGAAAGAAATTCTGCTCTTTCCTTTCCCCTCCACACAAACTCTGAAGATCTGTTCAGCCTTCAGTGCTTCAGAAGTAGAAGCACTGTCATTCTCAATATCCCCTGGATTTCTGCACTGCTAAGGAATTCTGCATTCCTCAACAACTTTACAGTAAATTGAGTATTTTCTTGTCTCTATAAATGCCACTGGACTATGGAGCTCACCTTGCCAAGATACTCAATAGAAACTTCACTGCCTTGCTTTCTATACAGTAGCTGATTTTATAACAAGCTTTGCAGGAATTGCACCAGTGAGCCCCTTTCCGATTTTCCCTCTTTACGTTTCTGCTTTATGGTATTCACTTACATGAACCATGTAACCTTGGGAAGGACAGCATGTAAAGACAAAGTAGCATTGATAAGGTATCAGTAACCCCAGTGTTGCCAGAGTATCCTGGAGAATCACATCTGGTAACTCTTTGTTCTTTTCTAGTGTTTTTTACTCAAGGATCCTAGCAGGATTGGCCCATATTAAATAATCCAGTTTTATAACTCTCCTCTCCCACAACAAGCTGAATTATCTATAATTCCTAGTTTAGCAAAGGACAAAAGGAGCTTCAGACAGACATTCACAGCAAGGTAGCAGTATAGCCAAAAATTAATTCCAAGTTTTCCAATCCTCTGCTCCCTGCTGCCCTGGTTCACGAACCCCCTCCTGAGCTTTGACCTCTCTTCCATGCCTCCCTTTTTAAAAAGCAGAAAAAAGTACTTTTAATGCAGTGGTTTCCCATTTCAAGGAGTGATTCCCTTTAGATTTGTTTATGTGTTGCTTTAACAGGGAGGAAATAAAATGTGCTTATTAAAGGGAGAGCCTCAAAGTCAGGATTTTTAGGCTGTAGCTTTAGCCTTAGCTTTACCTTGATTTGTTTCTCCACCTGTAAAATGGAGCGGTGCTTAGTGATCCATGTCACAGAGTGTTACTAAGCCACTTGAATGTATGGGAAATACCCTGAAATCTTAAGACAAGTGCAAAATGATTAATTCGTTATTAAATCCATCATCCCACCAAATCCTCTTTTTGGAAGAGCCTTAATCCAATGTTTTATTAATATCAAAGCAATTATATTGCTGGCTTATCAGTCATGTGAATGGAACCTTTCTTTTTCTTTCTTTCTTGCAGCGCGGATGGTCCTTCCTCTGAAATCATGCAGATTGATTTTGAAATTGAAGACCTAACTGACCTACCTGGGACCCAGTTCATCACATGGCAGGTAGAATATCCTGGAGATTCAACATCTGATCTAGGAATCTCCAAGATCTACGTAAGCCAGAAGGACCTGGTAGGAGTTCTCCCTTTGGCAATGGTAAGAAATTGTCTGGCATTCTGCAAGATTTTAATGCTGCTTTACAACTCTAGTGTCTGACAGATGCAAGTGATCTGCTGAAAGGGGTGGGGGGACAGAAAGTTTTAGCACCTTGGGAAACAGATACTAACTTCTGAAGTTTGCTTCATTCAGCGGTGTAAACCGCATGAGGGGAAACGATAGCTTCCCATGGAAGGCCCAGTCATGCTCTCTTTGAGCAACACACTGACTTCTTGGAGGCAGAAGCTGCGTTCGTGGCATTTCCAGTATTCAGGACTCTCTCTCGTTGTTGGGTGAAGTGGTATGCTTGGACACTCAGTTCAACGTGGTATATGTCTTACTTGAATCACAAGTATTCTTACATTTGGTCTAGTGTTTAAGGACTTCCTGAACCACAATTTTTTCAGCTTTTGAATTCTGACTCCATATTCATTTAAGAGTGAGAAGAGAAATAAAAGTCATGGTGTGACTTCTGAGTAATTTTTAATTACCTGGGGAACAGAAAATACAGTACATAGCCAGCTGTCCGTTCTACATAAATGCATTCAAATGGGTTGCCTCACCGTCACAGTGCAAACTATAGGGCTTGAAAAATACCTGATTCTTTAGCCTTGGTCTTACCTAAAAAAAGTTTTAGATGCCCAAATTCCAAGTGCAAACAGAAATTTTGTGTGTTTCCTCTTCTCTCCCCTTCACATTTCTTCATTGTTAGGGCTGAAGTGTACTTGTCTAAGGTCTGGCTGTGCCCCGTTTTTGTTCTTAGACAATCTATTAGAAAATATTGACACATTATTATTTAGCACTAAGAGAAAAACAAAAATCAATCTCGGAGCATTTAAAAAAAAAAAATAACCTGGATGTTTGCCTAGCGACAGCCAGTTAATTATGCCATTATTGAGGGCTGGAGGTGTTCTCTGCACTTCCAGACTCACAGAACTGATAATGGCTATTATTGTTATTTACCAACTTTAGAACTACTCAGATGTTGTGATTCTTTATTTCACCAAAAATATTTCTTTTCTTTTTCAATGGCTCATGCTTTCATTACCAAGGTGTATACCACAGTTGAAGCAGCTCTCTCCATCTAGAATTGTGGCCACCTAACAAACCAGAGTTGTATATTTAGTCCTTTTGTTTTGCATGACTGTTTCCGTGGGCTAGTTCCTGCTATTGAACAGGGGGTGATCTCTGCTGGTTTGTCGGTGAGAGAAGAGGCTTTCAGGTCTGCAGATGGGACCCTGATGTGCAGTCACACAAGTTCTGGAATATTGAGGGTTAAGGCTGTAGATGTGATCTGATTTACATAACCTGAGATGTGGGGGGGTTTATTCACTCCACCCCTTAATGAAAAGATAATTGATTTCTTTCCTAGTGGTTCCAATGGTTGCGGAAAACACTAGTTCTTCTCATACATGCCCATGATCGCTTTAGTATCAAGTGATATAGTGGCAACAGATAGTTCATAAGAACAAAGATAGATTCTCCTGGCAGTTGCTACAAATCAACTCACTCTCTTCATTTCCATTAAAAGATTAAAAAAAGCCCATTTTCCAGAAGCACAAAATTCTGTGCTCGAAGGTCACATGAAGTTTATAAAGTTATCAGGTGGCATTTTACAAGGCAACAGGTGTTGGGATAATGGATAAGAGAGAAAGCAAAGATAAATGGCAGGGGTCCCCTAATTACTGACAGACTGGGAATAGTTTTAACCTTCTTTGCATTAACTGGAATGTCAGGGAGGAAACTCTGGGGTATCA